>NW_025767116.1:0-600000 GCF_003918875.1 Haliotis rubra
TGCCATGGCCACTGGATACTTGAAGGACTGTCCTGAACCACTGTCTGAACACTTTTGAGCTTCAAATGGAAACAAACACTCTTTTGTCAATGTGATGAATCAACTTGGAACCACATGTGGGTTTTGGATTTAATAAGGAACCCCAGATGCAACAAGCTGAATACAACATTGAACCCCAAACACCCCCTGACAGCACACAAGCACATGGTACATGGAAAGATGCACACATCACTCTGGACTCAGTCATAATGAATGCACTGTGAGGCAGTCTGTCGAAACAAGAACCCGAAAGCACATAGAGCCGAACATACATACTAAAAATGCCACTGAAGGAATGAGTATGATGATTATCTGTCTTCCTGTTTTAATTATAACATAAATCTCAAGCGAATAGCTCTAAGAATCATACAGTTTTGTGATGCTGCTAATTCATCTATACTTGGGGATACTTTCAGGTTACTTTTTTTTATTTTAAAAACATCTTTTATTTGTTCCCATAATTGAGTACAAGCATATAAAGTAAAGCAATAAATGCATAAATACATGATCAAAGTTCATTGGGTTCAACAAAAATGTTAGGTCAACTGATAGCATAGAGAGAATATAGTCCAGTAAAGTTATTCCCCTTTGATTAAAGATTAAGTCAGAAGTTAAATATTGAGAATAAAGGAAACCATTTGTCTGAAAATGTATCAAATTTATTGTTCCTTCTGGATATGAAATTTTCATCCGTATAAATGTCTTTCAAAATTATTATTTTTTTATTAACTTTTGGAATTATTTTCTTCAAAGTGCAAGTATATATATATTTTTTAGCAGATAAGATTATATGAGTTAGTAATGGCTTATTACCCCAAATTCCAAACCAAACCAAGGTCTTTGTTATTTCAAATTTCTGTATATTTTGGATTATCCAGTTTTCAAGTTCCTTCCAGAAGGTTTGGGTTACAACACATTCCCAATATACATGACATAAAGTTTCACCATCAACATTACAAAGGCTACATACTGCATTGTCAACCAGTTTCATTTTCATAAGTTCTTTTTATAAATAATTCTGTGCAAAATTTAAATTGAAAGTCTAAAAGTTTTACATCTTTCACATTCCTTCTGCAAATATTAAAAATCATACGCCAATCGAAATCAATATCGTAAAATAAGTTTTCCCATTTTAGGCAAATATGAGGTTTAATATTGTCAGATAAGAGTTTATCATAAAATAATCTTGAACCTTTTTTCAAATCCATAAAATCTTTATGAAGAAAGTTATCATCCAGATCATTGTTATGTATATTTCTGTATTGTTTTATGGTAAATTTCAATGATTCAGGTATGATATAGAAAACATATCGAAGATCCATATATGTACCTCTAATATCAAATTTGAGCTTCAGATCTTCAAGAGACATAAAACCATCTTCATTACAATGGTCCTTAATTGTTAAAATTCCATTTTTAGCCCAATGCCTGATAAAGTGATTTGGGTTTTTGAAATTATTATTCAGTCATAAAGGTTGTGCTAAAATTCCTTTAATGTTGTCTGCCTCTATGGTACTCTTATTACAGTATAATTTCCATGCCAATAAAACATTTTTTTCAAAAAGGATTATCAATTTCAACAATATTCTGAAAATTTGGTCCATATTTCAGGTTACTTGCTTCAATATTGCAGGGGAAATATCTTTCAGTCACAGTTTGACTATATCACTGAAACCTCACACCCCTACAAGAAACATCAAATGGTGGTTCCCTTAACTTTTTGTGTGTTGCAGGCAAACAGAAATATTTAATCTTGTGTGTTTGTAAGTGTGACTTATTACCAAATGTATGTTTGCATGTTCACAGTTTATCCTCTTCAGACTGTGTGTCCTGATAGTTTTCTTCTAGTTATGAAACCTTCTGTATAATAGAGTTATAAATTAGTTACAGGTTTACTGTTATGATATAAAAATATGTTAAAACAATATTATCCAGAGAGAGCAAGATCATTAAACAAAAACGGTTTCATTTTTGTTTTATTAAAACATCGTGATACTTTACATTGTGCCTGGTTAAAGACTGTTTTGAAACGTAAAATTCGATATTATCTTTGTAGATTGAATTTGCAAAAAGGGAGATGGAATGAAAATAAATAAATATTGATCGAAATCCATTCCATTAATAGTTAACCTCCTGTGAATGAAATGAAATAACACTTGTGAATTATTCGAAGGATATTTGTGTAAGTCCTTGTTGGTTTCTTCAATGGGGCAAACCTCTGCTCATTGGCAGCACGACGGCCTCCACACTCATAACATCCGAAACGTTAGCGACAATCAGTGTCAAATTGAACAAAGTTTTGCCAGAAAAGTTTATAATTGTAAAAGCTAAAATATGAAACATTATGTTCACGAAGGTCCAAGTACATTGTGAATTGGCTATTTGTCCACATAGATGCATCATGCATATCCAGGTTTTGGGCTGGACTGAAAACATGGTTGCCCTGATGGTGTGATTATGTTTGATGGGGCTGTCCAAAGAAGCATGGCATGTCATCCGGTTTGATCACAGTTTACCGCTTTGATACCTGAAGCATTACGATCTATGATAGTCTCTCAAATGATTTATGTCGGGGCAGAAACAATGTTATCTTTGATAAATCTTTCCTGCACCCAACTTGAAAGTGGCTGATTTGTGTCTGTTTAATGTGATGCGTTAATAGATTACACATGGGATTTGTAATGTGACCTTCACGTATGTCTAAAATGAACCCTGAAAAATCTTTCATTTTCTAAACCCTTGGAAATGTGCGTCCACTATGTGATGTATGATCACGCCTGAATTGCTCTTGCCATATATCACTTAACTTATTACATATCACTCCTGTTATATATGACACTGGTTTAATATAACCAACAATGACAAATAACACTTGTCATATGTCACATATAACGCTAATTGCAAATGGGCTAGTTACCTTTTTGTGAAGACGTGGTATGATCATTGTTTCAAATCTATTTTATAAACACTTACTTATGATTCATAATAAGTACAGTCGACTTATTAATTTTTTTTTTCATTGCCTGTACTCAGATTAAAGAACCTTTTCTTCTTCATAGAACATCTCTATGAAAGTACGTTCAAGGACCAAGCTTCAATGAATTAATCCCGGGTGGATCGTCAGAATTTGACATACCGCACACACCACAGCCTTCTCTCAGAAATAATTGTAGATGGTAATTGGGCGTGTATTCTCATCAATATAAAGAACATGACATCACTGGGCAAAATATTTATGATTGAAGACGTGTTCTGTTTGGGAAGATGCAATTTGTAAGTCAGAAACACGGACTCATGATTGATTTATTTATGTTACAGGTTGACCTCTTGAATGAGATGTGATCCATGCGCGAGGTTGAAGTCATCTTAACTAATTACCATGTAACTTTTGAAGATTCACCTGAGCGGTAAAACAAATATATTCCTGCTTAAATACATGCTTCCCATTAGTTCCTATGAAGAAGTTAGTGTGTTAGTGTGTGAATGTTGACTGTCACAATGGAAACAACCGTTCAGGATTGTATAAACTGAAGTCTGAAACAACAAGCAATATACAACTATCTGGGACATCGAGGCTCGATAGCAACTATGTGGGACATAGAGGCACGATAGCAACTATCTGGGACATCGAGGCTCGATAGCAACTATGTGGGACATAGAGGCACGATAGCAACTGTCTGGGTCATCGAGGCACGATAGCAACTATCTGGGACATCGAGGCTCGATAGCAACTGTCTGGGACATCGAGGCTCGATAGCAACTATCTGGGACATCGAGGCTCGATAGCAACTATCTGGGACATCGAGGCTCGATAGCAACTGTCTGGGACATCGAGGCACGATAGCAACTATCTGGGACATCGAGGCTCGATGGCAACTGTCTGGGACATCGAGGCTCGATGGCAACTATCTGGGACATCGAGGCTCGATAGCAACTGTCTGGGGACATCGAGGCACGATAGCAACTGTCTGGGACATCCAGGCACAGAAGGCAACTATTTGGGACATCGAGGCACGATAACAACTATCTGGGACAGAGGCACAATAACAAACTATCTGTGACATCGAGGCTCGATAGCAACTGTCTGGGACATCGAGGCACGATAGCAACTGTCTGGGACATCGAGGCACGATAGCAACTATCTGGGACATCGAGGCACGATAGCAACTATCTGGGACATCCAGGCTCGATAGCATCTGTCTGGGACATCCAAGCACGATAGCAACTATCCGGGACAGCGAGGCTCGATAGCAACTGTCTGGGACATCGAGGCTCGATGGCAACTATCTGGGACATCGAGGCTCGATAGCAACTGTCTGGGACATCGAGGCACGATAGCGATCTGGGACATCGAGGCTCGATAGCAACCGTCTGGGACATCGATAGGCTGTCGATAGCAACCATCTAGGGGAGGATAGCTGGGACATCCAGGGCAGGGCAACTATTTGGGACATCGAGGCAATAACAACTGTCTCGGGGACATCGAGGACATCGAGGCATGATAGCAACTATCTGGGACATCGAGGCACGATAGCAACTCTGGGACATCCAGGCACGAAGGCAATCTATTTGGGACATCGAGGCACGATAGCAACTATCTGGGACAGAGGCACAATAACAAACCTCTGACATCGAGGCTCGATAGCAACTGTCTGGGGACATCGAGGCACGATAGCAACTATCTGGGACATCGAGGCTCGATAGCACCGTCTGATAACTGTCTGGGGACATCGAGGCCTCGATAGCAACTATATAGCAACTGTCTGGGGACATCCAGGCACGAAGGCAACCTATTTGGGACATCGAGGCACGATAACAACTATCTGGGACAGAGGCACAATAACAAACTATCTGTGACATCGAGGCTCGATAGCAACTGTCTGGGACATCGAGGCACGATAGCAACTGTCTGGGACATCGAGGCACGATAGCAACTGTCTGGGACATCCAGGCACGAAGGCAACTATTTGGGACATCGAGGCACGATAACAAACCATCTGGGACAGAGGCACAATAACAAACTATCTGTGACATCGAGGCTCGATAGCAACTGTCTGGGACATCGAGGCACGATAGCAACTGTCTGGGACATCGAGGCACGATAGCAACTATCTGGGACATCGAGGCACGATAGCAACTATCTGGGACATCCAGGCACGATGAGACACGATGAGTCTCACAACCCGATCAATTTTAGTTGACTAAAGTACGATAAACACAGGTAATTGGAAACCAGTTGTATCAGGACATGCTCACGATGGTCTCAACAGAATTCCTCCATTGCCCTTTGTGCTGATGACCGAGCATTGAACGTCGCCAATCTCATCAACGAGAAGATTCGCGGATGATTACAAAGTCTAAATTCTGAAATTAAATTATATTTCTGAAAGCACTCCATCAGCATGATGGATTTTCGTGAATGCAGCCCTTTCGTTGGTCAAAAGCAGTTACCCAACATCTGAATTAACAAACTTGGTAAAATAGCAATATGCGTTGACTGTCTGTATTGGTTTACTTTAGTATGAATATAATGTTTCATGCTTAGGCTATTTGGTGATTGCATGTGGTAGCTATGGAACCAAAACGAAAAATTCTTGACCTCCAGATGATGTGTCAGTCTAATGTGTTTTTGTTGATTTCCAATATGTTATAATTCGTTTAGATTTTCTGTTACATTCAAATTTCAGTGATCGTTCCACGGTATTTGTTTGTTCTAATTTAGATCGGTTCAGTTTCAATCTCAACTAAAGGGTGGGTGGGGGTGGGGTGCATCTTGGGACATGTGTGTCTCTGTGATCAACTAAACGGCAACAATCGGCAACGGCAATGAAATAGTGTTTCAATGGGCGTTCATTCAAAAGCACACGCACAGTGAAAGAATTTAATGTAGCTTGTTGGTTTAGTTTTGATTGACTGACTCCTAACAAATATACGTTTTATGAAATTGCCCCAAACAAATCTGACAAATTGCTACATAACATATCTTGATTATCTTTATTGCAATGTTGTCACTCCCTTTCTTCTTACGCAGACAACTGGAAACTCGTGAATGAATGAGGCCCTGTAAGTCTCCCAAAGCGCTACTTCCGGTACTATGCTGTTTTCCGGCTCCCTTTGCGCTCGCCAACTTCCGATATGCGAGATGGGGCCCAGCTTACTACCGGTACCAGATTTCCGGTGACAAGCGTATATTTAAGAACCAGTTCTGCTTCCAAACTGCGCGACCGCCAAATATGACTTTACTAGCCCAAACCAAGTGTGCAACCATACTTGGATGTCACAGCTGTTGACAGTCGTAATAGTTGGCTAATCTGGGGATTGTCTGATCGGACATTTGTTATTCCTGCAATGATTATCGGTTCTTTGCTGTCAACTGACAAAAATGAGACCCTTTGAAAAGGTCACGGGATGTACTAAACAACGTAAGGTCTCGTGAAGTGCCGTGACCTACTTACGGGACCAATAGCATGCGCGTGAGTGTGGGCGAGTCGAGAGTAGGTGGGTGAGTTACAGTTGCATC
The DNA here is from genome assembly GCF_003918875.1 of Haliotis rubra. Lineage (NCBI taxonomy): Eukaryota > Metazoa > Mollusca > Gastropoda > Lepetellida > Haliotidae > Haliotis > Haliotis rubra. The sequence goes on from NW_025767116.1 coordinate 6,560, forward strand.
TGTATGTGATGCCGACCTTCACCACTTTGTTGAACTTTTCAAAGAAATGTGTGGTGCTGACAAATATAGACACACAATAAATGTTAACTTGGGTTGGTAACCATAGATTTTAGGCATCAATCTATCAAACGTGTGTCTCGTAAGGACTTCGAACTCCAATAACATCAAATGACCAATCCCATTGCTAAACAACCAAAACATTGAACATCTTGAAAGGTTTACAAAATGTTATCCTGGTAGACAAAGCCCAAACAGGTTACTGAGTACGGTTGGTGAATGAATGTATATTTGACGTATAGAGATATGTGTAAAATCATGAAAATACGTGTACAATGTGAGGATACATTTCAAACTGGAAGAATAGTTAAGGTGACGGATTATTTGACACATTGGTGTAATGATTGATGGATAGTATCAGGAAAATGATTTACTCTTCCCCATACATCTTTGTATGCTGTTTTATATTTTTTTATACAAGAAACATTTCAAAGATCAGGAATCCAGTCATGTTATGAAGGTAATGCATAAGCATACTGGGTACGTATATGTTTTAACAGATTAATTCATTTATACTATATATAATTCGCAATATTATTAAAATACTTACATATATATATACATATGCACATACATACATATACACACATATATATATATATATATATATATATATATATATATATATATAGTTAATAGCTGACAGCACTGTGATTATAAAATTATTATTATATCTGTTATTTTGTCTTGCTATGCCTTGTTCAATTTTACAAATGTCCATTATTGTTGAGACAAATCTGTCAAAAGATAGGGGAGCTGTTGAAGACCTGATATGTAGATAAATCTTTTGGCTATGAGTAAGATATGATTAACTATGTGAGTGTATTTTGTTACTTTCAGATTACTTTCGAAATAGTTATTGATGAAATTCTCTACCTTCTGCCAGAAGCTGAAAACAGTCTGACATTCACAGAAGACATGTACAATATTATTAGAGTCAGTTTTACAAAAGAGCATAGATCATCATCGACTAACCTCATTTTCAGTAACTCTTTTGTGTGTATATTACTCTGTGAATGAATCTATACTGAAAGTGTAATAGGTTACAATCAGTTGGCCTCTTTCCAGTTGATATCCTGATCAAAACAGAGTTCCAATGTTCTAATACCTTGGGAATATTATCATTCTTAATTAATTTACCATAAACTATCCTTGCGTTTGTATCATTTGAGATCATATCAAGATTAATACTGTTGATATTCAGCTGACATAAATGGTGTGTACATCTGTGTATGCTTGACTAAAAGATATCTTCTATCAATACAACGGCTCTTAAGTAACGATAAAATTGCCGAAACTCCCGATCGTCATTCAAACCAATTTACTAGAACATGCAGTTTCCCAGGCATTCCCCTGTTTTGCTCTGACAGGCAATAAGATTAAACCGATTGCTGGAAGGACGTTTTGTCTGTTATTGTCATGGTTTCTATCTGCAGCCAACAGTCGAAAACGGAATTCTTTCTTCCTATTTCATCACAGCAAATATCTCGTGAACAGCTCTGAGAATCATATCGTTATAAAAGTCATTTTGTGAAGTTGCTAATCCTTCTGTATTTAGTGCATTCCCAATCAGAGAGTCCGTCAGGCCATGCTGGGACCAACCATTCCAAACTGAGGGGAATATTTTCCGTATTTTCCTGATGGCATCATGGCCTATTAACTCATATTATAACGAAAGAACAGAAACATTCAAAGAAAAAAAAGAAATAGTTGTTTTGTGAAAGTGAAAGTGATACTTTACATTATGCATTGTTAAAGATTGTTTTGAAACAAAACAATCTGACATCGTCTTTGAAGACGAAACTTGAAAAGATGTGAGACTGAATGAAAATAAATATTGATTGAAATCTGTTAAATTAATGTTTGACCTTCTGTAAATGAAATAAAATATCGCTTGTGAATGATTTGATTGGTGTTTGTGGAAGCCTGGATTTGCTTCTTCAAGCAGGTGCTCAATAGCAGATCAACAGCCTTCGGGTGAATCGCATCATAAATGTTTGTATCAGTTTTAGAAAAAAACGTGGAGGACATTGTGCGAAGAAAAGGTTTATGATGGTAAGAGGTAAAATATCACACATTCTGTACATGTAGGTCAAATACACAAGGTGAGATTGGCTATTTTATAAAACTTAACTGTACCATGTGTGTCCAGGTTTTGAGCTGGGCTTAAAACATTGCTGCCCCTGTGGATGTGTGCCAGTATGAGTGTGTTCCACGAAGCATGGCATATCATCTAATTTGATCTCATCTTACCGCTTTGATATGTGGGGAAAAAATTCCATCAACATCTCTTAAAATGATTTACGTTGATGAAGAAACATTGCTATCTTTGATAAATCCTCGCAGCATCTGACTTCAAAGTGTTTATTCTGTGTCTGTTTTATGTGATGCTTTTAAGAATTGCATTTGGGGTTTATAGAGCAACCGTAGTTATAGCTTTTTGTTAAATAACTTTACAAAACGTATTAAACTCTGCCATATATTTGTATTTTATATAAACATTCTCTGTGTAATGTATAATCATGCCCTTCTCGCTTTCTAACTCATCACGTCAGAATCATGTCAGTTAGAAATCAGGCTGATTAAGTATCTTCATCTGTTTACATATATGACGGCAGTGAAGTGAGGTGTATGATAGCATCATATCGCGTCTGTTTATAACTCGATCTGCATCACAACATGCACACGTCAGCCTGTAACAGATCTCGTTATACACCACACGTGGTGCATATAACTCTAGTTTCATACATCACCAAATGTACAGATAATGATGGTTATACAGCACTATATTACATAAAAAGCTAATTACATATGGGCCATTTACATATGTTACATAAGTTACGGAGTAACATATGCTGTATTTGGGATTACACTTTGTTAGTAAAGTACAGATTATAGTACTTTTTGGGTTGAGTCTCATCCGGGATGCGAACCCAAACCCCCAGAGTTACGGAGTGACAAACAAAACTAAAACTGCAAGACTAGATAAGTGGGATTACATTTCCAGAGTCAGCTTGTACTTTATGAGGAGGGAAAAAAATTCCAACAGTTCCAGCAGTTCGTCCTTTCTCTTTGTCTCAAAGCTCACCATACCACCTTGTTTGATCAAGGCCAAGCCGTTCCTGTTCTCATTAAAGTTCTATAACTGGCTTGCCTTTGTACCTTTGATGTGTTTGTGAAGGGAACCACAGGTTGTGAAAAAGGGCCCACCTTTTGCGAACACCAGCTATGATCACTAATTAACGGTGATTGCAGAAACACTTTCTTTATATGATAAAGTCGGAATTGTACAAATGACTTATCATTAAATGTTTTAGATTAGATGGTCACTTTTACTTATATTTATTGTTAAAGGTCACATGCAACGCAAAACACAACTTTGCAGATTCTGATACCTTTAGGTATGGACTTACAGTAACAATTATCAAAAATGCAAATTCAACTTATAAAGTTGAAAAATAACGCGATGACAAAAACTCCGCGAAATCGTTCAAACGATTCACTAAATTCACCCCAGCTGAGGTGAAAAGTGGTTTCAACAGCTGTGCTGCGCTTCGCTCATAGCGCATGCGCAGTGAAATAGGTTCGCGCAGCTTGGAGCGGGATGCCCGAATAATAAGGTCGTGGGCAGGAGTTGTCTAATCTTGGTTGTGTACACAAACAATAAATAGTAAATAATCTATTTGTTACACAAAAGAACCTTGTTAAGGATCTAGATCTACTCAGCTATGTGTCAACCAGTGAGGCGTTCGACATTTCAAGACGGAAAACCTTCGCTGGCGGTGAGTACTCGGAGTAGGCTTTGATGTGAGCTATTTTTCTAATGTTTTCTTGATATTTCACAGGCACAAGCTTTTTATATGTTATGACAGTATATTACTGATTTAACTGTTTGCATAATTTCATTTGACTATTTCAGCACACGTTCTTCTTACCGAGTCACCTTCTCAGTTCCATACTTAACAGCAATGTCATTATATAGCATTGTCAGAAATTTAACTGTGATATAGATATGCCTCTGTCACAGACAAAACTTAATATCTGTTTTATTGACACCTATGTGTCTGCCTGCCTGTCTGCTAATGACAATAAGCAATACACAACTTCGATCACTGACCACATGCAATTTGAAATTAACACCTATCAGGCTATATACCATAAACAAAACGCATTGATTTATGGCTCGTGCACCCGAGTTCTGTCTCTGTCACTTTATGTAATTACACGGACAGGCAGGTGTGATACTTGTACACATGACATATTATGATGTCTGTTGATTGCAAAATGTTATACACAAAAAATGAGGATGTTATTAAAAAAACCAACATCTCTATACACACAAAGACGCTCTGACAGGGTTCGGTATCCCGGGTGCTTCGTTTCGAGGGAAGTAAACCCAAGTACAAAATATTGCACTTTGGATTTGCGATTGTACACTTATAATTTTGTTTATTTGTTTTTTTTCATAATCAGCAATGTATATTATATGTCATGAATAAATGATAATTGTGATTTAATTATGTTTCTTTTTGGGTGCATCTAAGCTTTAATATGGCTTCTCATTTCTAATAGAACATCTGCATTTTGAAAGACAAAGCTTCGATAACTGAATCTCTGATTATTGACGTCAAAATGTATCACAGCGAAGAGAAACAAAACTCACATCACAACTGCCTTGCTAAATATTGTAGCTTTGAGCGTGTATTCTCATTTATGCAGAGAAGATGATATAATTGGAGAAATATAATATGACCGAAAACGTGGTTTGTTGGAACGACACATTTTCATATAATTTTAAATAGCCACCATTTGACATTTTGAAAATTCTTTTAAACGTAAAACCATGAACCCAAAAATGTTCAATCAACATTTATCATGGCGGATTGTATACAATAAAGTCTGTATATAATAAACTCTGAACTCAAAGTCGACCTACATATGCTCAACACAGGTTATTGGAAACCAGGTGTACCAGGGAGTGCTCACGGTGGTATCAACTAAAATTTCCCTCTTGTCCTGCAGATGCCAGATGTCTCATACACATGGACATAGAATCACCTGTGATAGAACCTCTATGTGTATGATAGTTTCATCAATGTTCTTAGAGATATGTCAGTAGTTATTTTCGGAATCTTAACCTTGATGGAACAGAGATGCACTATCCTGATGACCGAGAACCAAATGCTACCTCATCAACGAGGAAAATTGGATGATTACAAAATATTAAGTATGAAATTAAATTATTTTTCCGAAAGTACTACATCAACGTAATGGAATTTCTTGAACGCAGTCCTTTATTTGGTCCATATCAAGAATCCAGCAGCTAAATGGATTAGGAAACTCTTTGTTGATCAATAAGCAATTATTGCTGACTTTTTATGTTCGTGGACGTTAATATAAATATAACTTTTTATGGCTAATTTGGCAAACTTATTTTGGCAGCCATTGGAACAGAAAGGGATGATCATGACCTAGATGAGATATTTAAGTCAAATGTTTGTTTCGTTCTCAGTTGTCTTGTTTTTAATTTAAAATATTGATTTGATGATTTTATATATGTTATATGTTATATTTTATTTTTTAGCATGCGTGCGCGCGTGCATTATTGTGTTAGTGTATGAGTGAGTAAGAGCATGTGTAAGTGAGGGCATAAGGGAGGTGAGGTAGTGAGGTTTGACGCTATATTGAACACATTTCCACTCACAGGTCTTTTATGTAACTAATGAAACCATATAGTGCTGACAAACGTAGAAACATGATAAACGCACATGCGATTTTAGGCATGGTTAAAGGACGCCCCTTAAACGACTAACCCGTGTTCCTACATTGTAGACAGTATAAAATATCATATAATGTCAACTTTCATCTTTTCAAATTTTGTAAGAGTATGCTCACGTCGTGTACATGGTTTTAGGTTTTGACAATTACGACGTGAACCTAAATATCACTATGTGCCACAAATGTATATAAGTTCATTCACAAAATGCTTAGTCAAAAGCGTGAGGAGAGAAATTTACTCATTCAGAGGCCTGAATGTTTGGTATTGGCCTGCGAGGTTAAAAATATGTCAACATTTCAAGATGTTCAATGTTTCGGTCGTTTTCTGGGGATGCAAAAGAATCGGTCATTTCATTTTACTTGAGTGGGAGGTGGGAAAGTGTGAACCAGATTTGACTGAGAGACAAGAGAGAATATCTCGATGTCTTGTTGATGATGCTTCAGCCTTGGAGAGAAGAATCAGTCATTGCTGGCCAGGCTAATTACTGGTTTGAACAACCCATTCATCGTTAATGCTCTCTCCATCAAACTCACTGTCATTCACATGCTCAGCTCGACCATCTTTGGTCAGTATACTCTTGGCCTTCCTCAATATTGGGACTTGTTACCCTCGGCAGTTCACACTGTTACCTCTCCTGTGAGGCGGAATATTAGTTATTGTGTGGGACGTGGGATTTCATTTTATCATGTGTCTTCTGTGTGTTTGTTTGTGTGCAGCTGTTTCAGTGAATATGTGCTTGTATTTTTTCTGTGTGTAACATGCTGTGCTAAAATTGGAAACCTCTTCCCAGTCATACAGAAACACTCATGGCATGGACGCCAATCCTGCCATTCCTGCCTTACATTGTATCAGTGGGTATGTGTTTCGCTTCGAGTCTTTTCGTTCCGATGGTCTTGAAATTGGACCTTCAAAGGAAGTTTACATTGTTACAGATTTAATGCAGTAACAGGTATTACATGTTCAGGAGGAACTAAGTCCCGCCCGTGTACCTATTTGTCGAAAAGGTTTGCTGATTTGTCCAGTTGAGATTGAGAAGTTTTCCTAATAAGACTTGACATGTTCCAAGGAAGTTAAAATACTTATGAGTTCCACCATCGTGTACTTTGAACATAAGCATATACCAATAATTCTCAGGAATATTCAGATCACTTATACAGGTTCATGAAATATTTATTGATGTCTTTCCTGTAAAACTGATGGGTTCTCGGAGGCCTTGCCTCACTTCTGGTTTTCCGTCCATTGATAATCCCAGCCATACTTACGTAAACGAAGAAGAAGGGTATTTGGAAAGGGTCGGATACATTAAAAAAAGCCCAAATGAATATATACTATATTGAACAACTGTCAGTCGGTGAAAGGCCACAATCAGTGACCGCATTAGCGATAAGATATTTCATTGTCCCAATTCCATAATAAAAGAATCTAGGTCGTCCTTATCCCACGAAACAAAGGAAGATAACCGATGTGAAGGGAGATAACCCGTTATCAGGGATGTCAACCAGTTGTAATGAAGCACGTACACTATAGTTCAATCTGAGCAATGAAAATGTACAGATTCCTCCGCTGGTAAACTCATGGGTGGCAATATTTCATTTTGGTGATAAAATCGACAGATGAATGTCACTTTCTGAGTGTGTGTCAGGTTATAAAGGAAGCGAGCTTAGTGTTGGGGGATTGTGCACATATATTGAGCAGGAGTCGATCGTGGCTCTCTGCAATAGTGTTGGATGAGAGAGGCTGTCGGTAGTGCGTCAGAAGAACGACACATATAATGGAATAGAGGATAACGTTACTCTGAGGGCAGCTCGATATGATTTGATGTTATATTCAACAGATGAAAAAAATGGCATTTTAATTTTATAAGCACAGCGAGCTGACTTTTCGTTTTCCATTTTTGTTGGTAGATTTGCCATAACTGCCAATGAATATTTGAAACGGGGAGGACAGCGCTACTAAAATCAATGACTCCATTGAAACGGGGAAAATTATACAACATGGACTTTGGATTATGTCGACACTGAAATATTGTTTCATTCTCGGAAGTGTGCCAATGAATTATGAAGTCCTATAAAGGTTATTGAACTCTTTCCCAATGTGTACCACGCACCAACACACATAAAGAAAAAAGATGTCTTGCATCAATGATACCAAATTAGCCGACTGTGCACACAGAAAAACACCAGGCAGGACGGAGATCAATTCGTCGTTCTTTAGGTGTAATACCTATTCTTGCTTTAAGTCCTTAACCATGTCAACTTGGATATTCTAATTCGCCCAACTTCAAGAAGATAGAACGGAATAGAAACAAGGAACACATACAATTCACTGATATTGTTTCAGACAAGAATTACTGGAAGACTTTCCGCGTCACGAGGTTTACTGATTGATAGTGACAAGGCATTCATTTTTATCTGTTTAACCTTTCCAATAATATCATGTGTAGATTTAGATTGTCAAAAGTCACCGTGACCGCCTCGGTAATCAAATATATTATTCCTCTCGTGCTCGAGATTGTTTAATCTTACTTACATTACGGAAACCAGTTGACAATCAAATAGTCAGACGTTACGACACAGCATTCGGATATATATCATCAAAGAATAGTTCCTCTCCCAGTCTCCATCTCCATTCCCCGTCTCTGTTTGAGGACATGATCGGGTTTACTTGAAGTGTTTTAGCGATATATAGATAAAATGTGGATCCACAGACATCTCTCCACAGGATATGCTTGGTCATGAAGACAGATTAACTGTTCCATTTTGTCTTAACCTCTTGTTTATCAAATCTCGTGGCTGGACGTGGTTTGAGAGAAAGGGTCAACGTCCTGGACTCTTTGGCAGATCCCTCTCTCGAAAAGTTTTTATCGAAGTATTGTTATACTGCTCCATTTGTTCCGTGATTCCTTGAAAGAAATTTCAAATATTTCTTGTATTATTCCTTAAGAAATGTTAAGATTTCATAACATGTCATGTGTAACATATTTGGTCAATTTTCCATTTTCTATTATTCAACTGGTTACACAGCTTTGAAATTTTCATGTTTGACAAATATATTTGATAATCATTGTCTTCGGAACTTCAAATTAAATGTGTAGGTTATATGCGTAGGTTGATTGTCAAGTTATTATTAAATGTATCTTATGTATCTTGCCAGCTTGTGCCTTGAAGAAACGTAACTTAATATTTGTGGTTCAGTGCTGAACGCTCACATGTGAACTCTGCATATAATACGCATATCATTGGCACTTGAACGATATATGAACTACGGTGATGCGTGAACATGTGTTGCCGTAGTGCATCTAAACATTCATCAGTGTTTATAATGAATCTGAAGTGTTATTGTGGTTCTTGTGCCGATGTGCCATTTCTAAAACATAAAAACATGTTCTAGTTAGATATTATCTATATATAAATTCATATCATTCGCAACAATCATACTAATCACATATAGGTATGCATATAAAACTAATATGTTTATGATATTTATCTGCAATAATTTAATGTATGATGAGTTGATATGCTTATATCATTAATTGAATTCAAATGATAACTTAATATTGATTGTTAGACTCTGCTTCCGTAATAAGTTTTGGAAAGCACATGTTGCTCTATAATATCTGTACTTACATCATTCTTACTTCTTCTTAAGTCTGGGGCGATTTTTATCTCAATATGAACCTCTAATATACTATGAAATGATCCTGTATATATCTATTGATCATAATATGTACCTACAAGTATTTAATGTCAGAAATATCGTTCTAAACTCGTTCTTTATTATAATAAAACTTACACATTTAGAAGAACATTTATGTGTATATCTATAGTAATATAACTCTGCCAGTGTTTGTTTTCCTTATAATATCTGTGTTTATTTTTCAAACCATATATGGCTATACGCATATTTTTTTTTATTACACTTTGAACCTATCCAAGTTCATTAATAATGATATGATCCTATAGGTGTTACGCCACACATGTGTACTTAACTATAATATTTAATTGCCATAATATGAATCCTGAAGTATTTTTATCAGAATGGCAACAAACGCACATATTGTTTATGATATCATGTTCCCGCACATGGACATATCCATTTGTCATAACATGAACTTAACAGAGGTGCATAATAGAGAGAAAAAGACAGTTTAAACCTTTCAATCACTACGCCATGAAATATGCTTACACATTAATGCAGTTGTGACACAGCAATCAACACCCCCCCCCCCCTTACATACATCACTAATATTAAAATTAATTTTGATAAATAACGTATACTTGATAATGTGGGCTTGGAAAAATGGCTGACATAGCAAAACAGAACTTCTCCCAATTCTTACTAGAGTTTCCATTGATGAATAAGAGTTTATGCAACATCAAAATTACAAAGTGCCTTTTCAAATATACAAAGTGCCTTTTAGGTGCCCCTATATATGTCGCTATGAAGGATGAAAGGACATATGACGTTGACTTCATGGACATGTGCCTATTCTTACCATACTCGGCAGCCTATGAGCTGCCAGTTGTATTTATCCCGGAGTAAATATCAGCACATATCACCCCATGCTTCGAACATAACTCGACCACTTCTTATTAATGGCTTAAAGCCAAGAAATCTCACGACCAGGACATATCAGATTCCTCGTTACAATAACCACTGGTTGTTTGTTCTGTTTGTACATAAACACGTCACATTCAGGGAACACGACCCGTGGGATTAATCTAATAGTAGAACACTCGTATCATCAGTATGCAGTAGAGTTTCAACCAATATGAACAAGGCGTGAATGGTACTACTGAAACAGGAGGCGTTTATCCAGTGTTAAATACCCTTACCGTGCCCTCAAAACAAACATCCACACCGAAAGCTTTCTCATGTTGATTAGTTAACAGTTTACACGGATACCAGAAATGAGACCCAACATTCACTTTAGCGTCATTTGAAGCAGTGATATATCTAAACACAGCTAGGTTTGCTTACTTTAGATTAAATCGTAAAAGTATTATCGAATTACATATTTTATCATGTTAGAACAATGGACTCTGTAATACCTCTCAAAAGCTATGTAAATATAAGATACTGGCATCATGATAATCATGTAATTTGTCCTTCCTACATCACAAGGCCCAGCATCCAGTGAGCAACTCTGCAATAGAACCATGCTGGGTTAGATGCGAAAGATGTTACTTTCGTGTGCCTGCGTGCATGCATGCGTGTGCACATATATAGTATGTTGAGCTTAATTTTGTATCAAACATATTCGTTTAAATTGTGTAGCTACGGTTTCATTGACTAAATCTAGTTACGCCGATTTCAAACATTTGCTACACTTTCTGTATGCCTAAATCAATTAAATGCCATGGAATGCTTCAAGACCTCTGTTTCATGACCACGGGAAACCTCTTTGTATGGACCCTCTGTTAAACATGATAAAAATGTCGGTAAGAATAAAAAACATTCAAAACAGAATTTTCAAACGAAATGCTTACTAACTTCCAATGAAAGTAACTTCCAATAACAGTTACTTGCAATAACATTCAACATCTTGCTCATATGCACTGAACACGTCTTATCACTGCTATGACAGTGAGTCTAATATTATTATCAACTCCGATAAACTCAATTATATGGCCTATGCTTGCAAGGGCATGATTTGTGAGTTTGCTTGTTAACCATAGGTTCCGGCTATATGTTTAATGGATCTATTTGGACGAATTTGGAATTTAAGCATCAAGTACGCCAGAATCCCTTGCCAATGTATTTGAAGTCCGAATCAGCGTTGGCACTGATTTACCAATACTCCAAGACTCGTCCAAGCTCGGTTCCCCAGGGATGTGGAATTAGAGGTTGTGACATTCCGAACTCCATACGCTCTCTCCCAGCCTACGGTAATCATAATAGACTTTGACACAGACCGATTAGCCAGATAGTGTATTAGATTTACTCCCAGAAACAGACAATAGTTATTTGATTTCCTTGTGTAACTGACTGATTGACGAACAAGTTTGTTTATTTTACCCGATAACTTGGTAACACCATTCTAATCTCGCACCAGGAACCACCTGAACTGGACTAAGGGCGAAGAGTGTGTTGAATTAAATAATTTAAAGTTTTTATAATTGTCTTTATGATAGGGTTATTTTCGGATATTATCCATCTGATCACATCGGTCGTTTTTAATATTGAAGCATACATAAGGAGGATAAATGTGTCTATTCTAATTCAGTAAACAATGTTGCGCAAGCAGTTTGTTTAAAGGGTTGCAGTTAACGTTCAAGTGAGTGAGTAAGTTTGGTTTTACTACACTTTTGGCACTATTCCAGCAATATTAAGGAGGGGGACACCAGAAATGGGCTTCACACATTGTGATCATGCATGGAACCCATGCGGGAAATTGAAACCATTTCTTTAACCACTAAGCTAACCCACCGGCCCTTGAGAAGAAGAGAGTACCTGGTATTGTGCATCATAGTCAGCGATATGATATTGTATTAAGACTACCCTACCGTCCCAAAGTTCAAGACTTCAAAGATAAATCAGTAAGTGGCAGTAAGTACCATGATGCTACAACAGGCGTACTATGACGAAGGCTACTGCTACGACAATACTACAACGACATGATTTGATGTTGTCTGTTAGGTTACTTTGACTATTGTTTGGAAACCACTCCTCGTACTTCAACTGGTATTTCTTCTCTATGGTTAGGTACTGAGATGCTGTTATTGCTACAGCAACTGCAACAACAACAACAACAACAACAACAACTGATACTTAACTACCACGACTACTACAACCGCAGCGTCTTGTTGTACTACTAGTACCATACTATCAACAAAGGACAGTGTGCTAGCCTAGTGATTAAGCGTACATTAATCTCACTTGTTAGAGTACATTGCGTGAAACCAAACAATGCGTTCGCAGTGACATAATACTTCTGGAAAATGACGTGAAACATACTCATCCACCTACAACAACAACGACGATACTACTCCTACTACTACCACTACCACTACTACTACCACCACTACTACTACTACTACCACTACTACCACCACTACTACTACTTCTATTAGTACTACTACTACTACTACTTCTACTACTACTACTACTACTACTACTACTACTACTTCTACTAGGAATACTACTACAACCACAACTGCTTCCAGCATCCACCAGTACCACCAAATTTATAACTACTACAACTACTACTACTACTACTACTACTACTACTACTACTACTACTACTACTACTACTACCACAACTGCTTCCAGTATCCACCAGTACCACCAAATATATTACTACTACCACCACTACTACTACTACTACTACTACTACTACTACTACTACTACTACTACTACTACCACAACTGCTTCAAGCATCCACCAGTACCACCAAGTTTATTACTACTACCACCACTACTATTACTCTACTACTACTACTACCACTACTACTACTACTACTACTACTACTACTACTACTACTACTACTACTACTACTACTACTACTACTACTACCACTACTGCTTCCAGCATCCATCAGTACCACCAAGTATATTACTACTACCACTACTACTGTCACTAATAACCCAGAATTTAACTGCAGCCTATTCAGTTACATACAACCACAAACTATCACTCCCGGAAGTATATTTATTCCATCCACCAACTGAAGCAAGTTCCAATCAGCAGAGCCAATCGAGGTTCTATATAGACACATGATATCCTAAAAGCTACTTCCGGTACACATGAAGCACCATCCAAACAATAACCACGGATACCAGTGTCAACACGAAGTCCGAGTAGATCCCAGTGTTATGGCTTCATATCCGACAGTTATGCTGTACGACAAGGCTCTGAACTCACTAAGGAGGATGTGCCCAGCGGAGCAGGGACACCCTAATGGTGGTTCCATATTGTTGGATGATGATAAACCCGGCTGCGCCCATCAGTGGGTGCAGATGGGTCAGTGATGTGTTTAATGGTCCACGTTCTAATATAAAAGCTCCATTTCGTATTAATGTTTACGTATCATATGGCTACTGAATGGGACAAGGTTGCCGGAAATAGCTCAAAGTAACTCGTCATATATGTCTTCCTACTTCCAGAAATTTGAGCCCTTCGTATTCTTTATGGGTATAATAGAATCTTACTTGAAGGATTATTTAGGATGTATGCATTTCCGTCACATTCTCACATCAAAATAGTAAAACGTTAATGGAGATAGTATTCATGCCGGTTGGTTACTACAAATTTCAAAACATTAAAGCTATGTCACAAACAGTGGTAATATAGCATCATTCTCTGAGGACTGTTCGTCAGCATTTCTAGATGTTGAGGACACTCCTAACTGTATACATCCGGAAATTGATTTGTTGCTGAAATATGATTCAGTGAGCCAATTGACAAGTACAAGGACTAGGTTTCTGTCATCCATAAATTATTGGACTAATTGTGATGTTATTTGTCAGTCGTATTGACTTCTTCGCCTGCCCAGCAGTGGACCTTACAAGTGATCTGTCTGGAGTCGACTCGTATAACGCTAGGCACGACAAAGAGAAATGTGTTACTGTAGTGCAGACATCTGATAATTCAGCCAGACATGTTTAGTGTTATTAGTCTTACAAATAACCCAAACTATTCAGTAACGTACCGTCAAACCACCGTGAGACTCGGCTGTCCTTGGTAACAGTTGCTTATGGTGATCACAACGATCCATCTAATTACAGCTGCAATGGGTGGGTGTGAACGTGTACCGTTCATAATTTACTTCCGCAATTCCAGACCACACAATTTCGGTTGACAGGTGATCGTGATATAGCACTTAACGTCTTGCTACAGACCACATTTGGCTATATCCAATACTTCCATCAGGTTCCGGGATCAATTTTGTTCCTAGACCTGTAGTGTATTCAATTCAAATGTTCGAGGCTACTAAATTAATGAATTAGATAGAAATCAGTGTCGACCAGGGAGTAATATTCTCCTGTGTGGAGTATGTGCGTTAAATGATTCATGTATGTGTGGTAGGGGTGGGAACCTGCAGGTGAGGTTGTAGTTGTAGTGGTGAGAGTGGTGACATGGTCCTGGAGATGGATCTCGATGTGAATGCGTATGTGTGTGTGCTTTGTTTTGTGTTATTGTGTGTGCGTGTGAGTTTTGGTTTGTATTATTGAGTGCGTGTGCGTCTGTGCGTGTGTGCTTTTTGGTTTGTGTTATTGTGTGTTTGTGTTTTGGGTTGTGTTATTGTGTGGGTGCATATATGTGTGTGTATATGGGTTTTGTAATGCATGATGTTTTACTACGTTTATCATGTTGAGTTTACTTTCAGTATTTTCTGGAAATCATCATGATTCCAGATAATCTTTTACTGTCATTGTTGTTCAATGGACACATGTGTATGTGAAACGTTATTGTGAAAAGACAGGGGTATTAGGATAGGTCAAAGAATAGAAGGAAAGGAAAGACAGGAAAGAAAAAAAGAAACTAAGAAGAATGAAAAGGAGAGAAAATGAAAGGGAAAGGCAGAATAAGATATAGATAGTGGACAGCACGAAAAGGAAATTGAGAAGACAGATAAAGGGGAAAATAAGTGACAAAAAAAAGTGAGTGAGTGAGTTTAGTTTTACGCCGCGCTCAGCAATACTCCCGCTATATGGCGGCGGTATGTAAATAATCGAGTCTGGACCAGACAATCGAGTGATCAACAGCATGAACATCGATCTGTGCAATTGGGATACGATGGCATGTGTCAACCCAGTCAGCGAGCCTGACCACCCGATCCCCTTTGTCGCCTCTTACGACAAGCATGGGTTACTGAAGATCAATATTCTAACCCGGACCTTCACGGGTTAACACCAAAAAGAGGAGATGGACTATGAGTCATTAAAGCATATTATGAGCATGTGTTTGTTTGTTTCAAAATTGTTATATTACAGCTGAAAGACAATGTTCCTAAATTGTAAATGCCAACTCGTTATCAGCAGTTCCGATTTTGAGTTAACCTTTCCTGTTAATTCTGCACCTCGTGAAAAAACCCGAAAAAAAGCGAACAAACTCAAAATCATCTGGTAAACAGACATGCGAAATATGATACACAAATCTGTCACGACTAAAAACCCACATCAGCATGAAATTCCTGACAATCCACAGAATTAAGCTATATTTTTAATTAAAGCGTCCATTTGCCTCCATGGAATGCTTCCATTTTCCTTTTGTATGACTGAAATCCAAATCAGTTAACGGTTATGAAATGAGTCTCTTGGTATGTAACCCAAATCGTCCCTGTGAAAGTATTCCAAACATTCACGGCAACACTTTAAATTGCTATGACTGTTTATTATGGTTTCAGGATTGTTTCGGAATGAATTTAAGAGTACGGAGAGTCGTCACACATCTCTGAGCTGAGGAACGTTATGTACCTCACAAGGGAGTTGCCTCACGCTCTGCAATTATTAACGGTTAGAGTACCGACCTGTTCTGTGTCAATATTTGCCTCTGTGGGAGAATCTGACGGTGAATATTGATTTCATGTGGTGGAGATCATCTATACATTCATTACAGTGGTAGAGATCATCTACGCATTCACCGCAGTAGTAGAGATCATCTACACATTCACCTCAATGGTAGAGAGCATTTATACATTCACCACAGTAGTAGAGATCATCTATACATTCATCACAGTGGTAGAGATCATCTACACATTCACCACAGTAGTAGAGATCATCTACACATTCACCAGAGCGGTAGAGATTATCTATACATTGATCTCAGTGGTAGAGATCATCTATACATTCAGCACAGTGGTAGAGATCATATGTACAATCACCACAGTGTTAGAGATCATCTTTACATTCACCACAGTGGTAGATATCATCTTTACATTCACCACAGTGGTAGAGATCATCTACACATTCACCACAGTAGTAGAGATCATCTATACATTCAGCACAGTAGTAGAGATCATCTATACATTCACCACAATGGTAGAGATTATCTATACATTGATCTCAGTGGTAGAGATCATCTATCCATTCAACACAGTGGTAGAGATCATCTATACATGCACCACAGTGGTCAGGATCCTATATACACTCATTACAGGGGTCGAAATCCCACATAAACACATCACAGCGGTTTTACAACCCTTTGAAACCTCATATTTGTACTCCCATTTGCCTCACCGTGTTGTTTCGAGGGTGAACGGGTACCCATCAGGGGGTAAAACAACGTTTAAGCTAGTGTAGTTTAACTGGAGTTAGTACTCTAGACTGCCATACATACCCTGAAACAAATATATCCAATACAACCCACGGAAGTCAAATTCGGTATGTTGAGAATCTAGTTGAAGAGCTCCATTTGAATATATTTCATGAATACAACTTTGGAACCGTTTTTCAGTAAAATGTGTTCATCTCCGCCAATGCAGAGGACATTGACTTAGTTTTCTGACAACATGTAGTGCTCTTGTGTCCAGTCAGAGGACACTGACATAGTTTTGTGACAACATGTAGTGCACTGGTGTCCTGTTAGAGGACAGTGATATAGATTTCAGACAACATTTAGTGCACTAGTGTCCAGCTGGAGGACACTGATATAGATTTCTGACAACCCGTGGTGCACTGGTGTCCAGTCATTGGACACTGATATAGGTTTCTGACAACAGGTAGTGCCCTGGTGTCGAGTCACTGACAATAAGTTGTGCACCGGTGTCCAGTCAGAGGACACTGATGTATGTTTCTGACAACACTTGATACTGCTTCTTTCCAGTCAAGAGGACACTGATATAGGTTTCTGACAACACTTGATACTGCTTCTGTCCAGTCAAGAGGACACTGATATAGGTTTCTGACAACACTTGATACTGCTTCTGTCCAGTCAAGAGGCCATGGCTCCTGTCGAGTGACGGAACATGGTGCAGCTGGTGTCCTGTCAAGAGGACATTGCTACTTTTTATCAACAACAAGTGCAACTGACCCCTCGTCTCCCAAACGGTAGAACTAAGCGTATGAGATCTAAATACTGTCGTAACATGAACATAAAATGAATAAGAGAAATATCGATAAATTCAATACAGCAGTGTCCGTTTCGAAGGTATCTTTCTGTTTGTGTTAGATGAATGGAATTTCTTGAGTCAACCACCTCTCCTCGTTGTATTTAACATTTATTCCCAATAATATCATTTTCAAAGAAATAGCCAATAAATAATTTTGAAAGGAAATATTTCCGATTTTAAAGTGGGTGTAAAACCGCAGAGCGAGTATAAAAAGAAAACGAATGTTTCTCCGTCGATATTAAATAATCCATTCGTAAAACATGTAAATATTGATGGGATTTTGATATTATAAGAGTCACAAGAGAAATAGCATCTGCTTTGTGGCGAACTTTAGGAGGGCAATATATCATATTGAAGAATACTAGTGAAAAGGGATACCTCCACTGGGAGAACTCATGGGCTTCGTTTGAATTAAGTATTGAAAGGAATTATAAAGTTTATAATCATGTGGGACAGTAGGAGTCAGAGTAGAGGGGAATGTCACTGATGACCTTGGCATCAGGGGCTATTAACTGACGTAATGTTTTCTTTACAACAGAATGCTCGAAATACAACTCATCTTGAAAATGCGGGAAAGCTGATGCCGTGTCCTGCCTGACTCTAATACTTAGAAGAAGATGTTTGTGATTATCCTGGGAATATAATCTCTGCGCAATTTTCACAAATGGCCAGCACACAAATTCACCCGTCTAACCCATTCAGCCTCATCCGTTTCCCAAAAATGGAAGTCGGAAAACTTGTAGTCTAGACAACGGAGCTTGTGTGCCCCTCTGACAAGTGAAAATTGGCATTGTGTATTCATGTTTTAATGTCGTTTCATTATTGTTCTAGATAGGTCACTTTCATTCTATCAGAACAAAACAGATACAAACGAGACCCGTTGTCGAACTTAAACTCGTCGAGTTCGACACATGATAAAAAGAATAAGAGTTGGACTGGACTAGTTCGACACAATCGGGCATTCACACATTCGTGTTGAAGACAAAGAGTTTCGACTGTGTAATTGTACACACAAGCAGTTACAGTTTTACTGATCAATAATATTTCTTTCTGCTCGCAGGTTCTTAATTTGAAATAATATAAAAGGCAATTAATCCAAGCAGTACGACACAAAGGTTCAGTCGTACGATCGGTTCTGGTCGTGTCGGGGCAGTGAAAACACGCTTTATCACCATTACATTACAAGAACACTCCAGCTATATGTCTGGGGTTTGAAGATAATCGAATCTGCACCAGATGATCTAGTGACTGATACTGGCTACAACCAGGGTATGAAGACAGACAAACATTATGGAGCAAGACCTTCAGGGCTGGGGTTCGGATCTTCAAGACCAGATATTTAAAGCTATTATCCTTGAAATATATAGAAAACAAGAAAACGAAACATCTGAAAAGAATGTATCTTTAGCTTGAGCTGCCAAACTGTTAGCCTAAAAGTTAAATTTTAAACATCATCTTCCAGCAACAGTGATTTCCCCTGATTAATTGGAATTTAAGAACAGATCAAGAGCAACTTTTACAAAGATGTTTTTTAATTGTGATAAATCAGTGTCTTAATAAATAGTTACATGGATTAAATGCCGTGAAAACAAAACTAGACCTTATTTCTCAAACGCAAAATGTATGTTGTATTTGATTGTAAGCTGATATTGTATCACCTGTATGTGTCTCATGTCAAGCATTACCCACTGATTTTGATACATGAATCTTTGTCATACTATAACCAGGACACGTACTGTCCTCAGACTGGAGGTCACATATTTTCATTCATCTTAAACGATACAATTTGTATTATATATTATCATTCATGCTCGTATTAGGTGATTTTTTACATGGTCTATTACTTACAATTTTCTTTTGTATGAAAAAAGGATTACATAAATCTGTGTCTATGTCCATGTGCCATGTAACGAAGACGAGTACAGTGCTTGGAGCCTTCCCTAGTATACTCTCCCAAAACAGAAACGCATATAGGAATTTCAACTGTATTTTTATGTTTATTTTGAAGCATCTTGTAGGCTTTATGAGTCAATGAAATATAGCGAAATTGCACACTGGGAATGCAGACTTATCCGTCTTTGGCACCAACTCGAGGAAAGTCAGTTTGAGTGTCACATGGAGACGTGCAGTGTGGTGGCGCTGAAGTCAATATCTCGTGTGACCACTGTGGGCATCCAGAACTGCACGGCATCGCCTCGGCATCGAACGAATAAGTCTCAGAATCTCGTGTTGCCCAATCGCAGCCCACTCTGCCTGTAGTGCCTGTGCGAGTTGCTGAAGTGTCTGGGGCTGAGGGTTACGGCGTCGCTCCCGTCTGTCCAGGGCATCCCACAGATGTTCGATCGGGTTTAAGTCCGGTGATCTTGAGGGCCAGGTGAGCACATTGATGTTGTGGCTCTGGAGGAAGTCTCTAGTGTGACGTGCTATGTGGGGCCTAGCATTGTCCTGTTGAAACAACTCCCTCTGGCGATCAGTGATTGGAAGGAGGTGTGGGCGTAGGATTTCGTCACAGTACCGTTGAGCTGTCAGGTTGCCCTGGATCATCGCCAAATCACTTCTCCTACGGCAGGCTCCCCACATTATAACACTTCCCCGGCCGAATCTGTCCACCTGGGGAACGCAAGCGTCGGCGAAACGCTCACGTCGACGTCTGTACACCCGCATTCTTCCATCGCGTCGTTCCAATAGAAATCGTGATTCATCACTGAACCAGATTCTATGCCAATTCGGTAGGTTCCAGGCCTGAACGTTGTTGCACCATTGAACTCGATGTCGACGATGTTGTTGTCGAAGCACAGGGCCAAAATACGGTCTTCTGGCACGTAAACCAGCCTCTCTCAACCTGTTCCTGACGGTCTGCGCAGAAAGCCTCCTCAATCCGGGTATTTGTCGAGCGGTACTGGTCGCCGTAGCTGTTGGATGACGCAGGTGATGTACCCGGATGTAGCTACCCTGCGCCGCAGTGGTCGCTCGAGGTCGCCCACTACGAGGGGCATCTGCTACCGCATTCTGCCTGCAATATCTCTCCCAGAGCCGTGAAATGGTGCTTTGGTGAACATTCATGCGTCGGGCAACTGCACGTTGAGACTGGCCAGCTTCAAGCAAACCAATGGCGAAATGACGGTTGGCTTCACTAAGACGTGGCATTTTGCGTTCGTCAGCAATATTCCAAATACAATGAATAATGGACAGACAGCGATCAACCTTTTATACCCATCATTGAGACTATCTAATCCCCAACTGTCACGTGGATTGCATGTGAATTGTGTATTCTGTGTCACTACACGCCGAAATTGAAAATCATGCTGTTAACTACGGGTATTTTACGGATGGTGCGTTTTGTTGTGATGTTTCAAAACATAAACACCATAGGATTCATAAACAGAGCAAAACCTATTGTAAAATGAATCACGTTTTAATTCATTGCTACATGAAATTGCTATTTTCATGATGCATTTCTTTTTTGAGAGAGTATATTTTGGACTACTTTTTTCCTGAAGGAGGTCTACCACTGTAGCACTCGTAGTAGTCGTTAGAGTTGCGATGGTGTCAGACTATGAGGTAGAAGCATCACTAATTAGTCGCTGTACTTGAGCTTGCTGTACGGCCTTGTGAATGTATAAGGCTATGTATAAGATATAAACTATCATTACGCCAATCTGAGTTAGGGAAAGCACCGTGTTTGATGAAGGTATATGTGTTTGCATCATGTGCGGGTCGCACTGCTTCCTGCCATAACCTTTAGACAATCACTCCCGATAATGAGTCAAGTCTCCTTGCTACGACATTTTATATACTCCGACAGGTTCTATAGTTAGCCTGGCGGCGCCGAGGTGAATCAGGTCTTGTCGTGTTAGCTAATTATATATTTTGGGCTGCAGACCCATGTTAACTAAGCGTCTTTTTTTCTTTCTTCTCTGTGTGTGTGTCCGTCTTCCTTCTCCTATCTCCTAATTTGTCTCGCTCTCTCCTTTAGTCTTCTCTTCTGGAGACAGATATATGTACAGGAGGAATTGTATCTATGTTTGTGTGGCTTGTGATTTGATACAAGTAGCCGATAGATTTCGAGAATAGTAGGTGCTTTTTTGAGCGTGTATGTGAGTGCGCGCGCGTTTGCATGTGTGTGCATGCGTGCATGCGTGTACATGAGTATGTGAGTGTGTGAACATGTGTCTCTGTGTGTTAACATGTGTCTCTTGGATGTATTTGGTGTGTGTGTGTGCGCGCTCGCGCCTGTGTGTGCGAGCGTGTTTGTTGAGAATGGGGATTTGAATTGCAGTAGTAGTGGCGGAGGTGATTGCATGGGTGTAGAGGTACTCTGATCCTAAGAATGAATGTGGTCGTGGTTTATTTGTTATCAAACAATACGTTGAAGAAAGGATTGTCTTTCGCGGTGGCTAGTTATAATTTACAAAATGCATACATAAAAGATCAAGGTGCTGCTCGGAAAAGATGTTATTTGTGAAAACAATGTTCACAACAGCCGACACACAAACATCATCGATTTGGAAGCATGTGCATTTAACAAAAGAGGCATACTTTCCTAACGTTACAAATACAGTTTAAGGTGAGCCAGAACCAGAAATGACATGAAATAATGTTTCGAGGACAGCACGATTTTGTTGTGGGAGGAACACTGAATGGTTTAAATCTTATGAAACAATTTTCGTTATACAGGAAATGGAGCACAAGAGGTTCCAGAAACCAGATTTGCCATATACCGAGACCGACATTTCTAACGACTGACCTGTTGCTCCAAGCGGGGCTGTTCTAAATTGAAATACGAAACTCAAGGTCGTAGATGCTGAGGTTGCTGTGATGATAGGTCACGTTTCGTATACTTTGTAGCGAGCAAAAACTGGACATGCAGAGTTACATCCCCTAGGCGTGTCAGTAAGGTATGGTTCGAATGCTGTTCTCGCTGATGAAGATTCATGGTTTGTCGGCAACCTACCTGTCCCCGTACGTGTGCGCTAAATGAGGGATTTGTTTTGTTTGTTGTTTAAAGCTGCACTCAGCAATATTCCAGTTATATGGCGGATGTGTGTCAATAATCGAATCTGGCCAGACAGGCCAAGGATCAACATCATGAGCATCGTTGTAGGCAATTGGGATACGATGACATGTGTCAACCAAAACCACGCCACTCAACCAACCCTTTATTCCCTTTTACGACGAGCATAGGTTCCTGAAGACAAATTCTAACCCTGATCTTCACGGATCCATCAACAGTGAGGGAAACGTCTTAGAACTGAAACAACTAGTGCAATTTGACCAAACTTACCTGTCGTGGTGGAACTGAAATGCTGATCTAAGTTCTATATCCAAAGGCGGAATTATCTTTATCGGTGAAGTAGCTCGGGGAATGTTCTGGTAATTACTTAGTCGACTCTGTTTCAAATGGCAAGTATATATGATTCAGTTCTTTTAAAACAAAACTAGCTTTTGTACTTTTGTGGCCTACAATCTCTTTTTCCCCACTGTCAGAAACATAGTGACTTATTTTATATGTTCAGTATTTGTGTTTTCCCTCTAATGTCGGGAATCAGTTGTAAGACGGTTACATATAATTCAGTGTGTTTTTTGTAAAAACAAACTAGCTTGCAACAATGTACTTTTGTGGCCCACAATTTCTGTTGGCAACAAGTACATATCTTAACGTGTATCGCACCATATACCTTAGGCTCTCTGGACAGTCACTCTGTCCGCTACGCCTTGCTAGGTTTGTAATAACACCGGCTGAAGGATGGAGGGGATGTAGATACCATTTGGATTGTTTTCGTATGTTTATAAATACATATATCCTCAAGCAAATTCCGGAGGAAACAGAATCTGAGACACCACATCTATTCAGTGGGGGATGTTGCCTCTTCCTTCTTCATCCTCTTCCCCTGGGGAGATTGTTAGGCAGATAAGTTTTCGATTCTCTGTCCACTGGGAGAACTCATTGGCTTCGTTTGAATTAAGTATTGAAAGGAATTATAAAGTTTATAATCATGTGGGACAGTAGGAGTCAGAGTGGAGGGGAATGTTACTGATGACCTTGGCATCAGGGGCTATTAAATGACGTAATGTTTTCTTTACAACAGAATGCTCGAAATACAACTCATCTTGAAAATGCGGGAAAGCTGATGCTGTGTCCTGTCTGACTCTAATACTAAGTAAAACGGTGTGTGAGATTATCCTGGGAATATAATCTCTGCGCAATTTTAACAAATCGCCAGCACACAATTCACCAGTCTAACCCACTCAGCCTCATCCATTTCCCCAAAAATGGAAGTCGGACAACTTGTAGTCTAGACCACGGAGTTTGTGTACCCCTCTGACAAGTGTAAATTGGCATTGTGTATTCATGTTTTAATGTCGTTTCATTATTGTTCTAGATAGGCCACTTTCATTCTATCAGAGCAAAACAGATACTAACGAGACCCGTTGTCGAACTAAAACTCGTCGAGTTCGACACATGATAAAAATAATAAGAGTTGGGCTGGACTAGTTCGACACAATCGGGCATTCACACATTCGTGTTCAAGACAAAGAGTTTCGACTGTGTAATTGTACACACAAGCAGTTACAGTTTTACTGATCAATAATATTTCTTTCTGCTTGCAGGTTCTTAATTTGAAATAATATAAAAGGCAATTAATCCAAGCAGTACGACACAAAGGTTTAGTCGTACGATCGGTTCTGGTCGTGTCGGGGCAGTAAAAACACGCTATATCACCATTACATTACAACAACACTCAAGCTATATGTCAGGGGTTTGAAGATAATCCAATCTGCACCAGATGATCTAGTGACTGATACTGGCTACAACCAGGGTATGAAGACAAACAATCATTATGGAGCCAGACCTTCAGGGCTGGGGTTCGGATCTGCAAGACCAAATATTTAAAGGTATTATCCTTGAAATAAAAGAAAACAACAAAACGAAACATCTGAAAAGAATGTATCTTTAGCTTAAGCTGCCAAACTGTTAGCCTAAAAGTAAAATTAAAAACAATAATCATCTTCCAGCAACAGTGATTTTCCCCGATTAATTTTAATTTAAGAACAGATCAAGAACAACCTTTACAAAGAGGGTTTTTAATTGTGATAAACGAGTGTCTTAATATATAGTTACATGGATTAAATGCCGTGAAAACAAAACTAAATCTTATTTCTCAAACACAAAATGTATGTTGTATTTGATTGTGAGCTGATATTGCATCACCTGTATGTGTCTCATGTCAAACATTACCCACTGATTTTGATATATGAATCTTTGTCATACTACAACCATGACACATACTGTCCTCAGACTGGAGGTCACATATTTTCATTCATCTTAAACGATACAACTTGTATTATATATTATCATTCATGCTCGTATTAGGTGATTTTTTACATGGTCTATTATTTACAATTTTCTTTTGTATAAAAGAAGGATTACATAAATATGTGTCTATGTCCATGTGTCTGTTGGTATTTTTGCAAATAATCTGATGACACGGAAACTTTACAAATGTGTCAATACATGTAACTAAATTTCAGTCACATCAAAAGTCTATGTCTTTTAGTCAGTTTATTTATCGTTCTTGGCGTATTTAATAACAGTGGAAACACTTTATATTCACCAAGGGTTAAGCGTGAAGATCCGGGTTAGAATTGGCCTTCGTATCCCAATTGCGTAGATCGATGCTCGTGATGTTGATCACTGGATTGTCTGGTCCAGACTTGTTTATTTATAGACCACCGCCATATACCTGAAACACTCCAACCAACCTACTAATCACCAAGCGTTATAATAAAGGTGAGCTCCCGTACTGATGACCCTCTGGTGTAAGAAATAATAGGGCATATCAAGGATATGTTGATGTGAGATGTGTACATGTATGTCAAGCAGACAACTTGGTCCAATAACGAAGACGAGTACAGTGCTTAGAGCCGTCCCTAGTATATTGGACTACTTTTTCCCTGAAGGAGGTCTACCACTGTAGCACTCGTAGTAGTCGTTAGGGTTGCGATGGTGTCAGACTATGAGGTAGACGCATCACTAATTAGTCGCTGTACTTGAGTTTGCTGTACGGCCTTGTGAATGTATAAGGCTATCTATAAGATATAAACTATCATAACGCCAATCTGAGTTGGGGAAAGCACCGTGTTTGATGAAGGTATATGTATTTGCATCATGTGCGGGTCGCACTGCTTCCTGCCATAACCTTTAGACAATCACTTCCGATAATGAGGCAAGTCTCCTTGCTACGACATTTTATATACTCCGACAGGTTCTATACTTAGCCTGGCGGCGCCGAGGTGAATCAGACTGGTCTTGTCGTGTTAGCTAATTATATATTTTGGGCTGCTGGTCTTTCTTTTCTTTCTTTCTTCTCTGTATGTGTGTCTGTCTTCCTTCCCCTATCTCCTAATTTGTCTCGCTCTCTCCTTTAGTCTTCTCTCCTGGAGACAGATATATGTACAGGAGGAACTGTATTTATGCTTGTGTGGAGTAGCCGATCCATTTTGAGAGTGGTTGAAATATGTGCATGGTTGAGCATATAGATGTGTGCGTGTGTGCGCCCGTGTTTGTGCGTGCATGTGTGTGTGTGTGAATATGTAAGTATGGGAACATGTATCTCTGTGTATGTGTGTATGCATGTATTTGATGTGTGTGTATGTGCGAGCGTGTTTGTTGGAGATAGGAATTGCAGTAGTAGTGGCGGAGGTGACTCTGATCCTAAGAATGAATGAGGTCATGGTATAATATTTATAAACTGGCAATATTATCTAACGATACGTTGAAGAAAGGATTGTCTTTCGCGGTGACTAGTTATAATTTACAAACTGCATACATTTATAGAAGATCAAGATGCTGCTCGGAAAAGATGTTATTTGTGAAAACATGTTCACAACAGCCGAAACACAAACATCATCGATTTGGAAGCATGTGCATTAAACAAAAGAAGCATACTTTCCTAATGTTACAAATACAGTTTAAGGTAAGCCTGAACCAGAAATGAAATGAAATAATGTTTCGAGGACAGCACGGTTTTGTTTTGGGAGGAACGCTGAATGGTTTAAATCTTATGGAACAATTTTCGTTAAACAGGAAATGGAGCACAAGAGGACCCAGAAACCAGATTTGCCATATACCGAGACCGACATTTCTAACGACTGACCTGGTCTGACGTTGCTGTGACGATATGACGTTGTAGCGAGGAAAAACTGGACATGCAGAGTTACATCAGAAAGGTAGGGTTCGAATGCTATTCTCTCTGTTGAAGATTTATGGTTTGTCGGCTACATACCTGTCCCCGTTACGAGTGGGCTAAATCAGCGATTTGTTTTGTTTGTTGTTTAAAGCCGCACTCAGCAATATTCCAGCTATATGGTGGCAGTGTGTCAATAATCGAATCTGGCCAGACAGGCCAATGATCTACATCATGAACATCGTTGTAGGCAAATGGGATACGGTGACATGTGTCAAATCAAATCTTTTTTCTGATACTATGAGGCCACGGGCCTATGAGTACAAAAACACCTCATCGGTGCAGACATGAAATAAAATGATAACAATGAAAGCATGTATAATATATACAATCTTAATATGACAAAATTGATTTCCTTTTTTCGAATGCATAAAACAGATATTTAGCAGTATTCAAGGAAATGTCTTCATTTTTGGATGATAACAACGAATTGAATTTTAGTATATTGGGGAAAACATAGAATTGCGACAAAAGATATTTACGTCTTAATTCAATGTAGGCTGGACAGATAAGTAAGAAGTGATATTCATTTTCAATTACGTTTAAGTTACACATTTTGCATGTTCTTTGTTCCTGGGGAATGTTATAGTAACGTCCTCTTTCAATTTCTAAACTATGGGAACTTAACCTTAATCGTGATAAACAAGATCTATATTTGGATACAGTAATATGAGTTAAGTATGTTTCACAAGAAATCGTTAATTTAAAATTACAATACGTAAACATTTTGGGGCTCTCAGATAAATCACTATGGCAAACTTGCCGAAAATTATCTTTCAGTCGTTGAAAAAACATTTTAACAAAAACGTTTTTATCTCCGTAGATGTGTGATACCCAAACATCACCAAAACCTAATTTAAATATGATATTTCTAACCTTGGTAACCCAGTTCTCATAGCCTTGCTCATCATACATACGCATCATATTGTAACATTTTCGAGGCAAACGGCATCCAGGCATGTTAATAAGATTTAACCAATATTTAATACATTTTAAAACAGCAGATAGTTGGACAGGATATCTACCACACTCGGCTAATATTCCATTATTGGACGTTGATAACTTAACGTTTAGAAAACGTTTGCAGGCATATAAATGTACTTTTTCCAGTTCTTCAATATTATTAAGCCCCCAAATTCCAGCCCCATAGAGGAGAATTGGTGTTATCTTTGTATCGAATCATTTGAAGTACAGATGAGGCGAGTGTGGTTTCAAACAATGTATACTACTAAGAAGTAATGACAGCATTTTTCTGGCTTGAATAGAAATATTGTCAAACGCTTTCGACCACTGTAACCTATTACTAAAATACAATCCGAGATAACAATATCCTAAAACAACTTCAACAACACTACCATTATAAAACCATTTTTCAAACAGAGATAAACCACCTCCTTTCTTAAAAACAACAATTTTAGTTTCATGCATGTTGACTGACAATTTCCATTCTGAACAGTACCTATTAAGAACATTTAGTTTAAACTGCAGACTTCTCACGCTGTTCCCAAACAAAATAAGGTCATCCGCAAATAAAAGAAGGAAAATATGAGTAACATCTGGATGTAGCTGGACACCAAACCGACATTCACTTTCAATTACATTAACTAATTCATTTATATAAAACTGAAACAAAAAGGGGCTGAGCATACACCCTTGTCTGACTCCCATTGGGCAATCAAATACACGAGATAAACTACTATTTGAGCGAACACAAGATTTTACACTATTATGAATAGACTCTAACATTTTACCCATTTTACGACTCAGACCGTGTTTATATAATAACTTCCAAAGAAAATGTCTTTGAACAGAATCGAAAGCTTTCGAGAAATCAACAAAAGCTACATAGAATTTACCACCTTTGCGGGAAAGATAACGCTCGATAATAGAATTCAGAACAAAACAATTGTCAACCACTGAATAACCTTTTCGAAAACCTGATTGACACTCAGAAATTTTACTCAACACATCAGCCCATCACACTAATTGCTGATTCAGGATGTACGTGAAGACTTTGCTGAGGATACTCAGGAGGCTTATTGCTCTGTAGTTGTTGGGGATAGAAGTGTCACCTTTCTTATGAAAAGGAATTAATATTCCTGTAGACCAGGTCTCTGGGAATTTACCCTTTTGGTACATACTATTGAATATTATCTCGAGGTATGGAACGATTACATGGGAGGAATGTTTAAGATATTCACTCAATATGTCATCAAGTCCTGGAGATTTGTTGTTCTTTAGCGCCTCGAGACTGCGAATGATCTCCAATCTTGTTAAGGGGGAATCCAGAATATCTTCAGTGATTTCTCTTATAGAATCTGGGGGATCTTCTATATCATGTATATCGTCATTAATACATTCTAAATTATCTGGACTGTCGTAGAGGGTAGAGAAATAATCCACCCAGTCTCCAATATCTATGGGGTTTGGGCGCAGTTTACGACCTGATGAACGTTTTATTGTACCCCAAAAACGTTTCGAGTCAGTTGTCGAGGTCTCCAAATCATCTCTCTGACGTTGAATATATTCTTCTTTCTTGTTCTTTGTGCATTTAGATACTGACATCGTTCATGCTTTTTAGAGAGGCATTCACTATCGTACCATGGTGAAGTGCTGCTTTTGTAACTTTCTGGTCGTCTAAACATGGAGGCAGCTAAAAGGATGGCGTCCGTGAATATCGAGACTGCTTCTGCTACATTAGTCAATGAACACATGGCTGCTTGTTCGAGTAATGCTAAAGTCTCCGAGGATTCCATATGATGAAGAAAGTTGAGTTTACACGACTCCTTCCATATGTACCTGCACTGATGTATATGGGTAGAGGTCGGGTTCGGCAAAGAGCTACCGGGCATATTGACCTCTAGCTGTATGGGAAGATGCTGGGATTCAGACCGTGACACGATGTGAAAGTTGGCGATTAAAGGGAACATATCCGTGGACGCAAGAATATAATCAATCACACTACATCCTAAATGACCTAAGAAGGTAAAATCACCAATGCCGGAATCACTTCCACATCTCCCGTTTACGATATGTATATTCAGTATTGCGCACAAATTCAGTAATGTTTGTCCAAAACTGTTCACAGTCTTGTCACATGAATATCTTACCATCTCAAATTCTGTGAAAAATTCACTTACAAAATCTTTACCTCAACATGTTGGATAATTGAATCTTCCATATAGTCAGGCGAAATGCCAGTCCTGCTGTTCATATCCCCGAAAACAAAGACTGAGAAAACAGAGTGTGTTTCTACCACTTTCAGTATAAAATTAAGCAAAATTTCCACCCCATTCCTCGCATCCTTGTCAGCATACCAGCTTGAACCTTGTGGATGGACATAACTAAAAACACAAATAATATCTGTGTCCAATCCAAACATTTCCTTGTCAAACGATATCAAAATAGCATTTTCGCCATAAACCACATCAATAATATATTTTACATAAAAAACATTTTATCATAACTAATATTCCTCCAGAGTGTCTTCCAAAATTGGCAAGCTTTGTTGCTGGTAAACAAAAATATCTATAACCTGGAAAATACAAACTAAAGTCTGTATCAGTTGTCCATGTCTCATAAAAAGCAACAATATCATTTGATAGTATAAAGCGAATAAAGTCATTATCATGTAATTTGTTTGATAAGCCGCCAATATTCCACGAGAGAATTGATAAGTAATTGTCTGTTAAGCCCTGGCCTCCCTGCTATTTTCTCGAGGTGGACTTGACCTTCGACATTGACCTGAGCACGCGGTCACAGTCATGTGTAGATGTACCAGATGAAGCGTGTGATCCTCTTTCATCCGTACGCTCAGCAGACGGTGGATTCTTGGTCACCTCAGGACTCTCAGAGGGTGCTATATCCTCCACAACCAGCCTTCCATTCTTGTAGAACCCTCGTTTGTTCTCTGATCGTAGTTGGCTCAGTGTCTGACGTTGTCGCTTGGTCAGGTCGTTAGCTACTCCAATGTTGTGTTTACCAAGTTCAGGCCGGTCCTTCAGTACTGCGATCTTCTTCATACTGTCCACAAACTTAGCGATCATGGGTCTAGCTTTTCCAGGGACGGGTTTCCCTATCCTGCGAGCTCTGGTAATGTCTTGTAGCACAACTGGATCATTAGATCTTACTGTATTAGTGTCTACAACTTTTTGTTTACATGCGTCACCACCTTCGTCACGTGACTCAGGTATGCCATATATGAGTAAGTTGTCCGCCTACTTATCGCTTCCAGCCTATCAACTTCGTCCTTCAACTGCTCGAGCTGCTCGTGCGTGTCGTGAGCTGTGTTGGCCGTGTTATGAATGAACTGTACTTCATTCTCCAGATGACTTGTTTTTATAGAAACATTATCAATGTCAAGTTTCATTTGTGCCTGTGTATCTTTAATTGAAGATAAATCGTTCCGAATCACACTTAGAGTTTCTGAAATGTCCTTTTTGATTTCATCACATTTCTGATCCAGTTGTATGTAGGTTTGTTGCATATGTTGAACCGCACTCTTCAGTTGACTCACTTGATTACAAACCTCTTGTTTATCTTTCTTCATTTGGTCTAGAACAGCTTCAGTTCCAGAATCAAACGGCCCTGGGTTCACTTCAATGTCTCCCGCCTTTAGTAACAGCATTTGGTTCACATTATCCGGTTCTAGACCAAACTCTGTGTTTGTATACAGTGTTCCGCGGTACAGGGAGGCAGAGTTGTTTACTGTGACGTCATCAATACTCGACATATTGCCAAGAAGGCACTTTTCGTACACAACATTCAACATTTCCAATATGCCTAATCGTTCACATACCTCTGTCATCAGATAACCGACCACTCCTAGAAGCAAAAGAACACCGCAAGTTGCAGTTAGACGAAACATGACATCGTTTTTGGCGACCATGTTGACATGGGGTCGTACCTGTCCAGACTAACAACACGCCAAGACTGCGGTTGTTTGTGCAAACCTATGCGTATTCTCCACGTATGTATGTCCACACCCATTCTTCACATTCCTGTGTCTGTATTCCTCATAAGTATGCTTTCCGTGTTAGCATAATAAACCAGTGTTCAGCGTTTCAATGCGGAGTTCCGCACACCCTGTCTGCACCCGGCGGCCATTTAATTAAGTTGTGTCAACCAAGTCAACCAAAATCAAGCCACTCAACCATGGATTTAAGCAATTGGGATGACATGTGTCAACCAAGTAAGCGAGCCTGACCACCCGATCCCGTTATTCCCTTTTACGACAAGCATAGGTTCCTGAAGACCAATTCTAACCCTGATCTTCACGGATCCTTCACCAGTGAACGTCTTAGAACTGAAACAACTAGTGTAATTTGACCCAACTGACCTGTCGTGGTGGAACTGAAATGCTGATCTAAGTTGTATAACCAAAAGCGGAATTATCGGTCTTTATCGGTGAAGTAGCTCGGGGAATGTTCTGGTCATTACTTAGTCGGCTCTGTTTCAAGTGGTGGTTATGTATAATTCAGTTTCTTTTAAAACAAAACTAGCTTTTGTACTTTTGTGGCCTACAATCTCTTTTTGCCCACTGTCAGATACATAGTCACTTATTTTTTATGTTCAGTATTTGTGTTTTCCTTGTAATGTCGGGAACCAGTTGGAAGAAGGTTACATTTAATTCAGTTGTTTTTTTAAAAAACAAACTAGCTTGCAACAATGTACTTTTGTGGCCCACAATTTCTGTTGGCAACAAGTACATCTCTTAACGTGTATCGAACCATATACCTTAGGCTCTCCGGACAGTCACTCTGTCCGCTACGCCTTGCTAGGTTTGTAATAACACCGGCTGAAGGATGGAGGGGATGTAGATACCATTTGGATTGTTTTCGTATGTTTATAAATACATATCTCCGCAAGCAAATTCCGGAGGAAACAGAATCTCAGACACCACATCTATTCAGTGGGGGACGTTGCCTCTTCCTTCTTCATCCTCTTCCTCTGGGGAGATTGTTTGGCAGATAAGTTTTCGATTCTCTGTGGTTGTCGTCAAACCGGACTAAAATAGGGATCAGTTAGAATGTGTGACTTGGAGTGTAAACAAATCCCAAAGTTGAAATGGACTTCACACATTGTGCCCAAGTAGGGAATCAAACCCGGGTCTTCGGCGTTACGAGCCAATGCTTTAACCTCTAAGCTACCCCACCGCCCCTTGTCTCCATGTCCTGCAATGTGACTGGTATTGGAGGTAGCGGACCATGATTTATCACACATGTAGTAGGTAGCCTTGCACTAAAGGACTTGCCCCTCATGTTGAAGACCTGGGTTTAATTCCCCATATGGGTACAATGTAAGAAGGCTATTTCTGGTGTTTCCCGCCATGAACCAGGTGAACTTAAAGTCGACTCAAATATGCAAAACACAGGTTATGGGAAAATAGTTGTACCAGGGAATGCCCACGATGGTATCAGTTGAATTTCCCCCTTACCATCCAATGCCAGATGCCTCATACACATAAACATAGAATCACCTGTGATGGAACCTCTATGTGCATGATGGTTTAATAAATGTTCTTAGAGATATGTCAGTAGTTATTTTCGGAATCTTAACCTTGATGGAACAGAGATGCACTGTACAAATAACCGAGAACCAAATGCTACCTGATCAAAATTGGATGATTACAAAGTCTTATATTAATTATGAATTTAAATTATTTTTCCGAAAGCACTACATCAACGTAATGGAATTTCTTGAACGCAGTCCTTTATTTGGTCCACAGCAGAAATCCAGCGGCTAAATGAATGAGCAAACTCTTTGTTGATCAATAAGCAATTATTGCTGACTTTTAATGTTGGTGGACTTTAATATAAATAGAACTTTCTATGGCTAATTTGGCAATCTTATTTTGGTAGCCATAGCAACAGGAAAAGATAACCTTGACCTAGATGATATATTTCGTTCATAGTTTTCTTGTTTTTAATTTAAAATATTGATTTGATGAATTTATGGACATGTAGGGGATTTGACATACCAATTCCTGGTTATAGTTTATTTTTTAGCATGCGTGCGTGCGTGCATTAGTGTATTAGTGAATGAGTGAGTGAGTTGGGTTTTACGCCGCTTTTACTAATATTCCAGCAATATCACGGCGGGGACAGCAGAAATGGACTTGACACATCGTGCCCATGTGGGGAATCGAACCCAGTCTTCAACGTGACGAGCGAACGCGAAGGCTACCCCACCGCCCCTATTAGTCAATGAGTGAATAAGAGCATGATAGAGTGAGGGCATAAGGGAGGTGAGGTAGTGAGGTTTGACGCTATATTGAACACATTTCCACTCAAATGTCTTTAATGTAGCTAATGAAACTTTAGGCATGGTTGAAAGACGCCCCTTAAACGACAAACCCGTGTTCCTACATTGTAGGCGGTGTAAAATATCATATACTGTCAACTTTCATTTTTCAAATTTTGTAAATGTATGCTCACGTCGTGTACGTGGTTTCAGGTTTTGACAAATACGACGTGAACCTAAATATTACTATGTGCCACAAATGAATATAAGTTCATTCACCAAATGCTAAGTCAAAAGCGTGAGGAGAGAAATTTGCTCATTCAAAAATATGTCAACATTTCAAGACGTTCAATGTTTCGGTTGTTTTCACGGGATGCAAAAGAATCGGTCATTTCATTTTACTTGAGTGGGAGGTGGGAAAGTGTGAACCAGATGTGATAAAGAGACAAGAGAGAATATCTCGATGTCTTGTTGATGATGCTTCAGCCTTGGAGAGAAGAATCAGTCGTCGCTGGCCAGGCTAATTACTGGTTTGAACAACCCATTCATCGTTAATGCTCTCTCTATCAAACTCGCTGTCATTTACATGCTCAGCTCGACCATCTTTGGTCAGTATACTCTTGGCCTTCCTCAATATTGGGACTTGTTACCCTCGGCAGTTCACACTGTTACCTCTCCTGTGAGGCGGAATATTAGTTATTGTGTGGGACGTGGGAGATTTCATTTTATCATGTGTCTTCTGTGTGTTTGTTTGTGTGCAGCTGTTTCAGTGAATATGTGCTTGTATTTGTCTCTGTGTGTAACACGCTGTGCTAAAATTGGAAACCTCGTCCCAGTCATACAGAAACACTCATGGCATGGAAGCCAATCCTGCCATTCCTGCCTTACATTGTATCAGTGGGTATATGTTTCGCTTCGAGTCTTTTCGTTCCGATGGTCTTGAAATTGGACCTTCAAAGCAAGTTTACATTGTTACAGATTTAACCCAGTAACATGTATTACATGTTCAGGAGGAACCAAGTCCCGCCCGTGTACCTATTTGTCGAAAAGGTTTGCTGATTTGTCCAATTGAGATTGAGAAATTTTCCAAATAAGACTTGACATGTTCCAGGGAAGTGAAAATACTTATGACTTCCACCATCGTGTACTTTGAACATAAGCATATACCAACAATTCTCAGGAATATTCAGATCACTTATACAGTTTCTTGAAATATTTAGTGATGTCTTTCCTGTAAAACTGATGGGTTCGCGGAGGCCTTGCATCACTTCTGGGTTTCCGTCTATTGATAATCCCAGACATACTTACATAAACGAACAGGAAGGGTATTTCGAAAGGGTCGGATACATTAAAAAAAGCCCAAATGAATATATACTATATTGAACAACTCTCAGTCGATGAATGGCCACAATCAGTGACCGCATTAGCGATAAGATATTTCATTGTCCCAATTCCATAATATAAGCGTTAATAAAAGAATCTAGGTCGTCTTTATCCCACGAAACAAAGGAAGATAACCGATGTGAAGGGAGATAACCCTTTATCAGGAATGTCAACCAGTCGTAATGAAGCACGTACATTATAGTTCCATCTGAGCAATGAACATGTACAGATTCCTCTGCTGGTAAACTTATGGGTGACAATATTTCATTTTGGTGATAAAATCGACAGATGAATGTCACTTTCTGAGTGTGTGTCAGGTTATAAAGGAAGCGAGCTGAGTGTTGGGGGATTGTGCACATATATTGAGCAGGAGTCGATCGTGGCTCTCCGCGATAGTGTTGGATGAGAGAGGCTGTCGGTAGTGCGTCAGAAGAACGACAAATATAATGGAATAGAGGATAACGTTACTCTGAGGCGGCTCGATATGATTTGATGTTATATTCAACAGATGAAAAAAATGGCATTTTAATTTTATAAGCACAGCGAGCTGACTTTTCGTTTTCCATTTTTGTTGGTAGCTTTGCCATGACTGCCAATGAATATTTGAAACGGGGAGGACAGCGCTACTAAAATCAATGACTCCATTGAAACGGGGAAAATTATACAGCATTGACTTTGGATTATGTCGACACTGAAACATTGTTTCATTCTCGGAAGTGTGCCAATGAATTATGAAGTGTTATGAAGGTTATTGCACTCTTTCCCAATGTGTACCACGCAGCAACACACATAAAGAAAAAAGATGTCTTGCATTATTGATACCAAATTAGCCGACTGTGCACACAGAAAAACACCAGGCAGGACGGAGTTCAATTCGTCGTTTATTACGTGTAATACCTATTCTTGCTTTAAGTCCTTAACCATGTCAACTTGGATATTCTAATTCGCCCAACTTCAAGAAGATAGAACGGAATAGAAACAAGGAACACATACAATTCACTGATACTGTTTCAGACAAGAATTACTGGAAGACTTTTCGCGTCACGAGGTTTACTGATTGATAGTGACAAGGCATTCATTTTTATCTGTTTAACCTTTCCAATAATATCATGTGTAGATTTAGATTGTCAAAAGTCACCGTGACCGCCTCGTTAATCAAATATATTATTCCTCTCGTGCTCGAGATTGTTTAATCTTACTTACATTACGGAAACCAGTTGACAATCAAATAGTCAGACGTTACGGCACAGCAATCGGATATATTTCATCAAAGAATGGTTCCTCTCCCAGTCTCCATCTCCATTTCCCGTCTCTGTTTGAGGACATGATCAGGTTTACTTGAAGTGTTTTAGCGATATATAGATAAAATGTGGATCCACAGACATCTCTCCAAAGGACATGCCTGGTCATGAAGACAGATTAACTGTCCCATTTTTCTCTAAACCTCTTGTTTATCAAATTTCGTGGCTGGACGTCGTTTGAGAGAAAGGGTCAACGTCCTGCACTCTTTGGCAGCTCCCTCTCTCTCGAAAAGGTTTTATCGAAGTATTGTTATACTGCTCCATTTGCTCTGTGATTCCTTAAAAGAAATTTCAAATATTTCCTGTATTATTCCTTAAGAAATGTAAAGATTTCATAACATGTCATGTGTAACATATTTGGTCAATTTGCCATTTTCTATTTTTCAACTGGTTACACAGCTTTGAAATTTTCATGTTTGTCGAATATATTTGATAATCATTGTCTTTGGAACTTCAAATTAAATGTGTCATTGTATATTTTGAACTAAATGCGTAGGCTGATTGTCAAGTTATTATTAAATGTATCTTATGTATCTTGCCAGCTTGTTCCTTGAAGAAACGTAACGTAATGTTTGTGGTTCAGTGCTGAACGCTCACATGTGAACTCTGCATATAATAAGCGTATCATTGGCACTTGAACGAAAAATGAACTACGGTGATGCGTGAACGTGTGTTGCCGTAGTGCATCTAAACATTCATCAGTGTTTATAATGAATGTGAAGTGTTATTGTGGTTCTTGTGCCGATGTGCCATTTCTAAAACATAAAAACATGTTCTAGTTAGATATTATCTATATATAAATTCATATCATTCACAGCAATCATACTAATCACATATAGATATACATATAAAACTAATATGTTTATGATATTTATCTGCAATAATTTTATGTATGATGAGTTGATATGCTTATATCATTAACTGAATTCAAATGATAACTTAATATTTATTGTTAGACTCTGCTTCCGTAATAAGTTTTGGAAAGCACAGGCTGCTCTATAATATCTGTACTTACATCATTCTTACTTCTTCTTAAGTCTGGGGCGATTTTTATCTCAATATGAACATCTAATATACTATGAAATGATCCTGTATATATCTATTGATCTTAATATGTACCTACAAGTATTTAATGTCAGAAATATCGTTCTAAACTCGTTCTTTATTATAATATAAACTTACACATTTAAAAGAACATTGATGTATATATTTATAGTAATATAACTCTGCCCGTGTTTGTTTTCCTTATAATATCTGTGTCTATTTTTCAAACCATATATGGCTATACGCATATTTTTTTTATTATACTTTGAACCTATCCAAGTTCATTAATAATGATATGATCCTATAGGTTTTTATGTGTTACGCCACACATGTGTACTTAACTACACATATGTGTACTTAACTATGAATCCTGCAGTATTTATATCAGAATATCAACAAACGCACATTTTGTTTATGATAACATGAACCCGCACATGGACATATCCATTTGTCATAACACGACTGACTGACTGAGTTCGGTTTTACGCCGCTTTTAGCAATATTACAGCAATATCACGACGGGGGACACCAGAAATGGGCTTCACACATTGTACCCATGTGGGGATTCGAACCCGGGTCTTCGGCGTGACGAGCCAACGCTTTGACCACTAGGCTACCCCACCGCCCCGTCATAACATGAACTTAACAGAGGTGCATAATAGTGAGAAAAAGGTGGTGTTGCAAACACAAACCTTAAGATCACTACGCCATGAAATATGCTTACACATTAATGCAATTGTAACACAGCGATAAACATCCCCTCCCCCTCCCTTACATACATCACTGATATTAAAATTAATTTTGATAAATAACGTATACTTGATAATATGGGCTTGGAAAAATGGCTGACATACCAAAACAGAACTTCTCCCAATTCTTACTAGAGTTTCCATTGATGAATAAGAGTTTATGCAACATCAAAATTACAAAGTGCCTTTTCAAATATACAAAGTGCCTTTTAGGTGCCCCTATATATGTCGCTATGAAGGATGCAAAGGACAAATGACGTTGACTGCATGGACATGTGCCTATTCTTACCATACTCGGCAGCCTATGAGCTGCCAGTTGTGTTTATCCCGGAGTAAATATCAGCACATATCACCCCATGCTTCGAACATAACTCAAACCACTTCTTATTAATGGCTTAAAGCCAAGAAATCTCACGACCAGAGCATATCCGATTCCTCGTTACAATAACCACTGGTTGTTTGTTCTGTTTGTACATAAACAAGTCACATTCAGGGAACACGACCCGTGGGATTAATCTAATAGTAGAACACTCGTATTCCACATCATCAGTATGCAGTAGAGTTTCAACCAATATGAACAAGGCGTGAATGGTACTACTGAAACAGGAGGCGTTTATCCAGTGTTAAATACCCTTATCGTGCCCTCAAAACAAACATTCCACACCGAAAGCTTTCTCATGTTGTTTAATTAACAGTTAACACGGATACCAGAAATGAGACCCAACATTCACTTTGGTGTCATGTGAAGCAGTGATATATCTAAACTCAGCTAGGTTTGCTAACTTTAGATTAAATCGTAAAAGTATTATCGAATTACATATTTTATCATGTTAGAACAATGGATTCTGTAATACCTCTCAAAAGCTATGTAAATATAAGATACTGGCATCATGATAATCATGTAATTTGTCCTTCCTACATCACAAGGCCCAGCATCCAGTGAGCAACTCTGCAATAGAACCATGCTGGGTTGGATGCGAAAGATGTTACTTTCGTGTGCCTGCGTGCATGCGTGCGTGTGCACATATATAGTATGTTGAGCTTAGTTTTGTCTAAAACATATTCGTTTAAATTTTGTAGCTACGGTTTCATTGACTAAATCTAGTTACGCCGATTTCAAACATTTGCTACACTATCTGTATACCTAAATCAATAAAGTGCCATGGAATGCTTCACGACCTCTGTTTCATGACCACGGGAAACCTCTTTGTATGGACCCTCTGTTAAACATGATAAAAATGTCGGTAAGAATAAAAAACATTCAAAACAGAATTTTCAAACAAAATGCTTAATAACTTCCAATGAAAGTAGCTTCCACTAACAGTTACTTGCAATAACATTCAACATCTTGCTCATATGCACTGAACACGTCTTATCACGGCTATGACAGTGAGTCTAATATTATTATCTACTCTGATAAACTCAATTATATGGCCTATGCTTGCAAGGGCATGATTGTGAGTTTGCTTGTTAACCATAGGTTCCGGCTATATGTTTGATGGATCTATTTGGACGAATTTGGAATTTAAGCATCAAGTATGCCAGAATCCCTTGCCAATATATTTGAAGTCCGAATCAGCGTTGGCACTGATTTACCAATACTCCAAGACTCGTCCAAGTCCCGTTCCCCAGGGATATGGAATTAGAGGTTGTGACATTCCGAACTCCATACGCTCTCTCCCAGCCTACGGTAATCATAATAGACTTTGACATAGACCGATTAGCCAGATAGTGTATTAGATTTACTCCCAGAAACAGACAATAGTTATTTGATTTCCTTGTGTAACTGACTGATTGACGAACAAGTTTGTTTATTTTACCCGATAACTTGGTAACACGATTCTAATCTCGCACCAGAAACCATCTGAACTGGACTAAGTGCGAAGAGTGTGTTGAATTATATAATTTAAAGTTTTTATAATTGTCTTTATGATAGGGTTATTTTCGGATATTATCCATCTGAACACATCAGTCGAGTTTAATATTTAAGCATACATATGGAGGATAAATGTGTCTATTCTAATTCAGTAAACAGTGTTGCGCGTGCAGTTTGTTTAAAGGGTTGCAGCTAACGTTCAAGTGAGTGAGTAAGTTTGGTTTTACGCCGCCTTTTAGCACTATTTCCAGCAATATCACGGCGGGGGACACCAGACATGGGCTTCACATATTGTGATCATGCATGGAATCAAACCCAGGTCTTTGATGTGACGAGCGAACGCTTTAACCACTAGACTACCCCACCGTCCTAAACGTTCAAGACGTCAAAGATAAATCAGTAAGTGGAAGTAAGTACCATGATACTACGACAGGCGTACTACGACGGCTACTGCTACTGCTACTGCTACAATACTACTACGACATGTTTTGATGTTGTGTGTTAGTTACTTTGACTAATGTTTGGAAACAACCACCACTCCTCGTACTTCAACTGGTACTGCTCCTCTTTGGTTAGTTTCTGAGCTGTTGTTATTGCTACAGCTGCAGCAGCAGCAGCAACAACAACAACTGCGAATACTTAACTACCACGTCTACTACATTGTAAAACCGTAGCGTCTTGTTCTAATACCAGTACCAGACTATCTACAAGTGACAGTGTACTTATTCACGTACAACGACGATACAACAACAACGACAACAAGAACATCTACTACTACCACTACTACACCAACAGCTATACTACTACAATAACAACAATGATACTACTACTTCTACTACTACTACTACTTCTACTACCACTACTACTACTACTACTACTACTACTACTACTACTACTACTACTACCACCAACAGCTATACTACTACAACAACAACAACGACGACGATACTACTACTACTACTACCACTACTACTACTATTAATATTACTACTACTACAGAGCGGTGGGGTGGCCTACTGGTTAAGGCGTTCGCTCGTCACGCCGAGGACCCGAGTTATGAGAACAATGTGTGAAGCCCATTTCTGGTGTTCCATGTAGTGAAATTGCTGAAATATTGCTAAAAGCGGTGCAAAACTAAACTCTCTCTCTCACTCTCTCACATCCAAACTACCACTGCAACAACGACACTACTACTACTGCTGCTACTACTACTACTACTACTACTACTCCTACTACTACTCCTACTCTACTACTACTACTACTACTTACTACTACTACTACTACTTCTACTACTACTACTTACTACTACTACTACTACTACTACTACTACTACTACTACTACTACTACTACTACTACTACTACTACTACTACTACTACTACTACTACTACTATTACTACTACTACTACTACTACTACTACTACTACTACTACCACAACTGCTTCCAGCATCCACCAGTACCACCAAGTTTATTACTACTACCACTACTACTACTACCACTACTACTACCACCACTACTACTACTACTACCACTACTACTACTACTACTACTACTACTACTACTACTACTACTACTACTACTGGTACTACTAGTTCTACAACAACTGCTTCCAGCATCCACCAATACCACCAAGTTTATTACTACTACCACTACTACTGTCACCAATAACCCAGTATTTAACTGCAGCCTATTCAGTTACATACAACCACAAACTATCACTCCCGGAAGTATATTTATTCCATCCACCAACTGAAGCAAGTTCCAATCAGCAGAGCCAATCGAGGTTCTATATAGACACATGATATCCTAAAAGCTACTTCCGGTACACATGAAGCACCATCCAAACAATAACCACGGATACCAGTGTCGACACAAAGTCCGACTAGATACAGTGTTATGGCTTCATATCCGACAGTTATGCTATACGACAAGGCTCTGAACTCACTAAGGAGGATGTGCCCAGCGGAGCAGGGATACCCTAATGGTGGTTCCATATTGTTGGATGATGATAAACCTGGCTGCGCCCATCAGTGGGTGCAGATGGGTCAGTGATGTGTTTAATGGTCCACGTTCTAATATAATAGCTCCATTTCGTATTAATGTTTACGTATCATATGGCTACTGAATGGGACAAGGTTGCCGGAAATAGATCAAAGTAACTCGTCATATACGTGTTCCTACTTCCAGAAATTTGAGCCCTTCGTATTTTTTATGGGTGTAATAGAATCTTAATTGAAGGATTATTTAGGATGTATGCATTTCCGTCACATTCTCACATCAAAATAGTAAAACGTAAATGGAGATAGTTAGCCGTTAATTCACAAACAACAAGGGATGAATGCCCGTGCACATTCAATACATTGCTATAATTAAAGTTGTCAACTAATGCCATCATTTAACTATCGCATCGCATTCAATATCAATTGTATTCTCACATCAAAATGGTAAAACTTTAATGGAGATAGTATCCATGCCGGTTGGTTACTACAAATTTTCAAAACATTAAAGCTATGTCACAAACAGTGGCAATATAGCATCATTCTCGGAGGACTGTTGGTCAGCTTTTCTAGATGTTGAGGACACTCCTAACTGTATACATCCGGAAATTGATTTGTTGCTGAAATATGATTCAGTGAGCCAACTGACAAGTACGAGCACTAGGTTTCTGTTATCCATAAATTATTGGACTAATTGTGATGTTATTTGTCAGTCGTATTGACTTCTTCCCCTGCCTAACAGTGGACCTTACAAGTGATCTGTCTGGAGTCGACTCGTATAACGCTAGGCACGACAAAGAGAAATGTGTTACTAAAGTGCAGACATCTGATAATTCAGTCAGACATTTTTAGTGTTATTAGTCTTACAAATAACCCAAACTATTCAGTAACGTACCGTCAATCCACCATGGGACTCGGCTGTCCTTGGTAACAGTTGCTTATGGTGGTCACAACGATCCATCTAATTATAGCTGCAATGGGTGGGTGTGAACGTGTACCGTTCATAATTTACTTCCGCAATTCCAGACGACACAATTTCGGTTGACAGGTGATCATGATATAGCACTTATCGTCTTGCTACAGACCACATTTGGCCATACCCAATACTTCCATCAGGTTCCGGGATCAATTTTGGTCCTACACCTGTAGCTTAAACTCTTAAATGTTCAAATGTTCTAGGGTACTAAATTATTGGATAGGATAGAACTCACTGTCGACCAGGGAGTAATATTCTCCTGTTTGGAGTATGTGCGTTAAAATATTCATGTATGTGTGGTAGGGGTGGGAACCTGCAGTTGAGGTAGCAGTTGTAGTGGTGAGAGTGATGACATGGTTCTGGAGATTCAAAATATATGTCAAACCTCACTGATATATTTACCACAATGCAATGTAACGAGTTCAAATGTCGTTCTCCTCAAACGCCGTTGGTTGCGGAGAGTAGGTGGATGGGTAACTAGGAGCAACTTTGAATTCCTGAACGTTGTAAGTGCTTGGATCCTGCCCAAGGACATGTTATATGTTGGCGTCTTCTGAAGCTAAGGGTTTCTTTTTTCTATTTTTCTTTTTATTCTGTTGTTTTTTCTCCTAAATATACATCAGCTGTTCTCCCAGTGAGGACAGTACTAGGTAGCATGAGACAGAAATGTGGCGCTGCCGTATTAAATTTACAATCCTTTAAACTGCATAATGCATTAAGATAGATGTGTCGAAAGTTTAACAGCTATTTTGTAAAAATAATTAGGGTTTCGTTCCAAAATCGTATACAATACTGCTG
This sequence comes from Haliotis rubra, assembly GCF_003918875.1. Lineage (NCBI taxonomy): Eukaryota > Metazoa > Mollusca > Gastropoda > Lepetellida > Haliotidae > Haliotis > Haliotis rubra. Next base: position 51,063 of record NW_025767116.1, read on the forward strand.
TTCAACTTGGAATGAATACAGGGTCCAATATATAAAGATGCCATTCAATTACAAGTTCAATATTGTTTAGATGTGAATGCGTATGTGTGTGTGCTGTGTTTTGTGTAATTGTGGGCATGTGTATGTGGAACGTTATCGTGAAGAGATGGGGGTATGCGGAAAGGTCAAAGAATAGAAGGAAAGGATAGACGGGAAAGAAAAAGGAAACTAACAAGAATGAGAAGGAGAGAAAATGAAAGCGAAAGGCAGAGTAGGAAATAGATAGTGGAGAGCACGAAAAAGAAATTGAGAAGAGAGATAAAGGGGAAAATACGTGACAACAAAAAGAGGAGATGGACTATGAATGATTAAAGCATATTATGAGCATGTGTTTGTTTGTTTCAAAATTGTTTCAAAAGACATTATTCCTAAACTATGAATGTCAACTCGTTATCAGCAGTTCCGTTTTTGACTTTACCTTTCCTGTTAAATCTGCACCTCGTGAAAAAATACCCGAAACACCCCGAAAAACTCAAAATCATCTGGTAAACAGACATACGAAACATGATGCACAAATCTGTCACGACTAAATCCCACATGAGCATAAAATTACTCAAACAATCCATAGAATTTAGCTATATTTTTAATTAAAGCATCCATTTGCCTCCATAGAATGCTTCCATTTTCCTTTTGTATGACTGAAATCCAAAAATCAGTTAACGGTTATGAAATGAGTCTCTTGGTATGTAACCCAAATCGTCCCTGTGAAAGTATTCCAAACATTCACGGCAACACTTTCAATTGCTATGACTGTTTATTATGGTTTCAGGATTATATCGGAATGAATTTAAGAGTACGGAGAGTCGTCACACATCTCTGAGCTGAGGAACGTTATGTACCTCACAGGGTAGTTGCCTCACGCTCTGCAATTATTAACGGTTAGAGTACCGACCTGTTGTGTGTCATTGTTTGCCTCTGTGGGAGAATCTGACGGTGAGTATTGATTTCATGTGGTGGAGATCATCAATACATTCATCACAGTGGTAGAGATCATCTATACATTCATCATCAGTGGTAGAGATCATACATTCATACAGAGATCATCTATACATTCACACAGTGGTAGAGATCATCTATACATTCACCACAGTGGTAGAGATCATCTATACATTCACCACAGTGGTAACGATCATTCATCACATCATCTATACATTCACCACAGTGGTAGAGATCATCTATAGAGATCATCTATACATTCACCACAGTAGGTAGAGATCATCTATACATTCACACAGTGGTAGAGATCATCTATACATTCAGCACAGTGGTAGAGATCATCTATACATTCATCACAGTGGTAGAGATCATCTATACATTCACCACAGTAGTAGAGATCATCTATACATTCATCACAGTGGTAGAGATCATCATTCACCACATTAGAGATCATCTATACATTCACCACAGTGGTAGAGATCATCTATACATTCACCACAGTGGTAGAGATCATCTATACATTCACCAGTGGTAGAGATCATCTATACATTCACCACAGTATACAGATCATCTATACATCATCACCATTCACCACAGTAGTAGAGATCATCTATACATTCATCACACATCTATACATGGTAGAGATCATCTATACATTCACCACAGTGGTAGAGATCATCTATACATTCACCACAGTGGTAGAGATCATCTATACATTCACCACAGTGGTAGAGATCATCTATACATTAAACCATAGTACTCCCATTTGACTCGTTGTTTCGAGTGAACAGGTACCCATCAGGAGTTAAAGTGAACGTTTAACCTATTGTCAAGACAATTTCAGACTAGTTGTTTGGACAGTGATATAGATTTCTGACAACAGGTACTGGTGTCCATCATTGGACACTGATATAGGTTTCTGACAACAGGTAGTGCCTTGGTGTCAGTGACTGACAACATGTTGTGCACCGGTGTCCAGTCAGAGGACACTGATATAGATTTCTGACAACCCGTGGTGCACTGGTGTCCAGTAGTGGTGGTCCGATTAATTGAAATAATCGAAGATTGGTCGCAGTGACTATACGACCAAGCAATCGATCATGTTTTCTCATAATCGAACACAAACAATTCTGGAACACTTGTTTTCGTAAACAATATATTTCACAAGGTTGGTTTTGTCTGTTACATTTCATAAGCACTACAAGCTCGTTGCAAGTCATGATTGAATATATCTTAAAGACTCTAAGAAATTTATGTGCCTTACATACTTGTCATCCTTTAAAGATATGAAATTTTGCACCAAAAACCCCAAAAGAACTACATGTGGTTTTTCCTTATTTGAGCATTAACAAAAATAACCAGGAACATTTCATAAATGACGATAACCAATTATTTTCGATCATTGATCGGTTGTAATGAAGCAATCATCAATTATGAGATTTTAACCAATTCCCAACACTAGTGTCCAGTCATTGGACACTGATATAAGTTTCTGACAACAGGTAGTGCCCTGGTGTCGAGTCACTGACAATATGTTGTGTTCCGGTGTCCAGTCAGAGGACATTGATATAGATTTCTGACAACACTTGATACTGCTTCTGTCCAGTCAGAGGACACTGATGTAGGTTTCTGACAACACTTGATACTGCTTCTGTCCAGTCAGAGGACACTGATAGAGGTTTGACTGACAACACTTGATATTGCTTCTGTCCAGTCAGAGGAGGGGACACTGATGCTTCTGTCCAGGTTTCTGACAACACTTGATACTGCTTCTGTCCAGTCAGAGGACACTGATATAGGTTTCTGACAACACTTGATACTGCTTCGTCCAGTCAGAGGACACTGATATAGGTTTCTGACAACACTTGATACTGCTTCTGTCCAGTCAGAGGACACTGATATAGGTTTCTGACAACACTTGATACTGCTTCTGTCCAGTCAGAGGACACTGATATAGGTTTCTGACAACACTTGATACTGCTTCTGTCCAGTCAGAGGACACTGATATAGGTTTCTGACAACACTTGATACTGCTTCTGTCCAGTCAGAGGACACTGATATAGGTTTCTGACAACACTTGATACTGCTTCTGTCCAGTCAGAGGACACTGATATAGGTTTCTGACAACACTTGATACTGCTTCTGTCCAGTCAGAGGACACTGATGTAGGTTTCTGACAACACTTGATACTGCTTCTGTCCAGTCAGAGGACACTGATATAGGTTTCTGACAACACTTGATACTGCTTCTGTCCAGTCAGAGGACACTGATATAGGTTTCTGACAACACTTGATACTGCTTCTGTCCAGTCAGAGGACACTGATAGAGGTTTCTGACAACACTTGATACTGCTTCTGTCCAGTCAGAGGACACTGATGTAGGTTTCTGACAACACTTGATACTGCTTCTGTCCAGTCAAGAGGACATGGCTCCTGTCGAGTGACGGAACATGGTGCAGCTGGTATCCAGTCAGAGGACATTGCCCCTTTCTACCAACAACAAGTGCAACTGTCCCCTCGTCTCCCCAACGGTAGAATTGTGCGTATGAGATCTAAATACTGTCGTAACATGAACATAAAATGAATTAGAGAAATATCGATAAATTCAATACACCAGTGTCCGTTTCAAAGGTATCTTTCTGTTTGTGTTAGATAAATGGAATTTCTTGAGTCAACCACCTCTCCTCGTAGTATTTCACATTTATTCCCAATAATATCTTTTTCAAAGAAATAGCCAATAAATAATTTTGAAAGGAAATATTTCAGATTTTAAAGTGGGTGTAAAACCGCAGAGCGAGTATAAAAAGAAAATGAATGTTTCTCCGTCGATATTAAATAATCCATTCGTAAAACATGTAAATATTGATGGGATTTTGATATTATAAGAGTCACAAGAGAAATAGCATCTGCTTTGTGGCGAACTTTAGGAGGGCAATATATCATATTGAAGAATACTAGTGAAAAGGGATACCTCCACTGGGAGAACTCATGGGCTTCGTTTGAATTAAGTATTGAAAGGAATTATAAAGTTTATAATCATGTGGGACAGTAGGAGTCAGAGTAGAGGGGAATGTTACTGATGACCTTGGCATCAGGGGCTATTAAATGACGTAATGTTTTCTTTACAACAGAATGCTCGAAATACAACTCATCTTGAAAATGCGGGAAAGCTGATGCTGTGTCCTGTCTGACTCTAATACTAAGTAAAACGATGTTTGAGATTATCCTGGGAATATAATCTCTGCGCAATTTTAACAAATCGCCAGCACACACATTCACCCGTCTAACCCACTCAGCCTCATCCGTTTCCCCAAAAATGGAAGTCGGACAACTTGTAGTCTAGACCACGGAGTTTGTGTACCCCTCTGACAAGAGTAAATTGGCATTGTGTATTCATGTTTTAATGTCGTTTCATTATTGTTCTAGATAGGCCACTTTCATTCTATCAGAACAAAACAGATACAAACGAGACCCGTTGTCGAACTAAAACTCGTCGAGTTCGACACATGATAAAAAGAATAAGAGTTGGACTGGACTAGTTCGACACAATCGGGCATTCACACATTCGTGTTCAAGACAAAGAGTTTCGACTGTGTAATTGTACACACAAGCAGTTACAGTTTTACTGATCAATAATATTTCTTTCTGCTTGCAGGTTCTTAATTTGAAATAACGTAAAAGGCAATTAATCCAAGCAGTACGACACAAAGGTTCAGTCGTACGATCGGTTCTGGTCGTGTCGGGGCAGTGAAAACACGCTATATCACCATTACATTACAACAACACTCCAGCTATATGTCTGGGGTTTGAAGATAATCGAATCTGCACCAGATGATCTAGTGACTGATACTGGCTACAACCAGGGTATGAAGACAAACAATCATTATGGAGCCAGACCTTCAGGGCTGGGGTTCGGATCTGCAAGACCAGATATTTAAAGCTATTATCCTTGAAATATATAGAAAACAACAAAACGAAACATCTGAAAAGAATGTATCTTAAGCTTAAGCTGCCAAACTGTTAGCCTAAAAGTTAAATTTAAAAAAAAATCATCTTCCAGCAACAGTGATTTTCCCCGATTAATTGGAATTTAAGAACAGATCAAGAACAACCTTTACAAAGAGGGTTTTTAATTGTGATAAATGAGTGTCTTAATAAATAGTTACATGGATTAAATGCCGTGAAAACAAAACTAGACCTTATTTCTCAAACACAAAATGTATGTTGTATTTGATTGTGAGCTGATATTGTATCACCTGTATGTGTCTCATGTCAAACATTACCCACTGATTTTGATATATGAATCTTTGTCATACTACAACCATGACACGTACTGTCCTCAGACTGGAGGTCACATATTTTCATTCATCTTAAACGATACAACTTGTATTATATATTATCATTCATGCTCGTATTAGGTGATTTTTTACATTATTTACAATTTTCGATTACATAAATCTGTGTCTATGTCCATGTGGTTTGCATTTTTGCAAATAATCTAAAGACACATGGTCTATTCCCCCTTATTTATTTCTCAAAATTTTCTGATATTGTATCACCTGTATGTGTATTCTCAAACGTTATCCATGATTTTAATTCGTGAAGGATTACATAATTCATCTTGAACGATACAACTTTTATTATGTATTGTCTTACATGTCCATGTGTCTGTGTCTTGTCCATATTTTCTGCAAATAATCTAAAGACACGGAAACTTTACAAATGTGTCAATACATTTAACTAAATTACTGTCACATCAAAAGTCTATGTCTTTTAGTCTTTTTATTTATCGTTCTTGGCGTATTTAATAACATTGGAAACACTTTATATTCACCAAGGGTTAAGCGTGAAGATCCGGGTTAGAATTGGCCTTCGTATCCCAATTGCGTAGATCGATGCTCGTGATGTTGATCACTGGATTGTCTGGTCCAGACTTGTTTATTTATAGACCACCGCCATATACCTGAAACACTCCAACCAACCAACTAATCACCAAGCGTTATAATAAAGGTGAGCTCCCGTACCGATGACCCTCTGGTGTAAGAAATAATAGGGCATATCCAGGATATGTTGATGTGAGATGTGTTGGTCAAGCAGACAACTTGGTCCAATAACGAAGACGAGTACAGTGCTTAGAGCCTTCCCTAGTATTTTGGACTACTTTCTTCGGGAAGGAGGTCTACCACTGTAGCACTCGTAGTAGTCGTTAGGGTTGCGATGGTGTCAGACTATGAGGTAGAAGCATCACTAATTAGTCGCTGTACTTGAGTTTGCTGTACGGCCTTGTGAATGTATAAGGCTATGTATAAGATATAAACTATCATTACGCCAATCTGAGTTGGGGAAAGCACCGTGTTTGATGAAGGTATATGTGTTTGCATCATGTGCGGGTCGCACTGCTTCCTGCCATAACCTTTAGACAATCACTTCCGATAATGAGTCAAGTCTCCTTGCTACGACATTTTATATACTCCGACAGGTTCTATACTTAGCCTGGCGGCGCCGAGGTGAATCAGGTCTTGTCGTGTTAGCTAATTATATATTTTGGGCTGCAGACCCATGTTAACTCAACGTCTTTTTTTTCTTCTTTCTTCTCTTTCTGTGTGTCTGTCTTCCTTCCCCTATCTCCTAATTTGTCTCGCTCTCTCCTTTAGTCTTCTCTCCTGGAGACAGATATATGTACAGGAGGAACTGTATTTATGTTTGTGTAGCTTGTGATTTGATACAAGTAGCCGATAGATTTCGAGAATGGTAGGTGCTTTTTCGAGCGTGTAGATGCATGTGCGTGCGCTCGCGTTTGTGTGTGTGCGTGCATGCGTGCATGAGTATGTGTGTGTGAAGATGTGTGTGAACATGTGTCTCTTGGAACATGTGTCTCTGTGTGTGAGCTTGTTTGTTGAGATGGATGAATTGCAGTGTAGTGGCGGAGGTGATTGCATGGGTGTAGAGGTACTGTGATCCTAAGAATGAGCGTGGTATGTTTGTTGAGAATAATGGTTTTGAATTGCAGTAGTAGTGGCGGAGGTGATTGCACGGGTGTAGAGGTACTCTGATCCTAAGAATGAAAGTGGTCGTGGTATAATATTTATAAACTGGCAATATTATCTAACGATACGTTGAAGAAAGGATTGTCTTTCGCGGTGGCTAGTTATAATTTACAAACTGCATACATTTATAAAAGATCAAGATGCTGCTCGGAAAAGATGTTATTTGTGAAAACATGTTCACAACAGCCGAAACACAAACATCATCGATTTGGAAGCATGTGCATTAAACAAAAGAGGCATACTTTCCTAATGTTACAAATACAGTTTTAGGTGAGCCTGAACCAGAAATGAAATGAAATAATGTTTCGAGGACAGCACGATTTTGTTTTGGGAGGAACACTGAATGGTTTAAATCTTATGAAACAATTTTCGTTAAACAGGAAATGAAGCACAAGAGGTCCCAGAAACCAGATTTGCCATATACCGAGACCGACATTTCTAACGACTGACCTGTTGCTCCAAGCGGGGCTGTTCTAAATAGAAATACGAAACTCAAGGTCGTAGATGCTGAGGTTGCTGTGATGATAGGTCACGTTTCGTATACTTTGTAGCGAGCAAAACTGGACATGCAGAGTTACATCCACTAGGCGTGTCAGTAAGGTATGGTTCGAATGCTGTTCTCTCTGTTGAAGATTAATGGTTTGTCGGCAACATACGTGTCCTCGTACGAGTGGGCTAAATGAGGGATTTGTTTTGTTTGTTGTTTAAAGCCGCACTCAGCAATATTCCAGCTATATGGTGGCAGTGTGTCAATAATCGAATCTGGCCAGACAGGCCAATGATCAGCATCATGAGCATCGTTGTAGGCAATTGGGATACGATGACATGTGTCAACCAAGTCAACCAAAACCACGCCACTCAAACAACCCGTTATTCCCTTTTACGACAAGCATAGGTTCCTGAAGACCAATGTTAACCCTGATCTTCACGGAAACGTCTTAGAACTGAAACAACTAGTGTAATTTGACCAAACTGACCTGCCGTGGTGGAACTGAAATGCTGATCTAAGTTGTATAACCAAAAGCGGAATTATCGGTCTTTATCGGTGAAGTAGCTCGGGGAATGTTCTGGTCATTACTTAGTCGGCTCTGTTTCAAGTGGTGGTTATGTATAATTCAGTTTCTTTTAAAACAAAACTAGCTTTTGTACTTTTGTGGCCTACAATCTCTTTTTCCCCACTGTCAGATACATAGTGACTTATTTTATATGTTCAGTATTTGTGTTTTCCTTCTAATGTCGGGAACCAGTTGGAAGACGGTTACATATAATTCAGTGTTTTTTTAAAAAACAAACTAGCTTGCAACAATGTACTTTTGTGGCCCACAATTTCTGTTGGCAACAAGTACATCTCTTAACGTGTATCGAACCATATACCTTAGGCTCTCCGGACAGTCACTCTGTCCGCTACGCCTTGCTAGGTTTGTAATAACACCGGCTGAAGGATGGAGGGGATGTAGATACCATTTGGATTGTTTTCGTATGTTTATAAATACATATCTCCGCAAGCAAATTCCGGAGGAAACAGAATCTCAGACACCACATCTATTCAGTGGGGGACGTTGCCTCTTCCTTCTTCATCCTCTTCCCCTGGGGAGATTGTTTGGCAGATAAGTTTTCGATTCTCTGTGGTTGTCGTCAAACCGGACTAAAATAGGGATCAGTTAGAATGTGTGACTTGGCGTGTGAACAAATCCCAAAGTTGAATGTGACTGGTACTGGAGGTACCGGACCATAATTTATCACAAATATGGTGGGTAGCCTAGTGAGTAAAGCGTTCGTTGCTCACGCTGAAGATCTGGGTTCGTTTCCCGACATGGGTACAATGTGTGAAGGCCATTTCTGACGTCATATTGCTGGAATATTGCTTAAAGGGGCGTAAAACCATACTCACTCACTCACTCACTTATGAACCACACCTTGATAATTTGAATCCATTTTACTTCATGCGTCCAAAACGACTTACACAAATATTCAGAAGACAACGAGTATGGTTTTAAACCGCTTTTAACAATATCACAACGGATAAATAACACAACTTGTCCCCCATGTGGGAACTCGAACACGGTCCCTCGACTTAGGGACCGTCCGAGCTACCCCACAGCCAATATTCATGAAGAAGGCGACCGCCTCCGTGGCGTAGTGGTTAGAGCGTCCGCCCGGAGAGCGGAAGGTCGCGGGTTCGATCCCCGACCGCGTCATACCAAAAGACGTTAAATTATGGTACTTGTTGGTCCCTGCCTGGCGCTCGGCATTAATGGGTACAACAAGGACTGGTCAGCTCGGAGTCAGTATAATGTGTCTGAGTGGGGTATTCATGCTTCACTGCGGCATGGTATCTCAGTGGGCTAGCACTATAAACTCAGCTTCAGTCTGGGCTAGTACAAGCAGCCGCACATACACATACAAACGCATGCACGTCGTCATATAAGCGAAATATTCTCAAGCACGACGTTAAACCCAATTTCACCTCACCTCATGAAGAAGGCACAACATTTGAACAGGAACTGGTTACAAACACGCTCAGAGAAAGCATCAGAGAAAATCAACGAGTTCAACGGCCACCACAGTGGTTCGTTGACCTACTCTGGCATCCCAGCATCCGCACTTCAGCATCACAAAGACAGGATCTGGCGGCGGTTCCTGGCCTGGCACACCGTGGTGGCTGGAAGCAAACACCAGTCTGACAGGTGTAATTTCAGTGTGTTTTCTGATGTCAGACCAAATCGGAGCAGACTGATGGTTTGTCAGCGAGCCAAATGTCATATTTACATAGCCCCTTTAGCAAGACGCAACAGCTTGGACGATATCTATTCAATATACAGTTAGACAATGTTGTGTCGACGTTGAAGGGGGTCAAGGTCAATACTTCGAGTTAACTGTTATGTTATAACGCACGACTCCGAGGTTATGGTTGGGAATGTCAGACCCGAGACCCGATGGTCGAGGGCTTACTTTCTCAACCATAACCGAGGAGGAGTGCTTTATTATACATATAAACCGCAAATGATGGATAATTAGATGATCATGTAATGAAGCTACATAACAGTAACTGAAGCGCTAGTAAAATCAATTTAATGACAGTAGGCCTAACTATAAATAGATAATTCAACCCAAGCTTCCTTTGTCGGCCTGGTGGCCGTGAGGTAGAGCTTCCGCTTAATAACCTGAGAGGTCCGGTTCAACTCCTGCTATCGAAAACATTTGCACATTAAAGTTGATCTTTGACGATTGATTTCAAGAGAGGTCAATGAAGTTCAGTACTACCGATCGCCGGCGACTTGGTCAGGTTGTGATTAGGGGACAATTGAAAAGCGTTGAGAATATCAGAAATGAGATGATTAATAGAGGAAGTCCTCAGGTGTGTAATGCAACCCTTACATAATAATTACAATTTGAAGAAATAAGGTATATGTTGGCATCTTAAATGGTCACCTCCTTCCAACGGCCCGGGGGCGGTGGGGTAGCCTAGTGGTTAAAGCGTTGGCTCCTCACGCCGAAGACCCGGGTTCGATTCCCCACATGGGCAAAATGTGTTAAGCCCATTTCTGGTGTCCCCCGCCGTGATATTGCTGGAATATTGCTAAAAGCGGCGTAAAACTAAACTCAGTCAGTCAGTCAGTCCAACGGCCCGAGCCTGTAAACCGCCTCCGTGATGTAGTGGTTAGAGCGTCCGCCCGGAGACTTCAAAACATCAGAACACAGAATCCAGAAATCCTCTATGTGAACATTTATGCCGTTTTAGTAGCTACGCATGATCAGCCAGCTCACTAATAGCCATTGTGAGTGAGTGAGTAAGTAAGGTTTTGCGCCGCTTTTAGCAATATTCCAGCAATATCACGATTGGGGACACCAGAACTGGGCTGCACACATTGTACCCATGTGGGGAATCGAACCCGGATCTTCGGCATGACGAACGAACGCTTTAACCACTAGGCTACCCCACCACCCCAATAGCCATTGTGGACAACAGATCCCTATATGGACGGATAAAAGCTCGTCCTTAGTCAGCATAATCGTACACTGGACATCCCTTCAAACTCTGGTTAAAACTGATTATGTTAATAACAAAGCCATTAACTGTCATGAACCAAAATATGAGCAAACTGATCACTCTTTCCCAAATTATGCCAAAGTCACGTCTACAAATACGAGTTTTCTTGAAATAAGAAAATGTTGATTAGTTACATTTCTGCCGTTCATATCATGACGACCACGCACCTGCTTCCGGTCAGACTTTTCCCAATGATTGGTCTCCACTCCGCGTGCTGGCCTCTGCCCACTAGCCGGACACAGGTCATCTAGGGCTTCCGCCCAAACTGGAAACTCAGCAATCAAAGTTCTCCGACTGTCTGAAGACCAGCATGAAGAGGAGATCACTTAGAGCCCGTCTTCTGGACTCCATTAACCAAGATGGAGGCCTGAAGACACCTTAGTGATGTGAACATCGGCTTGGTCTGGGCGCTGTGTTCACAACAAGACGTGTCTACCTCTAATCACTGCATGGCTTCCCTCTAAGTGACCTAGCTTGTTTGACATAGAGCTCTTACTAACGGTTCTCTCAGACAATCGTCTGGTCCGTATGTGGATGAAACAATTTGGCAATTTTGAGTAAAGAACCATTAAGTGAAGGTTATTAGCTGAGGGAACAAGACGCGTAATCAGACGCCTGTAGAACCTCACGCCCATGCGTAGATTATAGCTCTACGGGCAGATATAACATGACATCACACAAGTGCCACTAGAAGTGAGGTGTCATCCTACCACGCTCAATCTAATAGAACTTTTTTTGTATTCACTTCTTGGAGTGGATTTCACATTATCCTTTGACCTAAATAAACAGTGCTGACGTGCGCACATTGATTACGGCGTTTATTGTTGTACTTGTGCTTCCGTTGAGAGTAGGCACAATTAGCACAGAGTAGACGAGGAAGTACTAGGCTTTGCAGGAGTTCATTCATTAAGCGAGTCAGTACTAATGATTCTGGGTTCGAATCCTTGTCTGGACCATACTCCACCGAGTGTGATTAAACCTCAAAGTTCTCATTCCCAGCTAAGGGAATAACTCTGATGCTGTTGTATCTTAATATAAACACGCCAACCGTTCATTTGATGGTCACGTTTAAAAAACGAGAAGAATGCCAACCACAGTGTCAGACAAATGTATCTCAGGACATCATATGAAAGTCTATGAAGACAATGTAAATGTATCACAACCACAAAGACAGTCACGATGTAACTGTATCACAATAACAAACGAAGTAAATGTATGACAACCACAAAAACAGCCACGATGTAAATATATCACAACCACAAGGACAGTCATGATGTAAACGTATCACAACCACAAGGACAGTCATGATGTAAATGTATCACAACAACAAAGACAGTCACGATGTAAATGTATCACAACCACCAAAATAGTCCCGATGTAAATGTATCACAACCACAAGGACAGTCATGATGTAAATGTATCACAGCCACAAAGACAGTCACGATGTAAATGTATCACAACCACAAAAATAGTCCCGATGTAAATGTATCACAACCACAAAGACAGTCACGATGTAAATGTTTCACAACCACAAAGACAGTCACGGTGTAAATGTATCACAACCACAAAGATAGTCTCGATGTAAATGTATCACAACTACAAAGATAGTCACGATGTAAATATATCACAACCACAAAGACAGTCACGATGTAAATGTATCACAACTACAAAGACAGTCACGATGCAAATGTATGACAACCACAAAGATAGTCACGATGTAAATGTATCACAACCACAAAGACAGTCACGATGTAAATATATCACAACAACAAAGACAGTCACGATGTAAATGTATGACAACCACAAGGACAGTCATGATGTAAATGTATCACAACTACAAAGACAGTCACGATGTAAATATATCACAATAACAAACGAAGTAAATGTATGACAACTACAAGGACAGTCACGATGTAAATATATCACAATAACAAACGAAGTAAATATATCACAACCACAAAGGCAGTCACGATGTAAATGTATCACAAGCACAAGGACAGTCACGATGTATCACAACTTCAGAGACAAGCATAACGTAAGCGTATCACACACACAGACAGACACAAATAACGCTCCACAGTCCATCGTTAACCTAAGAAAACAATGGAGCAGACCCAGACGAGATGAGACAAACGCAACAAAGGTTGTTGAGGAGTACGTCCCCCACGGGATTCCGACAAATATTCACACCACTGGACGTCTGGGGGAATTTGATACAGATACTAAAGTATTGCTTCTGACTCCAACGATAAAGTCCTCTGAATCAAAAGATTGATTGATGAATTTCCGCAGGTTTAAAGCATCTCATTTCTCCAGCTCGTTCAGATGATCGGATGCCCAGACAATTGCAAGAGGGCGTTTCTTTGATGTCTACCCTGCCCTGGGGATAACACCTATTAAAAGAAGTATTCCTTTTCACGTAGGTATGAAAGCGTCACCCATTTACCCGCGGTGATGAAGAGTCCGTGTGTATGGAAAGTGCATCAGTCTTCATCAATGCCTTTTTGTTGTCGAGTACAGGATGCTGGCTCTTCTCCCATGGTCCACTGGGTTTCCGGTGGCCATTCAGTGGCCGATATGCGATACATTGAGTAATATTGCAGTGATGTCGATAGACCCGTGGAACTTCTCCCATGGTCCACTGGGTTTCCGGTGGCCATTCAGTGGCCGATATGCGATACACTGAGTCATATTGCAATGAAGTCAATAGCCATTCACCTAAACGACGACGACGAGGATGACTCGTGTTGCAGGGACGGTGTGTGATCATGATCATCACGCAGAGGACCACACGCGATGATATATTAATTGTATTGGGTGAGAGATGTGAGACCTAGCGCCGGCGTCTACATGATTTCAGTTATATCACGGTTTGTCAGCGTAATGTGTTGGAGAAGACCCAAGAGAAGGATGTCACAGACGTCTACCACTTTCGTTAAACTCCAGACCACGCTGCGGTAATCAGTCAAGTGGACCTTCAGTTTTTTTATATTTTGCTGACATAGCAATGGTCCGAGAAGCAGCCTTCAACTAAGTTTTGCAAGGGACGCAACTCTACACAACGTCTGACATAGATGCTTGATGGGCATCTAGAAGTTCTATGGTAACACAACAACGTATGGTATCGATTTACAACTTCTTTATTACTTACAACGCGACGTTTCAGGGCTACTTCTTGCCCCTTCGTCAGGTGATGAAAGTTCGTGTTGTAGATAATAAAGAAGTTGTAAATCCATACTACACGTTGTTGTGTCTTGCATAGAAATGGATTACTCCAGCCACCAAGTGAATGAGTGAGTTTTTAGTTTTACGCAGATTTTAGCAATATTCCAGCAACATCACGGCGGGGGACAAACGCTTTAACCACTGGGCTACCCCATCTCCCCTAGCCCCTCAGCCTCTTATGAGAACAAGGGCGGTGGGGTAGACTAGTAGTTTGTTAGATTGAGTCTCATCTGGGATTCGAACCCTCTGTCCCAGAGTCAAGCACCTAGTCGCCAGCACATTAAGTCAGCAATCTAACCCACCCAGCCATCGCTCATCCCGCTCAACCAATCAATAGTACTAGAATCAGTACGTTCCGAGAATTGTTCATCTCAAATATAACATATCTTACATTTGGTAACTTTGTAAATGGCATTGTATATTCATCCTTATAATAGCGATCTAACCCACTCAGCCGTCGCACAACTCCAAAAAGTACTATAATCAGTACGTCACCGAAAATGTGTCATCCCAAATATAACATATGTTACATTTGACAACGTTCTAAATGACACTGTGTACATATCCTTCTCATTGGTAAGTGTACTCTGGAACGTCAAGAATTATAAGCCCTGCGACCTGAAACGGAAGGAAGATGGCAGCTGTGAAACGTGATGACACAAGCGAAAACAAGCCTTTCCGGTGATAAAGAATTTCTGTCATTACCGGAGCAATATTTCTTATCGGCGGATGGCTTGTTTTCACTTCGTAAGTATTGGAAAACACGCGACCATCTTTAACGGATAATCGCTGTATTTCGTGACTCTATTTGCTAGTGGCGAGGACAATAGAGCGTTGTTAAATGTGTTGAATGAGACACGAGTTCCGTTCGTGAATTCAGGCAAAAGTGTTGAAAGAAGGCAAGAAAAGTTCGCTCTTTCAGATCAGTGTCACGTCCGCATAGGGCCAATAGATATGTGGTAAGACAGCTCACAGAAGCCGTGGGATGAAGGTTTTGCTTCTGTAAAGATATAGTCACCCTTCTTGACAAGGATTTTTCATTTCCTCCTTGGCATTCGTGGAATGTGGGTAACTCTGAGGTACTGTAATTGTCGCATATCGACAATACAAAAAAGGAGAAACAACGGCGGTTGTCATTTTACGAACGTTTCAATTAGAGGCTAACAACCAGAGGATCGTTTCCAGTCACATAGCAGTGTGTGTGTGTGTGTGTGTGTGTGTGCGTGCGTGCGTGCGTGCGCGCGCGCGCGTATGTGCGTGCAATTTATGTGTGTGATCACCATGGTCATTCAGTTAAATCTGTGAGTAAGTGTAAAGAGAAAGCGAACGCTGTGTGACGGTTGTGACAGATGGAGCAGGTACAAGTCCCCAACATATCACGTGATATACTCTTTCGGTTCGGTCAAACGTTACCTCACGCTGATTTAAGATAGAAAATGGAGGAAAGGAAAGCCGAACCTTCTAGCGAACCAAGGTGTATCGGCCTAAGACTTATTTATATGTAGCGCACGTTTGTCAAGTCAATTTATCTGACCGTATTGAAAACAATTAACAAAAGCTGACGAGATGATCTAGATAGACATATATACTGAACATCATTGAAAACGCACCAGTCTAAAATTGTCCATATTTTCATCAAGATGGATTTCAGCATGACAATGATCAATAAATATAACTAACATAAAGTCGAAGGGCATGTCCAGTTGAAAAAATGCTTCAGAAACAAATTCCTGTCCACAGTATGACTCTTAATTCCAAAATGCATCAACATGCAGACACGCCATGAAAAAAGCGCGAATTTAATTCTGAAATCATACTGACTGTGACATTAAAAGCAGGTGTATGAGAACCGATTCTCATTGCTTCACTAACGGTTGTGAAACGAGGACAGAGATGCACCTCACTAAAGAGAACGTGCACTAGGCATGATTCAGGTTGGCACCAGCAGCAGGGATATTGCTCGACAACTTGGACTTGGCCACTCCACCATCGTTAGGCTTCATAGACGACATCAGTAGACAGGCACCACCCGTGACCTTCAATGGCAACAACGTGTTACGACGCTCCATCAAGAATGCCATATTGACCTGGTCCATATCAGTGATTTAACACTGCCGACTGCCAGGACTGCTGCACTAGTTCAAGGTTGACGTGGGGGTGATCAGCGCTGACTCCATGCACGCTACAGGGCTCCATGCTTACGTTGGACCAATTCTGACTGACAGACACCGTAATGAGCGTATACAATGGGCTAGCAGGCATTTTCAGTAAAGGTTACAACAATGGCATGGTGTGGTAGTCACTGACGAGTCACGTCTTCATCTACGTAATGCTGACGGCCGACTACGTGTTTGGCGTAGACGTGGTGAACGTTATGCTGATGAGTGTGTGCTTCAGACAGACCTTTGGGTGGTGGAGCGTCATGGTCTGGGGTGGAATAAATTACAATCACAGGACTGCCTTCATGTCTGTCAAGGGAGAGTTAATGCCCTTTATTACCGTGAGCATATTCTTCAGAATCACATCGTATCTCTCTTCAATCACCACCAAGATGTCCATACTTTTCAACAGGACAACGCACAGGCACACACAAGACTTTCCATGCAGTATCTGGCCCAGCAACACATCCAGGTTATTCATTGGCCAGCATAGTCGCCAGATGTATCCCCCATGGAGCACTTGTGGGACGAAATTGGTCAAAGTCTTTCGCGGCGACAACAGATGCGAAACATCCGGGAACGTAAGGCTGCACTACTGCAGAAGTGGAATGCCATCCTCAAGAACTCTATTCGGACGCATATTGACTCAATGAGGAGACGTTGAACTGCATGTGTCAATGCAAATGGTCGTCACACGCGATATTGACTTTCGATTTGACCCACGTGTGTTTGATCCTTTCTGACTGTGGAACATTTCAATGAATGAGCGTCTTTTCTGTGTTGTTGTTTTTGTCAGTCGTCCATCTGTTTTATCCACTCAAGAAATATCAATTCCTTACACGTGCTTTTAATAATCTGAACTTTTATAAGTGGTGCGTTTTTAATGATGTTCAGTATATATAGCTGTGTTTATCATGGTTCAGTTTTTGTGGTATCCCCATATTGAAGAGTGAGTGAGTATAGTTTTACGCAGCTTTTAGCAATATTCCAGCAATATTACGGCAGGGGACACCGGAAATGGGGCATCAAACCCAGGTCTTCGGCGTGACGAGCGAATGCTTTAACCACTATGCTACCCCACTGCCCCCAATATTGAAGAGCCGCAGGTAGGGTAGGGTATTGCAGAGAATTTTCATATTGCGATATATTGCGATGCGAAAGCATATATTGCGATATGTATTGCAATATATTGCAAGAAGTATTTTTAAACAAAAAACTACGTATAATCGAGTTAATGCTTGGTTTATAAAGCATGAACACAACAAAATCACTATGCTTGATTAAGCTTTAATCACAACTTTTAATCATGACAAAATAAAAATGTAAATAATATTTGGCACAAATGAAACAAGGAAATATCCGAAGATTTCCGAGTGTTACGAAGTTTTCCGAATGAAAGTCAAAATACCGGTTTTCGATCAGCGTATCGCAATACGTATCGTTTTTATGTCTGAACCGGTAAATACCGGTAAACCGGTTATATTGCGCAGCCCTAGCAGCAGGCAGGGTAATAACAGGAACCAGCCTTCAACGTCAGTTTGTATGGAGAGGTCAGAGAGTCGAACCCCAGACACTCCGGAGGTGGTCAGAAAAGCACGAACTCGGGATTATTTGGCACGTTTAGAACCGCTTATGAAAATTGGAACTTCAAGGTTGGCTAATCCGTTATTAATTCGGGGTGATGTTAAACCCAGACTTTCATCCTTTCTATTCCTAAACAGTGCAGATGGTGACATGTTCATGCCAAACCTAACACTTAATTGACACCTTTTACCAAATACAAGGTAACCAAGAGGTCCAAGCGCTCGTTCGTTCACCCGAAGGCAAAGGTACGATTGCCCACCTGGGTAAAATGTGTTAAATCCAATCTTGTCTCCCCCGCCATGATATTGGTCAAAGCATCATAAAACTCCCAAATAAACAAAAAGTCTATTTTTAGGAGCACCTTTCAGAAAGCTGTATCCTTGGCAAACATTTCTTTCTACAAGGCAGTGGAGTAAGCTTGTGGGTAAACTGCTCACTAAGGTCCGATCTCGAAACGTCATTTGGGTACAATGTATGAAAGCCATTTCTGGTATGTCTGGGTAGGTGGGGTAGCCTCATGGTTAGAGCGTCCGCTCGTCACGCCGAAGACCCGGGTTTGATTCCCTACATGGGTACAACGTGTGCAACCCATTTCTGGTGTACCCCGTCGTGATATTGCTGGAATATTGCTAAAAACGGCATAAAACCATACTCAATCAATCAGTCAATCTGGTATCCCCGCCATGATATTGTTAGGTTCACAGCAGCGTAAAACAAAACTCACTCACTCACTCATTTTGACCGATAGTGTGGGAATGATAATATCGCATATAGGCAATCACATTACCGTACACCCGTGAAGGTCCGGGTTCAAATGAACCTTCAGTATCCCATGCTTGTCGTAAGAGGCGATTAACGGGATCTGGTGGTCAGGCTCGCTGACTTGGTTGACACATGTCATCGGTTCCCAGTTGCGCAGGTCGATGCTCATGATGTTGATCACTGGATTGTCTGGTTCAGACTCGATTATTTACAAACCGCCGCCATATAGCTGGCATATTGCTGAGTGCGGCGTAAAACTAAACTCACTCACTCACATTACCGTACCCTAAGGATTCGAATCAATTCTCAACTTCGTTACCATTTAAATTTGATAAACAAGACACTGGTTTTAAACTAGAGTATGTACGGTAAGAATCGTGAAATGAAAAATGGCCAAACTGAAGGCACACTTCAATCAATCGATCTCTTCCAGATTTCTTTCTCAAATTCAGAGCATCCCTTTAACACCTTGATGGCACATTTCAGCCAATCAGGGAATCTTTTTATGGTGTCAAAGAAACGCAGGATCCAATACGTGTTTGGACAAAGATATTGATTGTGGGAAAACAGCTGAAAAACATGTGTCATTTGTTATGGAGTTCAATTACCTGCTGCTTCAATGGCGTAGTTTTTAGCCTCTAAATGCAGCTACATATATATCACTGGCTACACTCAAACAGTGTACTAGTAGCATTACCGTAGTATTGCCAATTGTGTGTAAGGGCTCTCCATGATGGAAAACCTCATGCAAAAAAACTCCATGACTTTAAAGGGAATTAAGAAGTGATTCCCTCAAAAGGGAAAATTTATTGATGTCAACTTAATTATTGTGAATTACATGAACATACGTTTCGGGGTATATTCTTACTACTTGATTGAAATGAAACATATGAAATGGAATCTTGGGCGTAGAGAGATTTTATATTTACACGCGAGGACAACAAAAGTAAATAGGTAAGATGGTCCCCTAGCACAGGACGCCAGTACTTAAATTAAGGATTGCCTGTTTCGGTTCATTGAGGTATGAATCGAAAAGCCGAAGTGCAAACTGTATGAATCAGCTTAGCGGATTCTTTTAAAAGTTTAGTAGGCGGTTGTTTCAAATGGGATGGTGAATAACGGCCAGATTCAAACATTGGTTCCCTGAGAACGGCTAGACACTGTTGGATAAATGCGAGTTGCAAATGAAACCCGGACACATGAAGTTTTTGTTACCAAGGCGAGCGAGAAAAGAGTGTGTGAGTGAGAGAGTTTAGTTCCATGTCGAATTTAGCAACATTCCGGCAATATCACAGCGGGGGGACACAAGAAATGGACTTCATACATTGTACCCATGTTGGTAATCCAATCCGGGGCTTCGGAGTAACGAGCGAACACTTTAACCGCAACACTACCCCATGTATCGAGAATATGGCTATTTCATTCCCTCTCGGCCAGTGCTTTGGACGATAGGGACTATCCATCAATGTCGCCAAATGTCCTGAGATTGATGATACAGGTAAACAGAAATAGAATTCCCCCAACTGTAATTCGGATTCCCCGTCAAACCGTAGTGGTTAAAGTAGTGCGCATTAGTGGGCGTGGCTAAGTGCATTAACACGTGACCGGTTCAGCTAATCAGAATGCAGTAATTACAATGGCCACAACGAAAATTTAATTATTAAGCAATGATTATTAATGGACAAGAGGAAGCCCAGGGGGGTTATCAGCACTGATTGGTGACAATGATGGATAAATAGAAGCCAAGTGGCTGGATAGCCTCAATAACAGTAATGTAGATAATTACATTAATAAGTCCCAAGTGCTAAACCGCTTAGTAAGAAATGAAGTTGATCGGGTGTCCACTGACAGTTTTTGTACTTCAATTAGTGACTGATAACTTGTAACTGATGGGGTGAGTGAGTATGGATTTATGTCGCTTTTAGCACTATTCCAGCAATATCACAGTGGGGGACACCACAAATGGGCTTCACACATTGTACCCATGTGTGGAATCAAACCCGGGTCTTCTCGTGACGGGCGAACCCCACTAAGCTACCCACTACCCCGTAACTGATGGGACTGCCCCGTAGTCTACAGATAGAGAGTCTGCCCGAGGAGCGGAAAGTAGGTTTCCAATGCCCAGTTGCTCCCTTTACTACAAGACGTTATATGGTATCTTATTGCCTTGCGAGGGAAGACAAAGCGACAGGTGGGCTTGGAGTCGATATTCATAACATAGACTCGGGCAAATCGTCTTAAGCCATAAACGGCTGATCAACAAAATTTGCCCGACTGTAAGAGGCGACTAACGGGATCGGGTAGTCAGACTCGCTGACTTGGTTGACACATGTCATCGTATCCTACATTGCATAAATCATGAAGTTGATCACTGGATTGTCTGGCCCAGACTCGATTATTTACAGACCGCCACCATATAGCTGCAATAATGCTGAGTACGGCGTAAAACAATAAACCAACCAACCAACTGTATGACTTATTAAAAGGTGAGAATTGGATGTCAACATCTATATTATGAGGAACATTCCTACTCCTTCATAAGTTCCTGTTCCTCATAATGAAGCAGTGGACTCGTAATTCATACCTTAGCTTTAATTTGTATGCTAAAGCATTGGTGACTAATTGTTGTAGTACTTCTTTGATATGACGAGATGAAGTAATATCTGGTACCACTCTTCTCTGTCACAGATGAGTTAAAAATAGAACACTTATACAAACTTAATAACAATAATATACAAAATTTGTATAGCACCCGATATAATTTAGGACCTAAAATACTCTAAGGCGCCTATTATGAATATCTATATGAATGGCAACAACATCAACATAGTAGTGAGTGAGTGAGTGAGTAAGTAAAAAATAGCTATGGTTTTACGCCGCTTTTAGCAATATTCCAGCAATATCACGGCGGGGGACACCAGAAATGGGCTTCACACATTGTACCCATGTGGGGAATCGAACCCGTGTCTTCGGCGTGATGAGCGAACGCTTTAACCACTAGGCTACCCCACCGCCCCTCAACATAGTAACAAGATTTGGACTCATTATACGTTTTCTATTTCTGTGGTGATAGTAATGACTCATTGTTTTATTGCCAGTATTGAAGTAACATCAAGCAATTGGAGGGAATGCGAACTTTACGTGAAACTGTTGCGTGCAGCAGGTGTGAATTACATTTCACAACTTCCACGATTCCAATCAAGGAATTAGCACCATCTGAAGGAGCTAACCAACATCACGCTTAACACATTTTCCATTTATTTTGAAACTGATCAGGATATAGCAGGAAACAAGTAAAGATATTTCAGGGCAGTAGAGGACGTAGTAGGAAACAGGGAAAGATAAAGCTGGAAACTACGTCAGACGTAGTAGGAATCAAGTGAGATGTAGTAGGGCGTGGGTTGAAAATGATGAAGAAATAGATAAGAAAAAGAAAATAGGTAAGATAGAGCAGGAAATGGGAAAGGCATAGTTGGAAATCGGTAAGATATAATACGGAATAGGTAAGATAAAGTAGGAAATAGGTAAGAAAAGTAGGTAGGAAAGAAATAGGTAAGATAAAATAAGTAGGAAAAATAAAAGTAGGGAAAAGATAGAGCAGGAAATAGGTAAGGATAAAGTAGGAAATAGGAAATATAATAGAGAAGGAAATAGGTAAGATAAAGTAGGAAATAGGAAAGATAAAGAGGAAATAGGAAGATAGGTAAGATAAAAGGATAGGTAGTAAAATAGGGAAAGATAGAGCAGGAAATAGGTAAGATAAAGTAGGAAAATAAGAAAGATAGCAGGAAATAGGTAAGGTAAGTAGGAAATAGAGATAAAAGAAATAGGAAAGATATGGGAAATAGGGAAAGATAAAAAAGAAATAGGAAAGATAAAGTAGGAAATAGTAAAAAAGATAAAGTAGGAAATAGGAAACAGGAAAAGATAAAGTAAATAGGAAATAGGAAAGATAGGAAAAGAGCAGGCAGAAATAGGTAAAGATAAAGTAGGAAATAGGAAAGATAAAGTAGGAAATAGGAAAGATAAAAGTAGGAAATAGGAAAGATAACAGGAAAGTAGGAAATAGTAAAGATATAGCAGGAAATAGGTAAGATAAAGAAGGAAATAGGTAAGATAAAGTAAGAAATGGGAAAGATAAAGTAGGAAATAGGTAAGGTAAAGAAAGAAATAGGAAAGATAAAGTAGGAAATAGGAAAGATAAAGTAGGAAATAGGTAAATAAAAAGGAAATAGGTAAAAAGATAGAGATAGTAGGAAATAGGTAAGTAAAGTAGGAAATAGTAGGAAATAGGTAAGATAAAGTAGGAAATAGGAAAGATAGAGTAGGAAATAGGTAAGATAAAGTAGGAAATAGGAAAGATAGAGCAGGAAATAGGTAAGATAAAGTAGGAAATAGGAAAGATATAGCAGGAAATAGGTAAGATAAAGTAGGAAATAGGAAAGATATAGCAGGAAACAGGTAAGATATAGTAGGAAACAGGTAAGATATAGCAGGAAACAGGTAAGATATAACAGGAAACAGGTAAGATATAAGCAGGAAACAGGTAAGATATAGCAGGAAATAACAGGAAACAGGTAAGATATAGCAGGAAACAGGTAAGATATAACAGGAAACAGGTAAGATATAGCAGGAAACAGGTAAGATATAGCAGGAAACAGGTAAGATATAACAGGAAACAGATAAGATATAACAGGAAACAGGTAAGACATAACAGTAAACAGGTACGATATAACAGGAAACAGGCCAGATACAGCAGGAAACAGGTAAGATATTACAGAAAACAGGTAAGATATAACAGGAAACAGGTAAGATATAGAAGGAAACAGGTAAGATATACAAACATAATTACATACATACAAATACTTGTATAGCGCCAATATCCGTAATCCGCTCAAAGGCGCTCTGGCTCTAAGATGGTCAAGATATCACATATAGTTTAAATGCTTCACCAAAGAGACATGTCTTCAGATTTGATTTAAAAACAGCTAAATCTGGTTGTGTTCTGAGGTGAGATGGAAGATTGTTCCAGAGATGAGGGCCAGCCGTCTCAAGTGACCTGTCACCATATGTTTTTGTCCTAGTCACAGGAATTGTCAAAAGACACTGGTCATTTGATCGGAGAGAACGTACAGCAGTATAACGGTGGAACAGATCACAGAGGTACTGAGGAGCTAGACCATGTAAACTTTTAAAACAAGGAGTAGAGTTTTATATTTTATGCGGTAGTGGACGGGAAGCCAATGAAGTGAGTGAAGAACAGGAGTAATGTGGTCCGATTTCTTTGACAGAGAGACCACTCTGGCTGCAGTATTCTGCACCTTCTGAAGCTTGTGTATAAGATTGTTTGGGAGGCCAGCAAGAAGCGCATTACAGTAGTCAAGACGAGATGTTACATATGCCTGAACAAGAGATGCTGTAGTCTTGACGTCCAGGTATCGTCGAATCATGCCGATGTTGCGAATGTGGTAGTACGCCCTTCTACAGATGTTATTGATGTGTGGCTCCATGGACAGGAAACAGGTAAGATATAGCAGGAAACAGGTAAGATATAACAGGAAAAAGGTAAGATATAGCGGGAAACAGGTAAGATATAACAGGAAACAGGTAAGATATAACAAGGAACAGGTAAGATATAACAGTTAACAGGTAAGATATAACAGGAAACAGGCCATATACAGCAGGAAACAGGTAAGACATAACAGAAAACAGGTAAGATATAGCGGGAAACAGGTAAGATATAGCAGGAAACATGTAAGATATAGCAGGAAACATGTAAGATATAACAGGAAACAGTTGAAACTATACCAGCAGGAAGATATGGACAGGTGAAGGATATGGTTCGAGGAATCATTGCAGCCTGGCCCATTGCACCTGCAATGTTACGAGAATTCTCCGATGAGTTCATGCGAAGTAGAGAAAAATGTTCACATCGCGCACTTGCTATAGGCTGTAACACCACATTCAGCGGTCAGGTGAAAACAGTGTCAGTGGAATCTGCTCTCACAAATCCGGCATGATGCAAACATGGGACCACATAGCAGGAACTAGGTGTATGCCTGTACATGGATTCAGGGTCGACTTGCTACATAAACTACTAACGATATCAATCGATTTACATTGGGGTTGTCTGACTTACGGGTGATAGACACACATGGCTACTTGTTCACTCTGTGATAAATGGGGCGGCTTGCTCCATCGTTGTATCTATATGCGGTAATTAAAGTTACTTCGTTCAGCGACCTTACGAATTAAACATCGATTACTGTAACACGGCATTATTTGAGGAGGAAATTAGTGTCTTTTTTCTGTTCGTAATGTTCATAAGTGTTAATAAAAATACCAAAGACTTTCTCGTATCTGTATATATGACATCTACGCTACGGAGGCGAGGTGAAGTGGGGTTTAACGTCGTGCTTGGGAATATTTCGCTCATATGACGACGTGCATGCGTGTGTGTATGTGTGGCTGCTTGTACTAGCCCAGACTGAAGCTGGTTTTATAGTGCTAGCTCACTGAGATACCATGCCGCATTTAAGCATGACTACCCAACTCATACACATTGTACTGACTCCGAGCTGACCAGTCCTTGTTGTACCCATTCATGCTGAGCGCCAGGCAGGGACCAACAAGTACCATATTTAAACCGGGGATCGAATCCGCAACCTTCTGCTCTCCAGGCGGACGCTCTAACCACTACACCACGGAGGCGGCCCTACGTTACGGAAATACACTCAGCTAATAATCTCTAATTTAAAGATGTTAACAAATCATCGACCTTTGATGATCGATTGATGATAGTTTCATAAAGGTACGTGTGAATAAAAAGCCCAAAACCAATTTCCTTAATCTCAATAAATATATGCAGCAAACAAAACCCTTTCCATATTCAAAGGGAAATGCCAAATGCAGAGTTAATAGTACGACTCTATCATAAGTACTTTGAGAGGCATTTTAGAAGTTGTGAAGATGAAGGGAAACTAACTTCTATGGATAGTCAACTTCTTTATTACAATGTTGAGTTTGTTGATGGTCTTAATTGCCACGTCTCCACGTCACATTGCAATAAAGAAGTTGACTATCCATAGAACTTAGTTGTCCCTCTATCATGTGTGTTTATGAATCGCTACAGTTATGATAAAAGGTGTTTCTCGAAATAATATGGAGCCCCTGTCATTATTGTTGGCAATGCTTTCATTCTGTCTCTATATTATGATAGCTGGGACACAAACTGGCTTTATGTGCTTTGACTGGCTTTATTGCGATGACTCTATTATTATCTGCTCTAATTTACTGCTATGTATTAACGACCCATGAAGACGATTTATGGTGTTCTATGCTCTGAAAACGTGTTACAGACACATGCAAAAGCAAGTCAATTGTTCACCTAGAAAAAGAGAAGCAACAAAACCCTTTCCACATTCATAGAAAAATCTCTGCCAAAATCAAAATCGATTGCATAATTGTGACTACATCATGAGCAGATATTTGTTTCAGCAGTATTACAGCTGTATGATGTTGTTTGTAAACAAATCGGGTCTGAATCAGACAATCCAGTGAGTGGCACCATGCGATAAGATGGCTGAGCATGTGTTTATGAATCACTATGAAATAGTGATGATATCAGGTTTTCGCGTAAAGGTGAGCGTATCCTGCCCCACCGGTGGCACCCGTCATAAACATATGCTAAGTCTAGTAATTTCTTCACCTGAAATAATTCAGGAGCGTGTGGTATAAGTCAAAATAGGGAATTGCATCGGATATCAGTTTTGTCACTGATGCATCAAATTTGGAAATGTCCTCCACATGTCTACCATAAAACTTCGTGAAAGCTTTACCCGTGAACACATGGTAATGTCCAAATACAGTATTTGATGGGACATCATTTTGCTTCTTGATGCTTCAAATTTGACAATGTCTTTCAGATGTCAGCAGTAAAACTTTTGAACTTGAAAACAACTTATATTTACTTAGTTTTTTCGCGAACAGATTATTGGGAAAAATACATCCCAGGCCTGTCAGGGCATAGACAGATAACGATAAAGAATTCAATGATTGCTTGACCGACTGAATTATTACGTGACACTGGATAAGACAGCAATTTACACTGCTGACAATCTGTCTGGTACTGTTCTCATGTCGTATTATCTGCACACAAAAGCCAACTTGTTTAATGGCCTCCCTTGTTGTATCTGTCTCAATAGTAATTCCTTAATGTAGTGGCGAGTAACCTGGCGTAACCTTCAGTAACCCGTAATAACCCGGAGTAATTTGACTTGCAGTGTTACAAAAATAACACCGCTTAAAGAGAATTGTTCGTGGTTGAATTTTTTTCACATAACATACATTAATACTAGTTGTCTTTAAGTAGTATTATGCATCGTTATGGAATGACAACCATGCACTGTAGACGGATACACGAAATTTCAAAGCTTTGATTTAACACCCACAGACGTAAGTTAATTTTATGGGGAATTATTCTTTTGATGTTCTGGAATACAAAGTGATGTGTATTAGTGTAACCTGATAAGTGTATATTAAGAACGCGGCCAAATGACATGTCGTTGGGCTGTGACGAATCCCGATGCTCACTGCAGATAAAAATGATGGTTAGTTGTAATAAATTTTATTACACACGCAGACAAACGGATGCAGAATTAATTTCGGATTTATCCACTAATTGGTAGCCTTAGCGACTACATCACCGCCGTACGTACAAGGGAGAGGTCGCAGCCTCGAACATAAATCGGGAATATATTCAAGCCATAAAAACAATCACGCTTCAATTCAAGTTAACCTTACAATGAAATCTACCTGACTGGCGTGGTTCTGTGTGTCGTTGATGGGTTATATCGCCAGTGGCGTGTATTTATAACAGAAACGACCGTGTTGATTTCCTCATAATAAAACCTACCATCGCAAGCAAAATGCCATAAAATGTGAATTTGATAAAGACTCAGACTGCGTGATTATCGACCTGTATGGCCTATTGTAGTCGATAACTAACTCGGAACAAGCTTCGCGACTATAAAACAAGTCATGGACACTAGTTGATTGTTTTAATGTGAAAGTCAGTTGACTGTGGGCTGAATTATCTCGTGTGATGTCGTGTGTGGAAGCGTGTATCTATATGCACATATATAACACGGTCTTTGATGTGCTGGCAGCCTCATTGCCGATCGACATGGGAGTAATTTACCTACCGGCACCGACCGTTACTGTATCAAACATGTCACGCTTGTGTTAAAATCTGTTAATATGGACACAAGACACGTTTTCTGTGATGCTAGTTTTATTGCGTATTGTCGGAGAAGGCTGGTCTATTTCCGTCCTCATCAATGGGAGAGTGGCGCTGAAGGGTGTACGGCTTACGCAATTATACGGTGTTGTTAATGCTGGTAGCACCTGATTTTGCTTCGATGTTCGATGGAATGTTCTTCGATTTAAGTTTTTTTTATTGGTGTATGTTTCTATATATTGCGTGGGTAGTTGTTTACTGATTATTGGTTTTACTTGGACGGTCATGTATTAACGGAGATTTTACAGGGATTGTTGTCACTGTAGTCGTGATAGGGAATGTTCCGTAATTTGGTAACACTTGAAAAGTGACAGAATGCATGAATTGTATTTTATGCCGCTTTAAACATATGCCAGCAATATTATGGAGGAGGACCAAACATCGGCTTCATACATTGCATCCATATTTGGAATCGAAAGTAAAAATTTGTAGGTGGTACCGCGTGCTTCTTTGGACGCATGCACAGGACCCGGTCACAAATCTGAAGGGGTGGTTAATTAGAATTGTTGTGAAACCGTTCCCTCGACACGCCGAAGACCCGGGTTCGATTTCCCACCTGTGTACAATATGTGGAGCCCGTTTAACTTGTGTCCCTGTGATATTTCTAGAAAATAGCTGAATACTTCGTAAAACCATAACCACTCACTTGCAAGAAAAAACAACTTATTTTGATGTGTTACTCCTGAGAATATGTAGTGGTTCGATCTTGCCTCTCACTGATACTGATGTAGACATGTCGTATCATTGCAACATGTGTCTTTGTTCGTCATATATGCCTCACCAAGCAGTGAATGGGTGCCCGGTAGATGATGCAGTGACTGTTAACCATATCCTGCTCTCCAGATCCACCGACAGGACTAATCATATGTAATACCACAACTGAGCAGGACTAGTTGGATATCAGGTTCTCGAAACATCAGTTATGATTATTGTGTACATGGGGACCCGTGAAGATTGTCTGGTCCAGACGTCGACTATTTTAGACCGCCGCCATATAGATGGAATATTGCTGAGTGCGGCGTCAAAAACACAAACAAACAAACAAACAGAAGTTGGTGTTCGCTTATGGCATATATATGTTGGTATGACACTATCTAAATCGCAGTCATTAAAAAATGTAAATGTAAATTATAATTTTATGACATTCAACCATAGAAGGGATTCCAGTTCTTTGTGGGGTGAAGGGTTTAAACTTGGTTGACACATGGCATCGTATCCCAATTGCGAAGAACGATGCTCATGATGTTGATCACTGGATTGTCTGGTCCAGACTCAATTATTTACAGACCGCCGCCATACAGCTGGAATATTGCTGAATGTGGCGTTAAACAACCAAACAAAACAACGGAGAATTTTGGTCACTGATGCGACAAATCTGTACATGTGAACCACGTGTTTAGCATATAACAGTTTGAAACTTCACCGAGGCTTTCGCTACTGTAACCCTGATCAAATAGCTTTGCACAAGAACGGCATGGCTCTCTCCGAAATTTTGAAACGTTCGTAGTATGTGACCCTGCTTTGATAAAAGACTACCAGGACAAAAGAATCCCATGAGCTTGACAGTGTTACATTTCATATTTGTTGTATTTGTCCCATACCCCTATTTAATTTGCTTCTGTTAAGATGTACATTGAGGAATATTCGCACTCAGCAATATTTCAGGTGTAACATATGTTATATTTGGGATTACACTTTCTCAGTAAAGTAAAGATTCTAGTACTTTTTGGTTGAGTCCCATCCGCGATTCGAACCCACATCCTCAGAGTCAGGCACCTGGTCTCGCCAGCACACAAAGTCAGACGCCTAGACCGCTCTGCCACCGCGGCTTAACAAAGTCAGACGCCTAAACCGCTCAGCCACCGCGGCTTCACAAAGTCAGACGCCTAGACCGCTCAGCCACCGCGGCTTCACAAAGTCAGACGCCTGAACCACTCAGCCACCGCGGCTTCACAAAGTCAGACGCCTAGACCGTTCAGCCATGGCGGCTTCACAAAGTCAGACGCCTAGACCGCTCAGCCACCGCTGCTTCACAAAGTCAGACGCCTAGACCGTTCAGCCACCGGTGGCTGAGCGGTCTAGGCGTCTGACTTTGTGTGCTGGCGATAAGGTGCCTGACTCTGAGGGTGTGGGTTCGAATCCCGGATGGGACTCAACCCAATAAAAGTACTAGAATCTGTACTTTGCTGAGAAAGTGTAATCCCAAATAGAACACATGTTACATTTGAACACTTTCTAAAATGGCATTGTGTGTTTTAATATTTCAGGTGTAGGACGGTGGTGAGTAAATAATCAATATTTTGGTGTACAATGGCATACATGTACTAAGTCAGCGAGCCTCAGCACAGTATCCCGTTCGTTGCCTTCTCGATAGGCATAGCTGAAAGGTTGCTGACAATCTATTCTAATTCGGATTTTCACTAGTCAGTTACTATTGGTTCCCAGTTTGAATGTAACTGTTTAGCTACACAATAATGACACTTTTCCAGTCTCATTTCATTTCGCATAGCGATCAATGACGGTATTCAATTTCGTATTTTGTAACATAAAATGTGACCCATGTTGTTTCCAGATGGACAATTGATTTCCCTTTGTGTTAACATGTGACTTGTGGCCGGCTGGGCAACATACTCTTCCCGTTTGGTGAACACCTGTTATAATCACTATTTGATGATGATATATAGACAGGTGTCAAACAATGAACACAGACTTCAGTAGGGATTTTTATGATTATTGAAAGGTTTTGGTCGCTTTTATTCTAAACGTAATTATTAGGAAGTTATGTTTAAATTCGAGAGCTGGGTAAACTCGTGGTATTAATACAGCTAGAATCCTGACAGCAACACATTTTCAAAGAACCACACATCATAAATCTTGTTCACTGGTCGTAAACACAAAGCAGAACATCAAAACGGACATTAACATTATCGCTTCAGTTCACGCGGACAGCCAGTTTGTGTTCTAGTGATTACAATAAAGAGAAAGAATGTGAGCATTGTTGAGAATAATGTTTACTTAACATCCCGAACAATCATTTCAGAACGTAAAGCTTCTTGAGTCAACTCCAGCGCTTATGAAAACCCAATAAATTTCTTGAATGGCGTATTCGTGTTGTGGGAATGAGATCCTCGTTGACAGGCGAGGTATTTAGTACACAACAAGCGTTAACGCTATTATCATTGCATAGGAAATATTTAACTCAAAATTGTTAAAGACAATTTCTCATTTTCATGGAAACAAACAACCCTATTTCAGGGGATACTGTCTTAACCCGACAACCAATTTGAGCCATTGTTGCATGGAAATTGCACACCATTAAATCATGTATCCAGGATATGTGAAAATTGTCTCAATTTTATTAGGCAGCGAAGCTCAATTGACTAGAAATTTTCCACTTAAAATTCACTGTTCATTTGTTGGCAGTCAAATTGAGGTATAGCCCTCTGAACTCTACACAACACAACGATGTCCCTGTTAATCTGGTTGATAAAAAAAGAATCAAATTTGTTTTGACACAACCCCTACAGTCATACATAAAACTCCTGACACGTCCACATTGTGTTACTTTTACCACTGGCATATGAGGCAGTGTTTGGAGTTTGGTCGACCACTCTGTGACCTATTGATTTCGGCTAGTAAATCGCTCGGTGATAAATTCAGATTTTTCCATGTTCTTTTAACGTCCCTTTCGTGCCGTTAGGATTATTACAGTGGTTTAGAACACACAGCCCACATAGTCCCTAGCTGAAGTAATCAATTCGTGAAACAACGCGCAGGTGATTTAGAAATTTGTGATTCCGAGTTAATGATTATTTCGCTCGGAATACGAAGCCAATGCTATTAGGAATTAACGCCAGAAATAAGTGTCCCTCTCTGTATTGTGAAAAATGAGGGTTTTCTGAAAAAAGTGGACACATTTATTACATGCGAGTGAGTTTGGCAGCGAAGCTCCTCATTTTTGTGTTTACGTGGTTGAAGTTCAGCAGGTTTGGGACCGAGAGACTTTGGCCAGAGTGTGATCATATATCCGAAGTCTCTAATCCTGGTTTGGGGCCGACTAATACAAAACAACGTTTGGACATATATCCAGTATGGATAATGCTGAATCTGGGCCGATGACATAAATCAATGTGTGATCTAATATCATGTATAGTTAGTGTTGTTCTTGGCTGACAGACCCAAATGAACGTGTGATAATGGCTGAGGTTGTTCTGGGGTGACAGACCTAAATAAACATTTGATCATATTTCCAGTATGGCTATGGTTGTTCTGGGTGACAGACCTAAATAAACGTTTGATCATATATCCAGTATGGCTATGGTTGTTCTTGGGTGACAGACCTAAATAAACGTTTGATCATATATCCAGTATGGCTATGGTTGTTCTGGGATGACAGACCTAAATAAACGTTTGATCATATATCGAGTATGGCTATGGTTGTTCTTGGCTGACAGACCTAAATACACGTTTGATTATATATCCAGTATGGCTATGGTTGTTCTTGGCTGACAGACCTAAATAAACGTTTGATCATATATCCAGTATGGCTATGGTTGTTCTTGGATGACAGACCTAAATAAACGTTTGATCATATATCCAGTATGGCTATGGTTGTTCTGGGATGACAGACCTAAATAAACGTTTGATTATATATCCAGTATGGCTATGGTTGTTCTTGGCTGACAGACCCAAATGAACGTGTGATAATGGCTGAGGTTGTTTTGGGGTGACGGACCTAAATAAACGTTTGATCATATATCCAGTATGGCTATGGTTGTACTGGGGTGACAGACCTAAATAAACGTTTGATCATATATCCAGTATGGCTATGGTTGTACTGGGGTGACAGACCTAAATAAACGTTTGATCATATATCCAGTATGGCTATGGTTGTTCTGGGGTGACGGACCTAAATAAACGTTTGATCATATATCCAGTATGGCTATGGTTGTACTGAGGTGACGGACCTAAATAAACGTTTGATCATATATCCAGTATGGCTATGGTTGTTCTGGGGTGACAGACCTAAATAAACGTTTGATCATATATCCAGTATGGCTATTTTTGTTCTGGGGTGACGGACCTAAATAAACGTTTGATCATATATCCAGTATGGCTATGGTTGTTCTGGGGTGACAGACCTAAATACACGTTTGATCATATATCCAGTATGGCTATGGTTGTTCTGGGGTGACAGACCCAAATAAACGTTTGATCATATATCCAGTATGGCTCTGGTTGTTCTGGGGTGACGGACCTAAATAAACGTTTGATCATATATCCAGTATGGCTATGGTTGTTGTGGGGTGACAGACCTAAATAAACGTTTGATCATATATCCAGTATGGCTATGGTTGTTGTGGGGTGACGGACCTAAGTAAACTTTTATCATATACCCTGTATGGTTTAAGCTGAATTTGGGCCGACAGACACAAATCAGTGTGTGATCTTTTATCCTGTATGGCTAATGCTGATTTGCGCTGACAGACCCAAATGAACGTGTGATCATATATCCAGTATGGCTATGGTTGTTCTGGGGTGACAGACCTAAATAAACGTTTGATCATATATCCTGTATGGCTAATGCTGATTTGGGCTGACGGACACAAATGAACGTGTGATCATGTAGCCGGTATGACTGTGGTTGTTTCCGGCTGACAGACATAATTCTGACCTGGGGCAAACACAGGTCAAACCTTAATCCTGTATCTGCCAGTACTCACGCTGCCAGATATATAAGGTAAATGCTCGACCGGACTGATCATACAACCACATAGGGACATGAAAAGTCAAAATCTGTTTAATCCTAGTGAACATTTCACCACCAAGCGCAAAACATCCGTACTTCTTCCTGCACCGACCATAGCGGTCCAACAAAGATCGCGTTAATGGTCTTTTAAACAATTCTTTCTGTAAACCACGACTGTTTGCGTTTGGGCTTAGTTATTGTTTTATAACAGAACAGAGATATTATGCCCTGGATAGCCTAGATTTGAATAACGTTGGTGGGGTCGGATCTGAGGTCCAAGTTGAAGGGGAGAATGTTGATGATTGTTGAGTGGAACATATACTGCCAAATAACCATACAATCAAGGTGCAATCAGCCAGTAAAACCTCATCGATTCTGGATACGATTGCACTACGAGAACATAAATAACTTGTCAAATTTGCATGGACCCTTTAATTCTTTAAATGTAGTTGAAACGACTTGCTCAGAAAATATGTTTACTTTACACCAGTGGCACAGGATCCGCACACCTTTTCGCAGCACCTGCTTTCATCATTAATTGATAGAGATTTATAAATACATGCTGATTATATAGTCGGGATCGAACACTTGACTCTACTTGGATGTGGAAAATGGAGACAGCAAAACATCTAAAGGGACATTTTTAGGTAAAAACACATATGGGAAGTGCCATAATCCAAGGTATGTAGGGTACAGTTTAACAATGTTCAACTAAATATTTGCCTAGATCTGATTGTCTTGACTCCTCCATGTTGATGCTGGATTAGAAGGTTTAGTTGTTTATCAAGGATGAATGTATCATCGACTTCAATCTCTTTGATCACAATACAATGTATCTTAGATTAAGTGATGTTGGATATATGCACAGCGTAATTGAACATGAACACAAGCGAATATAGCCAGTGTCTAATATATTAAATAGCTCATGTCACTACTGGATTGCATTTATTATTCGGCAGGATAAATATTCACAGAAGGATGATCCCGCCTTTAGAGCAGCCTACAATCACAATAGGAATCATTCAGGCTTTGCAGCATAAGGGAGTTGAGAGTCTACTAGTATTTCTTGGAACCATCTTCGCGGACGAGATTTTAGCAATATTCGAGCCTCAAACGACCAGTACTCGCATATATTGTTCCCGTTTTAGGAGTCGAAATTGGACGTGAACGCTTTAACATTGCTCAGTTCAGGAGGAGAAGGGGAGGCTTTTGCCTCAAACTGTATAATATCCTATACTTTTTCATAATCTATTGAAATTTTTACTGAGTTGGCCCTTTCAATTTTGAAGATTGATGAAATGGAATTCTCGACCATTATTCTTCCGAGAGAATCTGTTTAACAAGCTACCGGTGCCGATGTGCCATAAATTACGCATATTGCAATTTTGATCAAATGCCACACTGCAAAATTACCATTCCTTATTTTCCAATAAAGCCCATGGGTGAGAATATTTTCAGAATAGGTATGCATTAATCAGAATTAAGATCTAAAACACCGGAAAACTGTAAACATAAAGAGGAAATTATCGCACCTTTATCAACTGTCATATGAAACATGATGGAACACTGGAACCATTAAAGGTCTCCCATGAGGGTTTGTTCCATTTTATTTCACAATTCAAACTTATTCATCAGACTGCACACTCATCCTTTCAATTTCTCGTAACGCTATTAATACAAATAGTTATGCAAATACGTATTTTTTCCCCAATACAAATTTCTTATCAAAATGCATGTGGTCAAATTCTAAACCTTAATAAACAGTCATTTTGGGTCCTAGTTAGGATGAAATTTGATGGACAGAGATTAATAACGGAAACGCGTGTCATTTCTACCATCTTTTCATGTGCATGTTGTCTGGGCAACCTGGAGAGTCTGCGATGCTCAGGAACTGGAGATTTGTGTGGAATAATTGCCTTTCACAATCCATCATATAAATTTTGCATATTTAATAGTTCACATTTGTTCTTTATCGTTAATGTTCACGATATTGGGAAGAGATAAGGAACGTTTCCAGCTTGCCATCTAATTGGGCTATTCTACAACACTTCGTATGACACTCTTGACGAAGGTAAATTGATAAATAATAATTAATAATATTTGATAAATAATTACGGTAGCACATGTCCCTGCAATCATTTTCAGCTCAAGAGTATGCAGCTCACAATATGATTTTGAATGATTTACAGTCTCCTTGTATGACAGCAATATGGTAATCATGCTTCAACAATCCAGGCACTGACCGCAGTGATCACTGCCTTAACTCTACCAGCGCCAACTTCCGACCCGAGTGAAAGGGCACTTGAACTGGCAATCTAGATAGAGTTAAATTGTCATTGACATATTTGGTGCTTGGTTCCGTACCTTAGCAAAGTTAACTCCCCATGAAATAAAAACGAGATATATCTATTCATAATATACCTACATTATAATAGTACAGCAATTCACTGTAGAATGCCGTGTAAGTCCATTGCGTTAGCAGTTGTACTGCTATAATTATCCTTGTTATAGAATTCCAGAGGTGAGGTGAAATTGGGTTTAACGTCGTGCTTGAGAATATTTCACTCATATGACGACGTGCATGCGTGTGTATGTGTATGTGCGGCTGCTTGTACTAGCCCAGACTGAAGCTGGTTTTATAGTGCTAGCCCACTGTGAAACCATGCCGCAGTGAAGCATGAATACCCCACTCAGACACATTATACTGACTCCGAGCCGACCAGTCCTTGTTGTACCCATTAATGCCGAGCGCCAGGCAGGGACCAACAAGTACCATATTTTAACGTCTTTTGGTATGACGCGGTCGGGGATCGAACCCGCGACCTTCCGCTCTCCGGGTGAACGCTCTAACCACTACACCACGGATGCGGCCTTCAGAGGTGAGACTATATTGGACCAAAGCCTCCATGTATTTGAACTCGCCATTAAACACGCACGTATGAAGTTGCTGCAGTCTGATAGATTACAGGAATCTACATTTCCACAATATTTTCATGACAATTCTATTTTAAAAAGGCCCACACATAACCAAACTACAATGCTAAGAAATGATGTAAAATCTTACAGCGATAAATTCCTTACATTTTCTGTTATTTCATCATGCATAAACTCGTGAAGATCCAGGTTAGAATTGGTCTTCATCGACCATTAACACCACGGGATCGGGTCACAGCAGCGTAAAACAAAACTCACTCACTCATTTTGACCGATAGTGTGGGAACGATAATATCGCATATAGGCAATCACATTACCGTATACCCGTGAAGGTCCGGGTTCGAACGAATCTTCAGTATCCCATGCTTGTCGTAAGAGGTGATTAACGGGATCTGGTGGTCATGCTTGCTGACTTGGTTGACACATGTCATCGTATCCCGATTGCATAGATCGACGCTCATGCTGTTAATCACTGGATTGCCTGATCCAGAGTCGATTATTTACAGACCGCCGCCATATAGCTGGAATATTCATGGCTGAGTGCGGCGTTAAACAACAATCAATCAATCAATCAATGCTCATGTATAAACATACACGTTTTTGATTAGTTCCTCAATGGACAATATGTTCACATGTACAGATGAGGTAAACAAATTCATATTCCAGTTTATACCAGGAATATATTAGCATGTTTGTGTTACCTCGAAAATGAATAGCTGTCAAATGTATTTCAGTGAACTGAACATAACCGAGTATGTCCGATATCATGAAAAACAGAATAAGCCCAATTTGGCGTCAGACACGCATCTTGGCCAAATGAACGTAGTTTGTTGACTGTGGGAATGACAAGACTTTATGGGTGATCAACTTCTTTATTCTGCAATAGCGACGTTTCGGTATAGATACTTAAACCATTTGCTCCGTAATTGGCTCGAAAATAATGGGAGATAGTTTATATGGCATCGTAGTTTTAATGCATACATCTCACTGGTTGTGGGCATTAAATTCTGCCACTTGTGTGGTCCGTGTTGAGGATTGAATATCTTTAACAATATGCCGTTGTTGCTGGTTTCTGAGACAAAGGGTTTTTCATCTTTTAACAAGATCCGGACTGGAATTAAACAGCTCATGTCTGTCGTAAGAGACGATTAACGGGATTGGGTGGTCAGGCTCGCCGACTTGGTTGGCACATGTCATCGTATCCTAGTAGCGTAGATCCGTGCTCATGCTGTTGATCACTGGATTATTTATTTACAGACATATAGATAAAATATTGCCAAGTGCGCCGTTAAACCAACAAAACTTGGTCTTCGCTTATGGCATATATGTTGATACTACATGTATCTAGCCTGCAGTCGTTTAAACTTGATTGAATTATTTATATAATTTAATAACATTAAACAATGGACGGGCATTTCAATTCTTTGTGGGATGAAAGGTTTAAACTATATTACAACGAATGTAAAGACATTCCCTTTAGATTAACATTATACAATTTTAATTCCTAATGCACAATATCTACCACACGGACACACGCTAGGTATGTGTATCATCTTTGGTAAATAAATGCTATAATAATCAATTAATAAACAATTTATGACTTTTCATCCAGAAAAACAGACTTAGAGTCGGCGTCGCAATGAAATACGAGATTGGACCACCATATTAATGCTATTGTTTTAAAGAATTTGCATGAATGTATGTTTAAGTAATTCGCGTACACCGGGGAACCCCATCAACCAAATTTTTGGAAACGTTATAAATAGCTTTTGTCCAAATAGGCATCTCAAAAGGGATTTCTGAGTGACCTCATTTACATATTCATCAGGTTCTGATGCCTTGTCTATCGGATTTGTCTATCACATTAGTAAGTCTATACATTATACGATATCCCCAAAGACAGGAAAGTCATAACCCCTCAGAAGTAGAATTTGGATCAGCAATGTAATCAAAAGTGAATGTATCTCATGATCTGAAATAAATATTGCTTGCTGCATCGACAAGGTCAGTGTCTGCATCCTCGCCTGTCTGTAGGCTTTGAGACCCGTGACGATACGGGGTAGAATAGGTCTTCAGCAAGCCATGCTTGCCACAAAAGGCGACTATGCTTGTAAGAGGCGGCTAACGGGATCGGGTGGTCAGGCTCGCTAACTTGGCTGACACATGTCATCGGTTCCCAATCGCGCAGATCGATGCTCATGCTGTTGATCACTAGATTGTCTGGTCCAGACTCGATTATTTACAGACCGCTGCCATATAGCTGGAATATTGCTGAGTGCAGCGTAAAACTAAACTCACTCACTCACTCTTTATGCTTTGACGGAGGTTACCTTCCTTGGAAATGACATGCAGGACGTCAGGGAATATGAAATTTACAAGTTCATGGGAATAAAATCCAGCATGCATGTAAGACACGAATGTGGCCTTTGGTTGTTCAAGAGTCCACATGTCCATGGTTTCAAAGAGTGTACGTGTATTTCTCAGAACCTTGTGGTGGTTGCGCATCAGGTATACTTTTAACAGTTTTGCTTTTGAGACTGATAAAT
Organism: Haliotis rubra; assembly: GCF_003918875.1. Lineage (NCBI taxonomy): Eukaryota > Metazoa > Mollusca > Gastropoda > Lepetellida > Haliotidae > Haliotis > Haliotis rubra. The sequence continues at coordinate 90,392 of NW_025767116.1, forward strand.
TTAATTCTCGTTTATAATTCTTCAAACATAATCATGCATGGATTCCGGTGGTGCATAATTAATGATCTCTAATGTTTTATAGTTTTGGCATAACGCCTTTACTTTAAAAGAGTGATAGAGAAGATCTCTTTAAATTGATGTTGGTGTCGGTGTACCATACATTACGAATACAGTAATTTTATGTCATAAGTCAAACTTCAAAATCTCTCTGTTTTCTTACAATGAAGATTACCATTTTGTATTCTCCAGATATTCCCACTGGTGAATTAATTAACGGAATAGATATGTATCAGTCAGAATTAAGATCTAAAAAAGTAGAAAACCACTGTATAAAGAGACAACTATTGCAACTTTTTTCAATTTTCGAATGAGAAATACTGCGATGATGGAGCTATTATAGGTCCCTTGTGAGGGTTTGGACCATTTGATCCCATATCTCATACTAATTGATCAGGCTGGATATCCGTCCTTGTAATGTCTGGTAACGCTAATGGAATGATAGTTATGTGAATAGCTAATTTTTTCAGAGAACCTTTCTTGTCAAAATGCACGTGGTAAAATTCCATACCTTAACCAACAGACCCCTGGCAATCATCACATTTCATTGACCAAGTAATAAATTATTCTTCTAAACGATGTGTGTTTCATCATTTTGTCCATTTATTTATATTCATGTCTTGGCAACCTGCCCAGTCTGTGAAGCTCAAGAACTGGGGTTTTTATATGTAGTAATTGTGCCAAAATATCCACCATACATTTTGTATTCTTTAACAGTTCACACCTATCCCATTCCTTAAATATTAACAATTCTGTGGAGATGATATAAGGACTTTCATGACTTTAAATCTACATCACGACTGCTGTGCGTATGACATTCTTGAAGGAAATTGTAACAACACACGAGAACGAGAAATTAACAACCTTACCCAATAATACTACTCCTCATTATGATTTTGTACTCACATGTATGTGCTTACACTCTTTTTTAGTTATTTACATTCTCACACCATTTGCATATCGCAGTAGTTATTGTCCAGCACTGGACATATGTGAATAGAATAGAATATCTATTGACACAGAATAGAATATTTATTGACTTAATTATGGATTGTTACACTTTAAATGAAAACTTGAAATAAAATCCTTATATACTAATTTAAATAATAGCTAAATCCAAATTGCATTCTTCTCCTTCGAGAATTCATATTAGAACCATTTTATCATTGCACATAACAATAATCAATTCTGCTCTACTTACCGGAATATACATTGCATCAAAAGAACTGCCCGAGCAAAGGTATTCAGTTGTGAGCTTCATTTGAAAATATACAGATCAAGGGCATATATGGCCATAGTTATATTTGTAAAACGTAACTTTAAGCAGTCAAAGTTTCGATCACTTCATCACCGTCCATACAAAATGGGAAATCCCATGTTAAGTAAGGAATAAATATTGATCTGACAGGTTAAAGTAATAGGATTTAATCATGCATGCGTACCTTTTAGCTTGAGTATCTTCCTCAGTTAAAGACGTATTAAAATGTTGGAGGATTAGCCGGTGCCTGCATCATGTCGGATTCATTATGGATACACCAATTTCGAAAAAGCGTTCCGTAATTTTCATTCATCCGCATCATTATACATTGGACCGCTGACTAACATGAACATGCAACCATTGCTTCAAGAACATGTCAAAAACATGCTATTCACTTCTACGTATTTGAGTAATTTGGGGTAAGATTTCAGTAAATATGTTTAGATATGTACAGTTTCGTTGAGGAATGTTCCAAACAGTATTTCCAACTTGTATCTAAACATAGAACGCCAGTGCAAATGACTATGGAACTTCAGTGCAAAAAGAAAACAGTAAATGTTTGTAGTAACAAACCGGATTCTCAGGGGGTCACAGTTGCATTTACTATTGTCGAAATTCACCATTCGACATGGGGCTGAACGCCGTTATGGACAAATACACTGAAGGTAATCAGACGTCAGATGTGAAACCAGGACTACTTTTGCCGGAAGACCAGACATTCCCGTGGTTTGTTTTGCAAGTGAACAACCTTGTCTTGCCTTCAACTTGTTTATGACTTGTACCACAGGATACGCTCACATTTTCAGCGAACATTGGTTTTATGACAATTTGTTAGTGAATCCAATAGACATATTCACGCCACAGTCGGAATATACAAGCTTCCCTGCTCTTAGCACGGTTGGTTGGTTTGTTGGTTGTTGTTTAACGCTGCACTCGGCAGTTTCCCAGCGATATGGCAGCAGTCTGTAAATAATCCAGTCTGGACCAGACACCCCAGTGATCAACACCATAAGCATTGATGACATGTGTCAACCAAGTCAGCGAGCCTGACCACCCTATCCCGTTAGTCGCCTCTTACGACAAGCATGGGTTGCTGAAGACCAATTCTAATCCGGTTCTTTACAGGTCTTTTAGAACAATCTCCTTGTTGATGTTGAAAGGGTTTTGTCGCTTTTGTCTTCTTTTAGTTTTTATTTGTTGTGTAACGTCGCACTCAGCAATATTCCAACTCTATAGAGACAGTCTTTAAATAATCGAGTGATCGACAGCATGAGCATCGATCTATGCAATTGGGTTAAGATGACATGAGTCAACCAACTCAGCAAGCCTTACCACACGATCCGGTTAATCGTCTCAACGACAAGCATGTTTTGCTGAAGACCAATTCTAACCCGGATCTTCACGAGTGCGTTAATGAGAAAAATGTTAACGCGCTCAACATGTTTTTGAGAAACACCCCCTGTTCGATAGTGATTCATAAACACAATGCCGACTCTGCATTTGGCGAAATGTTATTTTGAATATGAAAAGGGTTGTGTTGCATATATTTATTATGATCATCGGACGGATTTCGTTGCTTTCTGTTTACACTTCATGAAAAGTGTTCAGTAGATAATATGCTGAAACTGTCATTGACAAAAGTGTTCAGTAGATAATATGCTGAAACTGTCATTGACAAAAGTGTTCAGTAGATAATATGCTGAAACTGTCATTGACAAAAATGTTCAGTAGATAATATGCTGAAACTGTCATTGACAAAAGTGTTCAGTAGATAATATGCTGAAACTGTCATTGACCGATTATAAAAAGTGTTCAGTAGATAATATGCTGAAACTGTCATTGACAAAAGTGTTCAGTAGATAATATGCTGAAACTGTCATTGACAAAAGTGTTCAGTAGATAATATGCTGAAGCTGTCATTGACAAAAGTGGTCAGTAGATAATAATAACAGCTGAAACTGTCATTGACAAAAGTGTTCAGTAGATAATATGCTGAAACTGTCATTGACAAAAGTGTTCAGTAGATAATATGCTGAAACTGTCATTGACCGATTATCAAAGGTCGATACTTGGAACTGAGCTATGTTCAACGATGATTTGTAAGCATCCTTAAATTAGAGATCGCTTTTGTCAGCAGGAAAGGGACTATGTCTCTGGGTTTGGCACTCATAGGCGCTTTAAAAAGTGCAGCTAAAACTTTCTGAAAGATAGTTCCATGCGTCAAAAGTGGTTGGGAAACTGCAGTGTCAGCTGTGCCAGCGTTTTTGTCTCAAACAGTTTCGGCCACCATACCACGCATCAATCATTTGATAAAGCTCCAGCAATTGACATGTCACAGCAAACCCCATTTATTTCCCCTTGAAATATCCATTTAAAGCACCGCGGTAATATCAACAAACACATATTGAGCTGCAAAATCTTGGCATTCTGGAGCTTGTCTCGAACTTGCATTCCAAGATAGGTGTAGGCCTGATCTTCCACAAGATTCTCAATAACTTCTCCCCCCTGTAACTTGACCAATCCACCATTAACTACCTTGACACGTTTCAAATGAAGAGTATTACATTTGTCGAGTCCAAATGTCATGCCAATATCATTAGAAAAGGACTCGACAAGGTCAAAATTGGTATCTCATTTGGCAAGGAGCTCGATGTCATCCATGTAAAGGAGATGAGTAAGTGGTGTTGGGGATCTGTGCTGAGGAGGTCCGGGATGGTAACCCTCCTCCCTATTGAGCAGAAAGCTCAAAGGATTTAGTGACAAAAAAAAAGCATCAGACAAGGTCAAAATTGCTATCTCCTTTGGCAAGGAGCTCGATGTCATCCATGTAAAGGAGATGAGTAAGTGGTGTTGGGGATCTGTGCTGAGGAGGTCCGGGATGGTAACCCTCCTCCCTATTGAGCAGAAAGCTCAAAGGATTTAGTGACAAACAAAAAGCAAAGGACTAAAGGAGTCCCCCTGGAAAATTCCCCTTCTGATTGGAATAAATACCGAAGTCTGCACCTGCCCTTGCGAGTACATCTCAAGTTGAGTTGACCAGCAACTCATTAAAGACTTGAGTAAATCAAGTAGTCGCTCCGGGAGGTCAATACAATGAAGAGATTTCAGAATCCATTCATGAGGGACAGAGTCGTATGCTTTCTTGTAGTCAATCCAGCACATGGAGAGGTTTCGGTGATATGTTTTAGCCCATCCTAAAATCATTTTCTGTACAAGAAGTTGATCCTTGCACCCCCAACATCCCTTTCTTGCTCCCTTCTGCTCTCTATAAATTATATCATTGGAAGAGCAGTAAGATGACACGAGGTGAAGATTTTGTATTGTGTATTCAAACATGTGATAGGGCGGAAGTTTTTGGGATCAGTCAAGTTTCCTTTTTTGGGAGGGATTATTGTGCGACCTTTGCAGAACCATGGAGGAACATCACCTGTGTCCACAAGAGAATTGAAACAGTGAAGTAATGGTGTTTGGACACAGGTGAACAGTTTCCAGTACCGGTTTCGAATGCCATCAGGCCCTGGAGCTGTATTAGATTTGGACGTTTTGATGACACTTTTTAGGCAATCTGGTGAGATGTAACAGATTAACGACCTAGTTATTTTCTCATGCATTGCATGGTCATAATCACAGACCCATGGTGCCTCAAGGTTACAGTCGCCGGGTACAGACCACAACTGTTTCCAGAACCTTTCATTGGCATCCATGGGAGGTCGCTTATCATGCTCACCATCACCATTTGATTTCAGTTGCCTGTAAAATTGTTTTTCATTATTTCTAAAAAGTTTATTTTGTTTGATGAATTTATTTTTCTTTTCCCATTTTATCTTTCTTTCAGTCGAAACCTTTAACTTTGCCTTAAGGGAATCGACAATTTGGAGAAACATTTATTTATTATTACTATATTATTATGATTATTATTCTTTCCTCAAATAACATACTGCCTTATATATGTGATCTTTTGTATGTTTTTGATTCAACAACGGTACTGATGTTTACATATGATTGTCATACTATGTAAGGCATTATTAGTGTGAACAACACACGTTTCAAGTAGGGCAGCCAGACTTTATATGACAGGTGGCTGGGACAGAATGTCTTTTTTCCCATTCTGTTTCCTCCTTTTCAGTTTGTACATTCGACCGATGAGAACATCACGCACTGACTTCATTAACCCGCTCTGAAGGTTCAACAGGCCTCTTTTCTCTTTTAAACCACTTCGGCACATCCTTTGACATCAATAATGATGTTTAGTACTTATACCAATTGATATCCCGGTGCTGCTCATGTGGTATTCTTGGTAATACAAAGATGCGAATTGTGTGCAGAAATTGTCGGGATTTGAAACTTACAAGTTTATTTGAAGACAACTAGCACATATGTCAAATCCAAGACACGAATGTGGTCTTTGAATGTTTGGTAACTCAGGTACTCCTTATCACTACACGATTGCATTTTCACTGCGACAGGATATGTATTCAGTTAGGATCATCCTGCCTTCAGAAACGCCTTCTGAGGATGGCCAAGACTATTGCACTGACGTTCTATACTTTATTGAATTTGAATAAGAATGATCCAGGATTTCATCTATTCTTGGTTTTAAGGGCTCATTTCTTTGGAACCCTTGACCCCGAAGTGAATAGGTATGGCTTACATACACAAGTATATATAACACTCCCGCTGCAAGCACCAATACTCATATATATAGTGTATCATTGTTTGGAATCGAACACGGACCTTTTAGTGATCGCTTTAACAACTAAGCTATGCATTCGATCTGTCTAGGAGGTGAAGAGTATGCTGTGGCCTCAATCTCTTTACTGTGGTACAATTTGTCATAATTGAGACAAATGTTCATGGCACAGTATTTTTACTTCTAGAGATTGATGAAGAAGAGATACAGTAAAAAGGTTTTGGTGCTCATGGATCATAAATTACGAATATTGTAATTTTGATGAAGTGTCATATTTCAATATTTCCCAGTCTTGTAAATTGTAAGATTATACCATTCTTTATTTTCCGATAAAGCCCACTGGTGAACGCATGTACAGAGTAGATATGCATCAATCAGAATTAAGATCTAATTCATCGGAAAACCATAAATATAAAAGACAATTATCTCACCTTTTTCAAATGTCAAATGAAACATGTTGCAATATTGGATCTATTAAAGGCCCCTTGTGAGGATTAGTTCCATTTCATCTCATATCTCAAACTTGGGCATCACACTGTATATGCTTCCTTGTAATGTCTGGTAAAGCTGTTAATATAAATATTTATGCGAATAGCTAATATTTTTCAGTTAACCTTTCTTATAAAAATGCAATGTGGTCAAATTCCAGATCGTAATGAACAGTCATTTTGGGCTCTGGTAATCATCAAATTTGAAGGGCTTAGATTAAAAACTAATGCGTGCTTATCCTATTTCTTCCATCTTTTCATATTTCATGTTGTTTAGGCAACCTGGCGAGTCTGTGAAGCTCAGGAACTTGCGTCTTATACGGAATAATTGCCCCAAAAGATTCCCTCTATTACTTTTGCATATTTGAACAGTCCACAATTATCCCCTTTCCTATAAAACTGAAAACGTTAGATAATTGACTTTTATGGCTGGCAATCTAATTGGACTTATTCAACAGCACGACTGTTGGTCATACATGTATGACATGCGTACAGGAGAGTGTTATTTCAAAACGAAGTTAACTCCCCGTTTGATACGTAATTAAGGTACCAAATGCTTAAATGTATGCAGCTCACAATATGACTTTGAACGATTTACAGTTTCTTTGTGTGACAGCAATATGGTAATCATGCTTCAACACTCCAGGCACTGACCGCAGTGATCACTGCCTTAACTCTACCAGCGCCAACATTGTCGTCAACATTCAGCATGATTAAAAATGTGGAAACAGGATAAAATATTTCTCGTAAGATTTATTTATTTGTTTCCGTTTTTATGAACATTTGAAATGGCATTTGGACATACTAATTGAAAATAGCCTTCATACCGATTTTCGTAAGAGGATTCTTATTGGAATCTTGTCCATCAGAGAGTTTTCATATGTGTTACCATTGTACGTTTATAAACATAACCTGCATCGTTATGTTATCAAGACTGTTTCCTGCTTGCAAAATATACAGTGTATGACGAACACGCGTTAACGAACGCACGGATACGACAACTAAAAGATTTTGGCCCCGGACCCTTGCTGAATGTTTTTGTTGACAATGAATTATGGCTGTAACGAAACAAAATGATTGGTCAATTTCATCTTGTTATAAGCGTTGTTTAATTTGTACATGGCATTTGAACAGGTTTCTCAGGAACAGTACACAGGCATGTGCCTTCTTTGAACGTATCAAAACGCTGTCAACACTGTTTAGTACAAAATGTTGTTACAACTAACCCTCAAGAATTTCTAGACATTTAGCAAATTAGTACCACGATTCGAAGTATTTCCTTGTGTTCACGAATATATTTGATCGACATTACTATTAATCAGAACGTTGCTATCTATATTCTTAAAGAATGGTATTTCTTTGCCGTGGTCTTTCCAAATCAACCAGTAACGTCAGTGAACTTTACATCGATCTTCAGTCATTACAGATTGTTTGATATGATAATATTATCAGGATGGTCATAGTTAAATATAACCCTTATTATAATTTTAAAACGTCTACTGTATTAAGATGTAGTGTATTAGATTTCTATTAAATAGTAGTGATAATATGTGTTCAGGGAAAGATGAGGGCTCCCGTGACAAACACAAGAAAAGGTAAGGCAAGTGTACAAGTAAACATGTTCATTTTCCTTCTTTTATTAATCCCAAAACGTTTCAGACAAACGTACATGAAATACACCGCAGACCCACACACACAGACAGACAGACAGACAGACAGACAGACAGACAGACAGACAGACAGACAGACAGACAGACAGACAGACAGACAGATACCCATCCAGAAAAAAACAAAACAAGAACAAAAAACAAGAACAAAAGCAACAACACAACCCAACAACAACAATATATATATACACACATACTTATATTTTGTTCAGTTTATCATAGTGCAGCCCACGTAGGAGATCCCTGTGTAACATCATAAATAAATGTTTGATCTGACGGGTCAAAGTAATATGATTTGATCATGCGTGAGTGCTTTTTCATTTAAATACTCTTTTCATTTAAAGATATATGAAATTACCTGTTCTCTGCATTAGTCTGAAATAGGATTTGTCATCGATAAATCTATATGCAAACATAACCAATATCCAAACAACAATCAGGGTTGAATAAGTAAGTGTTCATCAATTACATACAATTCAATCAGGAATGTGAATGGTAGGTAACAAACCGTGTTGTCAGGGGGTCACGGCTAAATTTCTTATTCCCGAATACTTCACTTCGTCTCAACGAGGGGCATGGCGGACAGGAGGCTGAACGTCGATATGGACAAACACACTGGAAGTAAATAGACGTCAGATGTGAAACTAAGACTACTTCGGATGGCTACAAATTTCAGAAGTATATGGGAAATAATTGGACGTTGATTGCATTCTCCTCGGACTTTCGTCCACAAACAATACCAGACATCTAAAGTATGTACTTTTTATATCCTACGCCCACTTGAGCAATTATGTTCCAATGAAAACGAACCCTCTTACTTCAAGATAATGAATATCCAAATGCGTTACGAGTACTGCTTGAAGAACTCGGAAAATCCTTTCCGTTCTTTGAATACTTTCTTTCCCGATCCCATGTGGATCAAATACTATATTTAATCTGTTCACGATACGACTTTACTGGCCATTGCGCGCGTGCGTGCGTGCGTGCGTGCGTATGTGTGTGTGTGTATTGGGACTGGTGCGTGGGAGTGTGCGAGTGTGTGTGTGCGTGTGCCTGCGCACGAGTGTGCATGGGGAGTGGTGCGTGGGGGTGTGCGAGTGTGTGTGTTCATTGGGAGTGGTCTGTGTGGGGGGTTGGGGGATGCGAGTGTGTGTGTACATGTGGAGTGGTGTGTGTGTGTGCGAGTGTGTGTGTGCATTGGGAGGGTTGCGTGGGAGGCGGGATGTGCGAGTGTGCGTGTGTGTGTGTGTGCATGTGGAGTGGTGCGTTGGGGTGTGCGAGTGTTGGTGTGAGACTAGGTATGGGAGTATGTTATGGCTTGGGTCTGTGTTTTGGTTTTGCTGTGTGCGTGTCAGAGCTTGAAAAGTTGGGAAAAGAAAACTATTTGGCCTGATACTCACTGGTGCACTAAACAAGTGCAGCTAAAACTTCTAAAATGATGGTTCCTTGCGTCAGAGGCGGTTGTGAAACTCCTTCATGCACTGTTAGCTGTGCCAGCGTTTTTGTCTCAAACAGTTTCGGCCACCACACCACGCATCAATCATTTGATAAAGCTCCAGCAATTGACATGTCACAGCAAACCCAGTTTATTTCCCCTTGAAATATCCATTTAAAGCACCGCGGTAATATCAACAAACACATATTGAGCTGCAAAATTCCTTGTCTTTGAAGTCATAGCGATGACAGTGATATAAACCAGACATAATACCCAATTCTTTTGCGCACATAATCACAAGTTCAGCTTGAGATAACTTTAATATTAAAAAGTAATTGCTCATTTGTTTAAAGAAACAGTTTCTTGCTTGAACAGTGATTGATTCCAGAAGAAGATTTCCACGTGGAGAGAATGATCAGGTTTAGGCACAGGAACACTTGTTCTGATGGGAACAGTCTGAGGTCAAACAAAGTCAAACAAGACAATCATCCATTCGGGATTATCGTCCGAAGTCGAAGGATGCAGGGATATGCAGAAGTAAATATGATTTACAATGCCCTATGATGAATGGATTTGACATGAGTGCCATGATTAAAGAGACGATATCTACAAAAATTCAGTTAGAGATTTATTTGTGAAGATGACTGGTTATGGTCAGAAGACGTGTCTAATATGCATGAGACTTACTTTTGCCTATCAGTGTATATACTGTCTTCATCTGTCCTGGGAAGGCTTCGGTAGTCTTTGAAGTGTTGTGGGAGTAAGGGCATGAGCAGCTCTAGCATGTTAGTCCCTATACTCGAATCACAATCTTCTTGATGTTGGAATCCATATACAGCAGATATTCACAAACACCAGGTGTTGATTGACCCAAAATGTCCATATGGACAATATAACAATACTGTAAACGAGCTCTGATTGACCTGAAAAATAATTGTCAAATTGGGAGATGAGCCAAATAAAAACACATCTCCATTCAATCTCCATTTTATCATGATGTCATCATGTCATGATAAAATGATCTAGCTGTTGGCATTTTGGAAGAAATGGACGTTATACAAACCAAATCAACGTGGAGATTTGCGCTTTCGGTCGAATAATACAGAACTGCTTCAATCCAGTCTGTATCAGAGGAATCCTGAACTGATGTCAGTAGATGCAAGTAACACTTTTGTTTAGTACGTGTGTAACCGCCCTGAACTGTCGCCAGATGCTTCCTCATTCCATGAATCCGATGAACATGACTCTAAGGTAATCTACAAAAGTCAGCAGTCTCGCAGACTCTCTCCACATCAAGGAGGTTAGGTTGGCAATGGCATGTCGTTAGAAGGCTCACGTCCACAAGTATATCATCACGTTGATGATGAACACGATTACGGCTAGAATAGTCCTGTGGGTTCATTCCATTTATAAAAAGCACTGTCACCGTGGACAAATATTTGTGGAGTGTAAAGACAGTAGTTTTTGAAAGGCATTTAGAAGTTGGACGAGTATGAATACATGACACGTTTTATTGATAACAACTTCTTTTTTATGATTCGTTACGCGACGTTTCAGAGCTAATTTTTGCTCCTTCATCAAGAAGGGAGTAGTTCATCCCTGCGGGTGGAGGGATATATGTCATTCTGAAAGCGAATTACTTTTTCTGGAATGAGTGTGTGAGTGAGTTTAGTTTTACGCCGCACTCAACAATATCCCAGCTATATGGCGGCGGTCTGTAAATAATCGAGTCTGGACCAGAAAATCCAGTGATCAACAGCATGAGCATCGATCTGCGCAATTGGGAACCGATGACATGTGTCAACCAAGTCAGCGAAACTGACCACCCGATCCCGTTAGTCGCCTCTTACGACAAGCATAGTCGCCTTTTATGGCAAGCACATGGGTTGCTGAAGACCTATTCTACCCCGGATCTTCACGGGTCACTTTTTCTGGAGAGTTATTTTAAACTAATTAGTTCATACGTATTATTTCAAAATAAATAACTGTGATTTAACCAATTATTTTAGAGATAAATTAGTTTGGTGTCTTTTTGCCATTATTTCTGTAACCAATTTAATCAATTAATCAATTAATTTTAATCAACTATGCATTTTTGTGAGGATTATTTTAAGAGGCAAGACTATAAGTAATATGTATATCCTAAAGAAATTATAGTATTTATGTTTGTCACCAAACGTGATTACCCTCGTCACGTTCGTCACGTTCTAAAAGAGCTGGCCTATTTACTCACGTGCCAATAGAACTGTTCCAAATTAGAATATGACATGTATCCATCATAGACTTTCCCACTAACTTTACCTCCTACGTTAACTTGACACTGAAGAATATTTGGTTCTGATTAGTGAAAATAGGATTGAAGTCAAGTATCTCATTCCATTTGATACGATTAACGATTGTCTAGTCAAGATTCGATTACGTACAGATCGCCGCCATACATCTGGAGTATTGCTGAGTGCGGCCAACCAACGAACCAACCAACTTTATGCATATGAAAAAGAATTTCTGTTTGGGTTGGCTAAATCATAAACAATGTAATTTTACCAAGAAGCGTATCAAACAGCCATTCTATTCATGTATTTTGATCAATATATAAATATTCAGTGACTCTCCACATGATCATTTCATCTTTCCAATGCTCAACTTTTCCTTCATGCCGAACATCTCCAGTCTCAGGTGTTTACTTTTCACAACTTTTGAGGAACAATCGAGCATTCTTTTGGTACCTGGGGCGGTGGGGTAGCCTAGTGGTTAAAGCGTTGGCTCGTCACGCCGAAGATCCGGGTTCGATTCCCCACATGGGCACAATGTGTGAAGCCCATTTCTGGTGTCCCCCCGCCGTGATATTGCTGGAATATTGCTAAAAGCGGCGTGAAAATAAACTCAGTCAGTCAGTCAGTCTTTTGGTACCTGAGATTCCAAAGAGCGTCATACGACTCTTGCCCAGAATCTGTGTGATGAAAGTTACAGTATTAAAACATTCAAGGCCCCAGCAAAGCGTTAAAAACGTTTTATAATAAAAAGTTTAGGAAATTTCAAAATTTGACACATTAGTGACACATAAATGATGGCCGAAGCAATTTGACAATTTTGACACATTAAGGCGATAATGGATGTCTTCTTCTTTTTTGGGGGGAAAACGCCGTTTCGGAGTATATTCTTTCTATTTCATCAGGTGAAATGATTACCTAACATACGTTCGCGAGCTGCTTGCTTGATAACGGTGTTAGCACATACATAGAAACTAATTGCAACAAGGGCGGAGGGGTAGCCTAGTGGTTAAGGCGTTCGCCCGGGTTCGATTCCCTTATGGGCACAATGTGTGAAGCCCATTTCTGGTGTCCCCTGCCGTGATATTGCTGGAATATTGCTAAAAGCGGCGAAAAACTAAACTCACTCATTGTAATATAGAAGCTGACTATCCATAGAACTTGGTTTTCCTTCATCTTCACAACTTATAAAATGCCTCTTAAAGGAGTTTTGTCAAGTGAGCAATTCACTAGTCTGTGATTATGACCGGTGCCTTCAGTGGGGAAGGATGCACTCACCTATCCTCGAACATCTGTTAGCATCATGGGTGTTTTCGCTTTCATTTACATATCGATGCTTGCCGATGAAAAATGTTATCGTCCCTAATTATTTCAGTGCACAAGCCCTTGGTCACGGCATCCCATCAAACATTCATGTTAACATCTATTTCAAACATGCATAATTAAGTAAAATGTATCATTAAGTCATTACTCTTATCTTCTTATTCACTGGCGCATTCTAAATTTGACAACAATATTTTTCCTCATGGTCGTCCCTATAGACAGTAGTGGCCCGAAATACGGACAACAGCCAACGACATCAAGATGAAGATGAGATATTCTTTGTGCTCTGTTCATTTCTCAGTATATGCTTTGCATGGTGCTAGTTTAGTCTGTCATACAGACCCTGAAGCAAATATATCCAAGAAAGCCCACGCAAGTCTAGAAAATGTGGCAAGTCTAGATTTCCACAGCTTCTGAAAATGAAGAAGTTTTCAGGGCTCCTTTTCATTATATTTTATTTTTGTTTACTATGCTTTTTTCTGTAAAATATGTTCATTTCAGAGACTAGTTGTTAGTCTAGGTGCAAGTTAAGCCCCCTTGTTGACAACTCTCCCCTTCAAACAAACCAAACAACAACAACAACAACAACAAAGAAAACCCCCCAAACCAACAACAAAAATGCCCAATAAAACAAAACAAAAACCCTAAGCAAAACAAAACAACACCGAACCAAACAAAAACAAAACAAGTAAAATATCCTCAGTACTCCTGTCATCCCTTCTCGCTGCATGATCAATAATATCTGATACGGCTTCGTAAGTCTCATCAAAGTTGCAATTATCTACTGTTACATCTACCTGCATCTACCTCAAGTAGTGGATGTACTGTGAAGGAGATTACCAATCAAACGGATACTTTCAGCCAAGTATTTAACACCCCTGAAACAGCATACAAAGAGCTATTTCATGGCTAACGTAGACTTGGAAACGCGGCGACGTCATTCAACTCCAGCAAGCCAGACATTAAAAGAAGATGATCGGCTTTGTGAGGTATCGAATTACCTCCCTTTGTAAGCACAGACTCCAAAACATGAACACGAGACGCGCGGCTCAGCTGGGTGAGAGGTATCTTTATTGATGACAATGCCCCGCATAGCCCTGTAACACGGAGTAATCTCGTGACAGCAACCAGATAACCCTGGATGGCGAGATGAATCGAGGTATTAACTGCGTGAAAAGGTCACCGAATCAGCCTATGTTAAAGAAGTAGTATTAAATTTACAGCAGTGGTTGTTTTTAGAAAACGCGATCTTTGAGCTTCTTTCGTAAGTAAGTAATTTCGATAAATTTGGGGAGAATTGCGTGGGGATTACTTACAATGTAAGATCTGTCTGAATAAAGTTTCTTGGTTTGTCTTTCTGGTGTAATGGCTGATGATATGCAGACATGTATCTATCCATCAGGTTTCTGTAGCCCACAGATGGCTGCAGTTCGCTTTGAGGAGTTGTCTCCCTGGTGCGTGACAGGATACGCTGTATCTATAAACTTCATTTGCTCTGATGTCATCTCATCTATCAGCATTATACCGACGTATATCTTGAACTCGAACGTCTTATCGTTGCTCTGTCTATCGTCCTACAGTATTTGCTCTCCTGTGCTAATACAAAATAGAACAAAAACTCACACCAAAAAACAACAACAACAAAAACACACAAAAAAACAACAACATAAAAACCCCGTTCTATATCAACCCGATAAATGAGCACAAATTGCAAATGTAGTCAACCATGGCGTATTTTACACGTTCTTGAACTGACATGTTTGTTAGATCGAAGGTTGGATAGGATTCTAGTTGTAATACATCCGACTTTGGTAATTCCGAACATATGATTCACGACTAAACCAAATCCTAGTACTCAGGTCAGTTTTAGAAGTTTAGAAGTTGTCTGACCCAACCAGACCAAACGGTCTGAAGACATCCATTAGACCCTTGTAGACCACGCGGTCACTAGATATTGTACACAACGGTGTCTAAGTTCGCGATCTGACAGACGTGGACTACGTAGCCTGCGGTAGGTCGCAATACCTCAAGAGACCGCTTGGTCTCAGTAGTTCACCAGACCCGTGCAGACCACATGGTCTTACTAGGTCGCCAGACCCGTGTGGTTGTAAGTTGCCAGATCGGCGTAGGCTACGAGAGCCTTAGTAGGCCAGCAGAACATGAGACCACGTGGTCTGAGTGTGCCATCAGACCATGCAGAAATTCCTCATCCCCTCTGAATCCAGGAGATGTTGCCACATCACAAAATGGATTAGCCGCAAGTACATAAACTACAGGTCATATTAGCTATGTCGAAAACTGGGATTTGTTTGTTGTTTAAAACTGCCCTCAGCAAGATGCCCGTCACGTGTTGGCTTGTGAGTAAAAGTCAAAACCAGACGATCTAGAAATTGATATAATATGAACTACGCTGAATATTAGCTTAATTCCGTGTTCCGACTTTAAAATAGAAATCGAATTTGGCCGCCATAAACATATTCCGAGTTAAGAAAGATTATGTAAGAGATGCTTAAAAATAACATTCATGTCATCGAAGACGAGCTCCATGTGCTGTTAAAGATCCTACCATACAGTGAACTAAGGAACACACATCTAAAACCATTCTATTCACAAGATGCAACGATGAACATACTAAAATCTATGCTACAATCAACTGGAAAAACTACATTGCAGAATTTGTGTTATTTTCTTCTAAAGTTTCACGCCTTATTACAATACAATCAGAGTTAAAACATGCTGTATACCTATTTTATGTGTAGAAATGTAATTTTGGCCAGTGGCTTTGTACTGAAATATAATCTGTCTGCATGTCTGTCTGTGTATAATGATGGTATGGATCTTTGAAAATCCAATGAACCAAGCCGCTGATTCCAAGAAACTGAGCCATTAGGAAATTTCTAGCCCATGACGTCGCTTGGTAGCAAACTGGGCCCAATTCTGTATGATAAGGAAGTAATGTACTTTGTGTTGTTCGGGTCGGTTGTTTAGTATAGTGTGTCACGCCTAAGACCCGGGTTCGATTCCCCAAATGGGTGTACTGTGTAAAGCCCATTTCTGATGTCCCCCGCCATAATATTGCTGGAATATTGCTGAAAAGCGTCATGGTGTAGCCTAATGCGTCACACCTAAGACCTGGGTTCGATTCCCCACATGGGTGTATTGTGTAAAGCCCATTTCTGATGTCCCCCGCCATAATATTGCTGAAAAGCGTCATGGTGTAGCCTAGTGCGTCACGCCTAAGACCCGGGTTCGATTCCCCACATGGGTGTATTGTGTAAAGCCCATTTCTGATGTCCCCCGCTATGATATTGCTGGAATATTGCTGAAAAGCGTCGTAAAACTAAAGCAAAAATTTCACTCATTTTGTCAAAGAGTTAAGGTGGGTACACAGTTTAACCACTGTTAAACAGTGCACCATCACAGCAGTTTTCCTCCCATGATTCGCACACAGATTACATTTTTACATTTAACGTTGCAAAGAAAACAATTTGCAAAAAACAGAAGCAATTTATAAGGACCGCAGCACATCTAACTTCCGTTGAAACCCAGGGGAGATAACTCCCATTTATAGGAGAGGGACTATGGCGTGTTTGCAGAATAAGAAACAGATAGTTGTGTCAACTGTGCCCAAACTTCAATCTCGAAGTTTGTGTGGCACTGAGACACTATGATGTTAAGGCATTCCGCGGGGACGTTTCCTAACTCTTTGGTCGCTGCTATCATAGGCGAGGGAAACCGTCGGTTAATAAATTAGTCTACCCTCCTCAGGCCCAGAACATTCTAGAGATCTACTCTTTGCATCCAGGGAATCGCCGACATCAAAGACAAACACGCACTCCGCAAAGTTTTCGAGCTAGCGAGTGTGACGCACGCTGACGGTGACAAGAGATTGAGTTTAACAGAAATAACCCCAAATGAAAAAGGCCGTATCATCAATCTTGTCTAAACATATAGGGTACTTCTCCTGTCTTTGAAGAAGAGTTTTTTTCTTGTGATATTTCATATCCTCTTTGGAGCCTGTGTTGACGACATGAAAAATTGTATTTAAAAATCGTTAATATTTGATGTTGCATTTTGGTTGAGCAATTATGGACTCTTTGTCGAATGCAAGTGTTTTTTGCGATGGAATATCTGTGAAATATCATATGTGACAAGGATACGCATTATCACAGGGGAAACGTTATCATCAAATAATGACTATTTTGATCGTAATGTAAAGACTTCAGGAAAAGAATAAAATTGTAAACATGGTGTTTGAAGAAAGAAATCATCAAATGTGCTTTGCATGAAAGATTTGCATCTGTTTGAAGCATTTAGGCGAGAATCGTTGCCCCCAACCATGTAACGAGGTTATGGTGTTGAGTTTCAAACTTTTTGATGTGGATGTTGCAGTGCTGAAGCTGTAGAGTGTCGTCTCTGTCATCACCACTAAAACACAGGTCTGTACGGTACACATGGCTGTATGAAGCACAAGAGGTCTTTATGATGTATACAGCTTGGTGAGTGAGTGAGTGAATATAGTTTTACGCCGCCGAGTCAACATTCCAGCTATATCACGGCCGGGGACACCAGAAATGGGCTTCATACATTGTGCCCATGTTGGGAATCGAACCCGGGTATTCAGCGTGACAAGCGGACGCCTTAACCATTTGGCTACCCCAACGCCCCTATTAAGCTTTGTGTTGTACATAATCAGTTGATGGTTTGTAGAGCACTTATCGGTAGATGCTGAAATGAATCAATGGAGGGCATCTAGGGCACGTGAAGCTTGGGGCACACAGGGTGAAGGGTTGAGTGTACGGGGTAGGGGTGAAGTATGGAGGGTTCGGGTAGAGCATGGAAAGTGAAGGGTGGGAGGTGCAGTATTGAGGGTGGAAGGTGGCTGATAGAGGGTGGGGCATGGAGGTTGGAGAGTGGGGCATGGAGGATGAAGGGGTAAGTGAGTGAGTGAGTATGGTTTTACGCCACCTTTAGCAATATTCCAGCAATATCACGGCGGGCGACACCAGAAATGAGCTTCACACTTGCACCCATGAGGGGAATCGAACCGGGTCTTCGACGTGATGAGTCAACGTTTTTACCACTAACCTACCCCACCGCCCCGTGAAGGGTTGAGCAGACAGGGTAGGGGGTGAAGTATGGAAGGAGGAAGGTGAGGAGGGAGGGAGGAGGGTGGAAGGAGTATGGACGATAGATGGTGAAGCATTGAGGGTGGATCGTGGAGGGAGGATCGTGGAGTGTGGGGCCGGGGGGTGTAGTATGGACGATAGATGGTGGAACATAGAGGGTGGGTCATGGAGGAAGGATCTTGGAGGGTGGGGCCGGGGGTGGAGGAGGGATGGGGGTGGGGGTTGGAGTATGGACGATAGATGGTGGAGCATTGAGGGTGGTTCATGGAGGGAGGATCGTGGAGGGTGGAGCCGGGGGGTGGAGTATGGACGATAGATGGTGGAACACTGAGGGTGGGTCATGGAGGGAGGATCGTGGAGGGTGGAGGCCGGGGGAGGAGTATGGACGGGTGGAGCATGGAAGTGGAGGTATGGCATGGAGGGTCTGGCGTTGAGGGTGGAGCATTGATGGTGGAGCATGGAAGATGGGGAGTGGAGCATGGATGACGGAGTATGGACGGTAGACGGTAGAGCATTGAGGAAAGAGAGTGCAAGTCAGAGCATGGAAGGTGGAGTATGGACAATAGATTGTGGAGCATGGAGGGTGGAAGGTGAAGGTTAGAGAATGAACCGCATTCATTCCTCACGGACAACCTCCCTGGCGGAGCCATTTGTAGTCATGCAAATATACAAAAACAACGTTCACAGTTAAATGTCTCACTTAACTGTTTTATACATAACTGAAACATAAAAGAACGCATACACGAACATCAATCAACCCCTCAGAGTGCAAGCAGCCAGCTTGGCGTCAACGTCATGGCGCGAACCCCTCGGCCTCTCGCCATGACAATCATCATGACTTAATGTCCCCCATGACAATGCCCAACATGGTTTAGGTAATTAATATGGCACCAAATTTGTTGTAAAGGGCGAACAGAATGCATTTGAAAGCACTGCCACCCAGTCCTGGGAATTGTAATGTTGGTTGCATTCGTCCGAGGGACCGGCGGTAATTTCTCTCTTGGTATGGTGTATACCTCAGCAATGAGCCTAGAGGTCCAGTGTAGTAATTGGTCATATTGTCTGTCCCGTTAGTTAAATAAAGTAGCACGGATGTCGAGGTTGATGTTGTCGTTGTTTCATCTCTAGCTGATATCAAAAGTTTATGCGGACTCAAAACTGATGGGGATCATGATCAACCGATGTTTAAAAGAGACAGGGCCGAAGTATTGGCACACGATTGAGTGTGTTGGGTCAAAAAGCTGTTTTGAGCAGTATTTTTGTTAAGTAACGTGATATCAGCTCATTTCTCACTCGATTATCAGACCATCGCTATGTAGCTAGGACATTGCTGACCAGGGTGAGAGTAGAAAACAAAACAAAAAACAAACACTCTGTGTGGGAGAGCCAGAAGTGATGCCTATCTTTGATGATTACCACTTTGGTGATTCCCAGAAGCATGAATGTGATGCTGATAAACCTCCTCCATTCTGGTTATGCTGGGCAGCCATCTATTAGCAATCAGACACCAAGGACGTGACACCTTGCAATCAGACACAAAGCACTTGACACCTTCAATCTGACACCAAGGACATGACAACTTGCAATCAGACACAAAGAACTTGACATTTTGCAATCAGACACAAAGCACTTGACATTTTGCAATCAGACACCAAGGACATGACAACTTGCAATCAGACACAAAGGACGTGGCGCTTTGCAATCAGACACAAAGCACTTGACACCTTCAATCTGACACCAAGGACATGACAACTTGCAATCAGACACAAAGAACTTGACATTTTGCAATCAGACACAAAGCACTTGACATTTTGCAATCAGACACCAAGGACATGACAACTTGCAATCAGACACAAAGAACTTGACATTTTGCAATCAGACACAAAGCACTTGACATTTTGCAATCAGACACCAAGGACATGACAACTTGCAATCAGACACAAAGAACTAGACACTTTGCAGTGAGACAGAAAGCATTTGACATTTTACAATCAAACACCAAGGACATGACAACTTGCAATCAGACACAAAACATTTGGCACCTTGCAGTCAGACACAAAGGACATGGCACCTTCAAATCAGACACAAAGAACTTGACATTTTGCAGTCAGACACCAAGCACATGACACCTTGCAATCAGACACAAAAGACATGGCACCTTGCAATCAGACACAAAGGACATGACAACTTGCAATCAGACAAAAAGCACTTGACATTTTGCAATCAGACACAAAGCACTTGACACCTTGTAATCAGACACAAAGGACGTGGCACCTTGCAATCAGACACAAAAGACATGACACCTTGTAATCAGACACAAAGCACTTGATACTTTGCAATCAGACACAAAGCACTTGACACCTTGTAATCAGACACAAAGGACATGACAACTTGCAGTCAGACACAAAGGACATGACACCTTTAGATCAGACACAAAGGACATGACACCTTGCAATCAGACACAAAGGACATGACACCTTGCAATCAGACACAAAGCACTTGACACCTTTAGATCAGACACAAAGGACATGACACCTTTGAATAAGACACAAAGGACATGGCACCTTATAGCCTTGCAATCAGACGCATTGAACACGGCACCTTGTAGCCTTGCAATCAGACACAAAGGGCATGGGTCCTGGATACCTTATTACTCAGTCCCTCGACAGGACGGATGTATCCATTAAAACGTGTCATGTATTCAGAACAGATTTTATTCTGAAGTTTGACTTTACTCTACTTATTCCGCCAAAGCTTAAACAGACTCTCTGTGGACGCACTGCCCCCCGAGATGTATGGTCTATATGCAGAGCTTCTTAATGTTAATGTCATTGATATCATTTTTCTCAATATTTCCCTGACGTGGTTATTGGAGTTTTCGCAATCAGTTTTCATTGAGCCCACGATGTGTTTTATAAACGAGATGTGTGCACGAATGAATAGCTTTGTTTTATTGTTGACTCCGGTTTTGACAAATTAAATGAGTATCAAAGGATGTGGTGCACTGGTTGTGAACCGTACGCTATTCAGTGAAAGCAATATTTCTCTTTCTCCAAATCATCAAGACCATGGCGTGACAGTTTTATTCCGCACTCAGCAATATTCCAGCTATATGTGGCGGCGGTCTGTAAAAAGTCGAGTATGGACAGACACTCCAGTGTTCAACAGCATGAACATCGATCTACGCAATTGAGATACGATGACGTTTGTCAACCCAGTCAGCGAGCCTGACCACCCAATCCCGTTAGTCGCCTCTTACGACAAGCATGGGTTACTGAAGATCAATTCTAACCCGGATCGTCACGGGTTGATGTGTGTGTGTGGTTCCTGATATGTGTTGCGTGTCTGATGTGTATGGTGGCTGATTAGGGCCATCGCTTTCTCGCCTTAAAATTCGGAAGCGAGAAAGCGAGAAAGCGATATCACGAGACGAGAAAGCGATAACACGAGACGAGAAAGCGATAAGGCGAGACGAGAAAGAGATAGCACGAGACGAGAAAGCGATAGCACGAGACGAGAAAGCGATATCATTGCGCGAGAAAGCGATAGAGCGAGAAAGCGATATTACCCACAATTCAGTCTTTTCTGCGCATGATCGACTACGAACGGGAGCTCAGACGCAATTCGTAATTTCTGGATCGTATTAAATGGTTTTCAGTAATGTTCTTTCCCATGAATGGCGTTGTATGACTTGACTTTTGGAGAATATCTAATACAGATGTAGACTTTCCTTTAGCATGCAATTTGCACGTATGCAATAGTCATATCGTGAAATAATGGAAACGTTCATTTTGTGATGTGACAAAGGGAATTAACTATTTTATGACATGACTGGATTCGAATTGTCTTAACCAACTTAATCACACCAACCAACTGAATTATTTCTTTGATGGGCATTTTAGAAGTTGAGTTGATGAAGAATAATGACAATTATTATGGATATACAGCTTCTTTTATTCTGTGGAGGCGACGTTTCGACATATATTATAATGTCGTTGTCAAGCAAGTGATACATGAGTAACAAATTGAGAGAATATATACATGAGTTGTTATTACAGTAGATAGGGAATAAGTTGTTTATACAATAAATGAGGTTGATGTACAACGCTTGTATAAGAGATTGAGTAGCTTCATTAGAAGCCAGAAGGGTGATATACAAGGACTGAATTAGACTGACTGACTGACTGAGTTTAGTTTTACGCCGCTTTTAGCAATATTCCAGAAATATCACGGCGGGGGACACCAGAAATGGGCTTCACACATTGTGCCCAGACTGAATTAGAACTAATAGGAAGCCAGGTGGATGTACATACAATGGATGGGGTTGATGAATATAGTTGAATTGTGTACGGTTGATGTGTCGTGTGTCCGATATCTCGTGTGTTGTGTCGTGTTTCTGATGTGCCGTGTATGTTGTGTTGTGTCTGATGTGTTGTGTGTCTGATGTGCCGTGTTTGTTGTGTTGTGTGTCTGATGTGCCGTGTGTGTAATGTGTCGTGTGTGTCGTGTTGTGTCTGATGTATCGTGTGTGTTGTGTCTGATGTGTCGTGTGTGTTGTGTCGTGTTGTGTGTCTGATGTGTCGTGTTGTGTCTGATGTATCGTGTGTGTTGTGTCTGATGTGTCGTGTGTGTTGTGTCGTGTTGTGTCTGATGTATCGTGTGTGTTGTGTCTGATGTGTCGTGTGTGTTGTGTCGTGTTGTGTGTCTGATGTGTCGTGTGTGTCGTGTTGTGTCTGATGTATCGTGTGTGTTGTGTCTGATGTATCGTGTGTGTTGTGTCTGATGTGTCGTGTGTGTTGTGTTGTGTCGTGTCTGATGTATCTAGTGTGTTGTGTTGTGTGTCTGATGGGCCATGCGTTTTGTCTGTCTGATGTGTCGCGTGTCGGATGCACCGTGTGTTTTGTGTCTGATGTGCAGTGCGTTTTGTGTGTCTGATGTGTAGTGTGTCTGATGTGCCGTGTGTTTTTGGTGTGTCTGATGTGTAGTGTGTGTCTGATGTCTCGTGTGTCGGATGTGTCGCGTGTGTTGTATCGTGTGTCGGATGTGCCGTGTGTGTTGTGTTGTGTCTGATGTGTCATGTGTGTTGTGTATATTGTGCTATGTGTGTACACGACGTGTATGTGATGTGTGTTCATGCTTATCGAATGTATGTTGTATATATATATGTTGGGTGTGTAGGAGTTGTGCGTGTGCGATGTGTGCGTGAATGTATGTACACGGTGTGTATGTACGTGTTTTATGGTAAATGTGCGTGGGTGCCTGTTCCGTGTTCAAATTGTAAGTACGTATGTCATGTATGTGTGTGTGAGATTTGTGATGAGATGTATGTGTGCGTATGTGTGTGTTTTACAAGCCGTATTTCAACTCACTATGCTTCCCATACGCTGGCTCACAACGCTACTACAAATATACATCAGTTTTATGCTTCCGCCAACCTTTAAACGCGAATGCAGTTTAGGCAATATCAGTTTAAAAGTTACTGGAATTTACAGACCTGTCTTTCTTCTCCTTAGATCCAAACAAAAAGTCAAGAAATATGTAAATAACATATCTCCGAAGTGCCTTTTTACTCATCGTCAAAGAAATTGTATGAAATTTCGATTAAATATCGAAAAAATCTTTAAAACAGGCTCATGTTTAACAAATAAAGTTCCAGATTGTAACCGCTTCGTACATGAACCTGGTCAAAGTGTAGCTGAGATGTAAATACGTTTAACGTCACTTGAATGAAACTAAGTCTATCAGATTCCTAAAGCTGGCCTTCAAACTGGCTACTTTAGTGTGTTGCGACCGAGAACTGATTAGTTGCCCTGTCTGCGCTCGGAGAGCCCCACAAACAGCATTACTGAATATCACTTCGGTCACCAGGACCTAAAATGGCAAATATCTAGTGCAAGCAGACGAAAATTCAATCTTCAACGTGTCTTTGCGTTCATGGGGCCAAGATGGGAAAGACTTGAGGCATGTGTGCAATACCCACAGGACCAGTTTATCAGAAAATTCCTAAAATTGGACGAAATTGACTTCTTCTCGGTGAATTAACCGCGATTTACACAATGAAGGAATCAAAGAGCGCTTAATAGGCATGGAAATTAATTTAAAGACACCGGTACATGCCTGTAACATCTCTCGGAGTTAGCTGTTAGAAAATAGTATCGGAAACTGTTCACTGCTTACAGTAAAAACATCCCATCAATGTTTATAGCGCACGTGGGACGTGAAGTTCGGTACACAAACATCCTCGAGATTTTGAGCCGATATTTCTGTCTTTGAAGTGTTTTCATCTGCTTGGAATGTCCCGATTTATTTCATCTAAATGCCTAATAGTAAAAGGAAATTAATCAATAATTACTTATTGCGCTGTTCCATTATCAACTGAACGAGTCACGGTGTTGACAAAACTGGGCGTCGTTCTAAACGGATAATATTCTCCTTACGCTATGTGTAATGAAACTAACACAGCAGAGGAGCTTTGTGTGACTTCCGGTGCAAAGTTTGTGAGCAGAGGTTACGTTCACAAAGAACTAGTGCTCAATGTCATGTCCAACGCTGCCATTGTTGTCGTCCCGTTTGATGTTATAAAGGAATCAATCACTGACAAACGGGCAATCCGTTATAAAATTGTTGTACTTCCATGAAACTGACAACAAAGCATTGTTGAAATTAACGCTGTAAAAGCCCTTTACTGTTAAAGAATAAATTACAATATTTTGTCTTTGGCGTCGTTCAGAGGACATTTTTGTCAACGCTTAGCAATATCTTCCCGATGGGGTTTGATAAATCGGTTCCAATTTAAAACAAAACAACACTTTTACAGTAGCTTATACTTTGGGAAAACGTTGTGTTAAAATTGTGCTCATTATCATAAATGTATTACATGTATATGCATCCTCGTGTGTTTGGTATTCTTTGAGAATAACCAATTATCGAATCGTGGTGTCCTCCATTTGAATAGGGATCGGTCTTGACGTCATAAAATGGATGACTCTTATGGTTCAATAATCTGACATACCGGAAGTGACGCATACAGACAAGATTGATCTTCATACACTTATTTGAGTTCGCTTCTTTCATTGTTGTTAGGAATTGTTTTGTTGCAGGAAATGCCAAACGATATTCTTCAATAAATATAAAAATAATCTTTATTACAAATTCTGACTTCCAACATATATTTTTATCTCAATACAAAATAACACATTTGACATTATACACTGGTAAGCTGGATTCGATGATTGATACGATTCGCTAGAAGGCTTCTAGGGAGTATACGTCAGTTGTAAGACAGATAGTTTTACAGAGGTAAGATTGAGTGTGTTCTCAACTATAATCAAGCTTCTAAGTCTCTTCATTAAACCCTATGTCTCGTGATTTGAAATCACATTACCATTATACACGCTTCGTTTTTAGTCGTTGAAAGGACCTAATTTATCGAGTCTTTTGAAGAGAATTTTTTACGAAGTCGTAATTACATCCACGCATTTCAAGATGTTCCAATTTTCGTGTCTTAGAGAATCTGATCATTTTGTGTGTGAATCAGTTGCAATTAGTCCCAATTGATCACAGTGTTGTCGAAAAACCAGTAATATATTAATTTATGCATAAGTTGTTAATCTTTGCATCATAATCATTATTGCAAAATTATTGAGCGTAATGGTTTGTGTCATAAAGGAGATTTCTGTTTCATACAAATCTAAAATTAATCCGTTGTTTTTTAGGGTAACATTGCTAGTTGAAACACAAAGTGAATGAAAGTAACTTGAACTGGGTCCCGATCAACAAAACGTTTGTGAGGCTACGACATTCGTAAGCCTATGATAAACTTTTGAGTTACGACAGGTCGTAACGTTACAAACGCTTTGCGGATCGGAACCCTGAACTTTATAAATGTGAATATATAGAGTGAGTTACGGTTCAGAAATTATTCAGAGATCGAATACTTACCAAACCGATCTCAGCGTTAAGGTGATCGTAACGGTTGTATCACAACAAAGGCTTACGACCACCGTAGCGCTAAGACCGCTTTGAAACAATGGGGCCCAGAATGTAACACCGTTCCTCGTAAGTACAAAACAATGGTTATAAATGCGCATTCGTAACGACGCTAGTGTCTAGAACTTACCATGACCGACTTCTCAAAGTTTGAACTATCTACGCAACTTGTAATGAATAACGGATAATACTCTAGAACATAGTCAGACCTTTAAACCTGTTTAACTGACTCGCGTCTCTATTTATTATAGTTTCCACACGGGTGGGCATTGTGCAATTTTTTATCAACCGCTGATGCACATAAAAACTAACATTACTCCTGTATAGCGATTTGTTTCTGTCGTATGGAAACAAATAGCATCTTTTGAAGATATATCAAACACAATTGAGACGGTTTAATTTCCATTACTTGAGCAGCTAACAGAGCGTCATGTATCATGGCCGGTGAAACACAAGCGAGGTGTCCAATAACACCGACCTTCAAGTAATCGCTACCACGGAAAATGGATTACAAGTTGAAGATTGACAGACCGAAGGGGCCCATGCCACACGCAAGGGTACAATTACCCGTATTGCTTTCACTGTAGACCGATATTTCTCACACTATGCATTAAACCAGTCCCTTGACTCATGAGCGCTTACGAAAATAAGACTGGTTCTGTGCTGATATTCGCCGAGAGGTTAGTGCTATTGATATCTACAGACATGATCTCAGTCTAGATTTTAACGGAAAGGGGCATGTCTGACCTTTGAATTCCCCTCTGGGTTCAGAACGTGGTTCTTTAGCTTGTGAAATAAAGTTTTGTAGCAGACAATGAATAAATGTACATGTGTTTCTGAGGAATTTGGTTAATAATGATACTTGATCCTTGAATTCTGTCTCGACTAGGTTCTTAGTGAAGGAACTGAAACGAGATAATGGTAGGCTGTTTAGATCATTGTTGATATTGAACTAAAAATACTCGCTTAGAGATGTGTGGATATTTTCTGTGATAAGGCAACCGTAATCACAAAGATTGTATCATTGAGATAAGCGCCATTAATATACTAATACCCTTACTACCAGTCCTGATACGCGAGAATCGGTATCGACAACAGTTATTACTCACATGCAGGGCGATATCATCACGTGACTACTTAAGTTTGATGATTCGTTGTTTAATTCTGCAATGTTCCAGCTATTTAAACATATTTATTCAAGAGAATGGATTGGGTACAAGTTATTCCAACTTAGCGAAACGTTTTCCTATTTACAGTGCTTACATGCATAAGTGATAAAAACTATATGTACAGGGATAGAGAGATATATAAAAAAGGAGAATAAGACATTTAAAATAAGTAATACATTGAATACATGAATTATTTAGAACATAAACATTACATCCAATTACTGAGCCTTTAGGAGTTTAATAATATATTTTTGAACTTCTTTAAAAATCTGAATATTGTCATTGTACGGAAGATCTGCAGTGCCATTTAATAGTACCTCTAGGTTTGTTGGTGCTCTAATGCTACAAATTCTGCTAATATTTTAAAACATTTCCTGTCTGATATTAGAATACAAAGAACATTCCATAAAATAATGATGAGAATTTTCACAGGTAAATAAAATAATGATGAGAATTTTCACAGGTAAATTTATAATTACATTCAGGGTTCTCTATAAGACCAATCCTAAATAGATCATATAGTTCTCGCTATATGACGGCGGTCTGTAACTAATCGAGTCTGGAACAGACAATCCAGTGATTTACATCTTGAGCATCAAGCAATGTGTTGCATTTGTTCTGGGGAGGGGGGAGAGGGGTCAGCAATTTTGTACACATGTACTAGGGTGGGTTAGCAATTTTTGTACATGGAAATATTATGCTTATATTTATGGGAAGGGGTTTCAGGTGGGGGTGGGGGTGGGGAGTGCATTGATTTCGTAAATGACATTCAGGGGGATCTCTTATTTGATAAATTTTATGGGGTGGGGTTGGGGGTGGTGGTGGCGTTCACATTGGACATGCTATTCACACACGGACCCTAACTCCTTTCGCGAACAACTTTGGATTATGGAGTATGAATGTTCTGCAGAAACTCTGTTTTATATAGAGCTGATACGCATGATGTTGTTAAAACCAGTAGTGCAGTGAAATCTTTGACATTTACCACTTTGCTGAAACGAACGAGTACAAAGGGGATTCTGACAATCAGGGCAAACATGGAATCCATCACAGGTTTCTGGTACGTCCAAGGGACGCAACTCTCTTCAGCCATGTGCGACGACTACACAACCCGTCACCCCTCATAGCTACAAGATGTGGGCACTTCAAATAACGATTTATGAATAGTTTAACATCATGTATGTTATGTTACAATACAAGGCAGAGGATTATCTGGTTTAACAAATTATTCTATAAATATTAATGGTATATTTGAACTCGTTCATATATCGACGTGGCGGTATCAACGAACGTCATAATGTGACCCCAGACAAAATTAAACGAACCTTGCCACATGATAGCTGTAATTAAAGGGAAAATAGTGGTGTAGTGTTTGCCTAGTCTAAGTAGATACGTCTGTCCACAAGACTATCTCTCTGATAATGGACCATTAAGAGGGCGTCTGTTTGACACAGATCTCTTCATCACTTTCACAGAAACGATCTTTTTGATGATAACATGATCGATATTGAATATGAATCTGTCGACCTTCAGTATTTGCAGTATGTGGGCATCCCTTTCAAAGTCATTAAACGACCGAGTGTGTTTGCATTGCCAAGCGTGTCTTTAATATTTCAACATTTCCAAAGACTGATAAATTTCTTTACACACAAGGAACAAAATGGAAAGGACAAAGCACTTTTTCACAAATCACATTTCATAAAAGCTTTTTGATTTTTTATCTTGTAGACACAATTTAAAAAGCACTTCTTACTATTTACTTTTCGCTGACGTCAACCCCGTTGTTAATGTGATAAATTGATGCAATGCTAACATTTACTAAATGTTTTCGTATGAGTTTTTTGACTTAAGCAATATAAATTGAATTTGTTCACAAATAAATATTGAAGCCTTGGTAATCCTTAACACCGTCACACCAAAACGAGAGAGAGAGAGAGAGGGGAGGGAGGAAGGAGAGAGGGAGGGAGGGAGAGAGAGAGAGAGAGAGAGAGGGAGGTGAGACAGAGAGAGAGAGAGGGGGAAGAGAGAAGGGAGGGAGAATGAGAGAGAGAGAGAGAGAGAGAGAGAGAGAGAGAGAGAGAGAGAGAGAGAGAGAGAGAGAGAGAGAGAGAGAGGGAGAGGTACGACTGCACGCTAACACGCACACGGAGACAGATACACACACACACAGACACACGTCATTCACACAGTAGTGAACCGTGCATTCAGTATCCTCTGACTGAGTAACTGGTGTTTCACTCCCAATTGATACTCTTTGAGCTATTCACGTCCAATGACCGTATTCAATGTCGAATACGACAATTTACACTACAACCAAATAAGATCATATGTCTGTATATTATAAGGCCCATAAGGCCTTGACAATGAAGGTCCCTTGAATACGCTGATGATAATGGGAATCTGACCTCTAGAGAATATAGACCAGCTTGGTGGAGGCAACGCTACAGACAGTATGTTAATAACATAATTACACAGACCTTTATTCATCTAGCTGCAAACAAGGTCTTGATTAAATAAGGAGTGTTAATTAATAATTAAGAGAGGAAGTCTGGGATCTATTCTTGTTTGACCTGTAACGAACACTCACACCAGGAACCAGTTGTTCGTAATTAGCTGGAAAATCCGATTCTCTGTCTGTGGTAAACCTTCAGAGTGCATGATGCCAGATGATCCTTTAGAGTACATTCTGTGCATGGTCCACATAGTGCCATATAGACTACTGGAAGTCTGCCTCTCTGTCTGTTGTAAACCTTTAGAATGCATTATGCTACATATTCCTTTTGAGTGAATTCTGTATATGGTCTATATTCCTCTCTGTCTGTGGTAAACCTTTAAAGTGCATGATGCCAGATTTACCTTTAGAGAACAATCTGTGTTTGGTCCACATAGTGCCATATATATCCCTGGAAGTCTGTCTCTCTGTCTGTGGTAAACCTTTAAAGTGCATGATGCCAGATTTACCTTTAGAGAATAATCTGTGTTTGGTCCACATAGTGCCATATATTCCCCTGGAAGTCTGTCTCTCTGTCTGTGGTAAACCTTTAAAGTGCATGATGCCAGATTTACCTTTAGAGAATAATCTGTGTTTGGTCCACATAGTGCCATATATATCCCTGGAAGTCTGTCTCTCTGTCTGTGGTAAACCTTTAAAGTGCATGGTGCCAGATTTACCGTTAGAGAACAATCTACTTGTGGTCCACATATGTCTCTATCACATATACCGTAAGAGCCTTATATAGAGAGATGATTACACCAGCAAGTGTGCCATATGACTTATACGACATGGAGCGAGGGCAATACACAATGTTTCCCGAGTTTCGTATAAGTCGTGTGGCACACTTGCGAGGGTAATAATTTCTTTATTATCCATTCTGTTCATGTGCATATGTGCAGTAAAACACAGCAAGCAAGTGTGATAGCCCTGTTCATTGACGTCACGTTCAATTGTTTTATGACGTCACAGACGATGATATACGGAAACAGCAGTTGCTAGGCAAAAGTGATATGTGCAAATGTGCACATATGATATTTATGACACTGGTTATGTTTCACCATATGGATAATAAATGTGTATATACCCCTGTCAGTCAGCCTATACAGGTACATTCTCTGTGTGGTCTCATATAGTGCCATTCTCTGTGTGGTCTCATATAGTGCCATTCTCTGTGTGGTCTCATATAGTGCCATTCTCTGTGTGGTCTCATATAGTGCCATTCTCTGTGTGGTCTCATATAGTGCCATTCTCTGTGTGGTCTCATATAGTGCCATTCTCTGTGTGGTCTCATATAGTGCCATTCTCTGTGTGGTCTCATATAGTGCCATTCTCTGTGTGGTCTCATATAGTGCCATTCTCTGTGTGGTCTCATATAGTGCCATTCTCTGTGTGGTCTCATATAGTGCCATTCTCTGTGTGGTCTAATATAGTGCCATTCTCTGTGTGGTCTCATATAGTGCCATTCTCCGTGTGGTCTCATATAGTGCCATTCTCTGTGTGGTCTCATATTGTGCCATTTTCAGTGTGGTCTCATATAGTGCCATTCTGTGTGTGGTCTCATATAGTGCCATTCTCTGTGTGGTCTCATATAGAGCCATTCTCTGTGTGGTCTCATATAGTGCCATTCTCTGTGTGGTCTCATATAGAGCCATTCTCTGTGTGGTCTCATATAGTGCCATTCTCTGTGTGGTCTCATATAGTGCCATTCTCTGTGTGGTCTCATATAGTGCCATTCTCTGTGTGGTCTCTTGCAGTGTCATATAGTGCATTTATAACCCTGGAAGCCATCTCTCTCCCACTCTCACCATTTCTCACACACATACACAATATCACATGCTCTTTCTCTTTCTTTCACACACAAATTCTCTTTGGAAACACCCAGTTTGTGTGTGTGTGTCTCTCTCTTTCGTTTTCTCTCGCCCTCTTTCTCATATACACGTCTCTCTCTCTCACTCTCTCTCTCTCTGTCTCTCTCATACATACACATGCTCTCTACCCATTCTCTCACACTCATACTGGTCTCGCTCAATCCGCTGTTCAGAGTCGCGTCCCTTGGTCTTTGTGTTTTCCTCTGATTAACTTTTGATCAATAAGATCGTTGTTACGTCGGGTTCTCGTCCCACATTAAGCCAACAAGCCGTAAAATAACCAACACACAACGCCGTTTATCCCAACTCACTAACTCCCATTGGTTAAAATAGCGAGGATCGATCATCGTGATCACGTCAGACAATCCCTGACCACATAAACAAGAACAATGTATCCAGACACTATACACGACAAAGGAACACAGACTAAAGTATATCAAGCTTGTCATTACTGATTATTCTCCCAGACTGGCCAGGGCAATCAATACATAATAATATACCTGTCACATACATGCATTAATCAACGGTGTACATCAAGCGAAGGATCCAACTTGTCAGTCGGAACCAAGGAAGCATTCAATCAGTTGATGTACAGTAGCGGGATGGAAGTGGTTTAGAATCATGTCCACGATGAATATGACGTATATATTCCTGACCATTAGTTTGTATCAGAAGTCAAAAGGAGGTCGAGCATGCAAACACGTTATCCTGAAGGTCAGATTAATGGGATTAAATGACGCGTCATTATTATTTCACTTACAGCAAGCTACGGTTATATCGAACTCAAAAGGATCACTACTTTAAGTTCTTTATATTTGTGGAGTGGTGCGGTAGCTTAGTGGTTAAGGCGTTCGCTCGTCACGTCGAAGACTCGGGTTCGATTCCTCACAGGGGCACAATGCTTGAAGCCCATTTGTGGTGTCCCCGCCGTGATTTTGCTACTGGGATATTGCTAAAAGCAGCCTAAAACCAAACTCACTCACTAAAACTCAGATTAAGTGAAATTGGATTAAACGTCGCGACATGATTATTTGACTAAGGTTACAACAAACTCAAAACGACCACTGCTGTTGTCATGTTAGTTCGTCAAACGTATAAAACCCGTGAAGATCCGTGTTAGAATTGATCTTCAGTAACACATGCTTGTCCCATGATTCGACTTACGGGATTGGGTGGTCAGGCTCGCTGACTTGGTTGACACATTCATGTCATTGTATCCAAATTGCGTGGATCGATGCTCATGATGTTGATCACTGGATTGTCTGGTCCAGATTCAATTATTTACAGACCGCCGCCTAGCTGGAATATTGCTGAGTGCGGCGTAAAACTAACATCACTCACTCACTCGTTAAACGTATGTCGACTAAATATACAGCAATTGGCTGGAACCAAAATCAACAGTTCGTTACAACCGTGTTCGTTATAAAGGTTGTTTACGCCATATAGCGACATGCACGTCCCCGTCTGTTTGTACCCTTCCACTTTTATACCGGTTTTACAATATTAGCCCAATGATGCTCTGTGCTGTCATTTAACATGGATCACTCAGATATACTGTACCGACCAGTCCATATTTTATGCCTTTAATTACGAGCACCAGGCCAGCTAACAAGGGGCAAGGAGATAATATCGTTGACCTCTGGTCTTCAGGCAATTAATACTACAGTATTGAACCCACATATAGTCCATCAAGATACAGATGTTAACAACAATGTGAGAGACACTACAAATAACAGAGTACAAACACTATATAACGATGTCCTCCACTCTCGCGGTCAGCATGTTGTGATTGGGTAGTTGTATGGTCAAGGTGGTCACTGACTAAAACTGATTGACTGACTGACTGACTGACTGACTGACTGACTGACTGACTGACTGGTTGACTGACTGACTGACTGACTGACTGACTGGTTGACTGGTTGACTGATTGACTGGCTGACTGACTTGACTGGTTGACTGATTGACTGGTTGACTGATTGACTGGTTGACTGACTGATTGACTGGTTGACTGACTGACTGACTGACTGACTGACTGACTGACTGGTTGACTGACTGACTGACTGACTGGTTGACTGGTTGACTGATTGACTGACTGATTGACTGGTTGACTGACTGACTGACTGACTGACTGACTGACTGACTGACTGACTGACTGGACTGACTGACTGACTGACTGACTGACTGAGACTGACTCACCTGACTGACTGATTTTGACTCTGATTCACACTCTGACTGACTGGCTGACTGACTAGCTCACCCATTTACTCATTCACACTCACCAAGCAACAACGAATCAACACAAACAATTACATTGCCACCAATAACGTGACGTAAGGAATCGGCAAAACCACGTAACTACTCCTTCTAGTTATATTAGATGTAAGTATCACCAAAACATCATAATGTTTACAAATACAACAGAACACGTAAACACCAAGCAACAACGAATCAACTAAAAAACAAATAACAATTACATTGCTATCAAT
Source organism: Haliotis rubra (assembly GCF_003918875.1). NCBI lineage: Eukaryota > Metazoa > Mollusca > Gastropoda > Lepetellida > Haliotidae > Haliotis > Haliotis rubra. The sequence continues at coordinate 124,715 of NW_025767116.1, forward strand.
AATATGACTGACTGACTGACTGAGTTTAGTTTTACGCCGCTTTTAGCAATATTCCAGCAATATCACGGCGGGGGACACCAGAAATGGGCTTAACACATTGTGCCCATGTGGGGAATCGAACCCGGGCCTTCGGCGGGACGAGCCAACGCTTTAACCACTAGGCTACCCCACCGCCCCTAATAATATGAAGTAAGCAATCACCAAAATATCATCATCTTTACATTTGCAACTGAACATTTCCAACAAGACCATTACCACAAACATCTTAAAAGACTGACTTTGTATTTATGTTCATTTAATTGTGAATCGACAAAACAATTACAAACTGTATGAATCTGCAAAGCAGGAATATTGCTGACTGCGGCGTTAAACAACAAACACACAAAACAAAACACTGCCAACATTTCAACAACAAACAATTAAACCACCAAGAAACATAACTAACTATTCCAAAAACCTCACTGTTCCAAAACACGCCATCACAATAACACAAAGTACAGTAAGCAGCAAAAAGTAGTACCCACTGCTTTGAACTTAACTGTTCGCCACACAGTTGAACAGCATTGACACAAAATAAACAGAGATGCAGCTGAACAGACGAAAACAAAACGAAGAATCAATAATCACACCGACTAATTGCCGAAGGCTTCAGATGGGACCTGTACGAGCAATACACTCTTGAGCATTAAGCTGGAAATTGTCATTTTTCTTCAGCTGCCAATAATGTATTCAATATTTCACCGCAAGCTGAGGAGAACGATGGCTGGGTTGAACGCTATGCAATCACACTCTAGTAAATGGCAGCGGACACCTTCTCCCCATCACTTACAGCAACATATAATGACTTAATCGTCTCATTTCTGAATCAACAAACGTCCCATGCTTTGTGTGCAGCTCTGAAATGAAGCGTTTCTACAGAGATGAACCTTTGATCTCCGCATCTAATTCCTTTATTTGCAGAAGGATGTTGTGGTACTAAGCCAGGGAGATGCCAGTGTTGTCTCACTTAATGCTGAGAATTATGCTTTAACATACTTAACTCCGACTTCAAAGCTCCCTTCTCCTATTTTCCCCTAAGGATACACTTGTCTTTTAGGGTTCTGTCCAATAAAAGATCCCACTAATACACGAACTGGTCGTTGTTACCCTTGATCCTGTTGGTTGTTTGTTGTCTTTTTACGTGTTTTATTGTAAGGCTCCCGCTCCGCGATCGATCGGTTCTTGTGTTCGTGCCATCCACTGCCTCTGTCCTGGATAAAAAGCAGATTTTCCTTACAGTATATTGACCGCTTCATTCTGATTGGGAGTGAATGGTTGGGTTTTACTGAACTTCTAGTTATTTCACCCCTCGTGAACATCCAGGTTAGAATGGGTTTTCAGCAGCCCATGCCTGACGTGAGACGTGGTCAAATGGATCGGGTGGTCAGTGCTCTGACTAAACTGATTGCATGTCGTATCTTAACTGAGTAGACCTATGCTAAAATAATATTTGACTTCAAGCAATGTTTTGTTTGTTTGTTGTTTATTACAGCTATGTGGCGGCGGTCAGTAAATAATCGTGTCTGGGCCAGATAATTCAGTGATCAACAGCATGAGCATCAATCTACGAAATTGGGATACGATGACATGTGTCAACCAAGTCAGCGAGCCTGACAAGTATGGGTTGCTGAAAACCAGTTCTAACCCGGAACTTCACGGGTATCAGTCAATGTATTGTCTTGTCCAAACTGCCGTTATATCGCTGAAGCATAATGAGGCGTGCAAAAACCCAAACAACACGCATCATCAAAATCATCATCATCATCATCATCATCATTTATCATCGTCGTCATCATCATCGTGATACTAAACATCGTCTTTTTCATCAACATCATCATCTTCAATATCATCATCGTGATCATTGTGATCATCGTCTTCGTCGTCATCATCATCATCATCAGCAGCAGCAGCAGCAACGTCGTCTTCATTATCATCATCCTGATCATTGTGATCATCGTATTCTTCTTCATCTTCATCATCATCATCATCATCGTCATCATCATCATCGCCGCCGTTGGTATTATAGTTAGCAACCTACGGTTATATAGACGTTTCTAAACCCCCATTACATAGGCTCTGAGCTCACCGCAGTGATACTTTATAGTCTAACGCTTCGGGCATGCACAGCTGATTGGTATGCGCTGCCCAAGAAAAGAGAGACCACCAGTGATGCTACGTCAGCCCATTGTCTGTCTCCTAGACATCAGACACATATCATATTATCTTCTGTGGCGTCAGAATGTGTGGCAATCAAAATATAGATTTGTTACATATATCGACCACCGCATACTCGATCCATGCGAAGTGTACTATAAGACAAATGACGTATTCAAGGTTTTAAATGTGTATCTTGAAATTGTAATTTCTGAAGATATATACTCATGGTTTAAGGATTTTAGGGAATATCGGAGAGAATGCATGGTGTGTCTTTTCGAAACGAGCGTCAGTATTTCCTGAGCAGAATATGTGTACCGAGACTGAAGGACAGGAGTCTTTAAAACGTAATTTGTTTACATTCACATACTCCTAACATATGTTGGTAGTATTAGTACTAAGAAGTACTTGTAGCGAGGTAGTAGTAATTAGCGAGTTATTCCGCTTGTCGCTAACGATATTACGCTCTGCTGTACTGTACCTCGTGGAAAACCGTGCGACTGCAAGTGCGAGATAGGACGAGTTTTCGTCGCATGTATGTTTTTGTCGAGTATTTACTCACTGAAACTTGTAGGGGTGACTTCTAAAGTAATGGACAACGTAAATGTTGGATACTGTGAACAAAACTAGAGCTATTATGACCGAAGGGTGATTTGAAAGGCAGCCAGACAAAAGTGTGGTGTTACAGCCTTGAACAACAACTGGTGAAGTGGTATAGCTCACGGGCGTCGTGAACCCCAGAACTACCAACTGCTAATGTGGTATAGCTCATGGGTGCCTTGAACGACAGAAATACCAACTGATGATGGTGGTTTAACTGAACATGGATGTGAAATACAGAACTACAAAACACTAGTTGTGATATAATAAAGATGTTTCAAGTACAAAACTTAAGGGGACTCAAGAGACATAACTACTAACTACTGTTGATTCTAAAGCTTGTGGTTTGAACGACTGAACTACCAAATGGTGGTGGTTGTATTGAGACGTGTGGGCTAGAATCACAGAACTATCAACTGGTGGTGGTAGGTCTTACGAAGAACTTGACAAACAGAATTACCAACAGTGGGTTGTGGTTCAGTTTAAGATCGGGGAATAGAAGGACTGATCTGCCAACTGGGGGTGATGATATAGCTTAAAAGGAACTTGACAGACAGAATTACCAGTTGGAGGTGATGATTTAATTTAAGAGAGGGCAAGTGAAGGTCTTAACCGGCTGTGGGGTATAACTTAAGTGGGACTTCAAGGGCATGTCCATAAACTGGTGGTTGTGGTATAGCGTTTGGGAGTCTATATGGACAAATCAACCAACTGGATGATGGTATGGTGTTATGTTCCATTCACTCGAGTTAACTTTCCAAGTATCGAGATGACCTGTGAGACAGGGTTTGCCGCGTCGGTTCCTCTTGGGACCAATTACTTCAAGCATCTCGTTAGTAACCCAATGATTCATATGAGTTTAGACTTTGGCGGTGTTAAATTAGTATGAGAACTGCGTTGTTCGTATCCGTAAATATTGTTGAGTGGGTCCTTTCAAAGCGATATTTATTTTCAAATTGACTACAGCGTATGCAGGTGTCCGATAAATAGAATGCAATGTCAGTATGTTTCTGTTGTCGGAGAGACGCTGCGGTTATCAGATGGACATGATGCTAATGACGGTGGATGACAGATACACGTTTTACACACCAGGTACCGTGAATTGGTGATAGACAGTAGACAACATACATAAACAGTCGTCTGTATAACATGGCAGGTTACCTGCATCCCTTAACTTTCAGTATATTCCAGCCAAAATAGCCTTGCACGAATGGTGGGCTTTGCTCGTTGTACATACGTGGGGAATAGAACCCGGGTTCTCAGCCTGGTGAGCAAACACTAAACCACCGTGCCAGCACATTTCAACGTTAGATATGAATGTTGGTAAAAAAAGGATGTCCCGGAAGAGTGTGTCAATGTAATTTCCTGTAGTCTAAGAATCTCATTAGTTGAACACGTGTTTGTAAAACGAGAATACGAATAAAGAGCTGTGACTGCAAAGCCCTTAACGATGCCAGTGTAAGATGAAATGCAATACTAATCTACGCGAATACGAGAAACTAAAAATTAGTATACTTAGGCAGTGGTCGACTCGAGTTTGTACAACTGAAATACGCATAAAGAAAGGGGTGTCTACAAGACACTCGCGCCGATGTAAGATGAATACGAGTAACTTAACTTTTAAAATATTTAGGTGGTGGTCGGGGCTATTTCGTGATGATTCATGGAAGCAGTGGGGTAGCTTATATAGTGGGGTAGCTTATATAGTGGGGTAGCTTATATAGTGGGGTAGTTTTGACAACGTTGGTTGGTCGCGTCAAAGGCCCGGGTTGGACTCCTCACACGGGTACAATGCGTAAAGGACATGTCTGGTGTTCCCAGTAGTGATATTGTTGGAACATTTCCCCAAAATGGCGTAACACCATTGTCACTCACTCGGTGTCAATAGTTAGCACGCTTAGGACACTGTTTCCCTCATGACCTAAAAAATGATAAAACGGCTCTGATTTAAGACGATTGTAAGAATCCTTCATCAAAATTATACCGTGTTACAACCAGCTGCACTTCTAATCTATGAGACTCTTATCCTTTCATAAACAAACGAAAATCGGAGATTGTTACCGAACACGGACAGTTCCTAACTGTTAATAAATCATTATTTCCACAGTTGAAGTGATTCAACAGAAAATCAATCTGGAAAGTGTCTTCAGGCAGAATAAAGACACCTTTTCCCGAAGAACGTTGTTATCAGTCCAGGAGTACAGAGAAGAAAAGGCTGAGGCAAAAAACAAATATCAATAAGTCTTAACGAATTGAAACGCATATGACATATATCGTTGGCCTTCCTAAACCAAGACTGATGTTATTTAAGGCAGAGAACCCTAAAACATCTCGAAATACGGTACAGCATATTCACGCGACCCATCCTAGCAGAATCTATCCACTTGTCTAACTAACCGACATTCATATTTGCAAATGTGGAAACATATCTTCTCGCCAACTAGAGCTGAGGGTTATTAATAACGAGCTTGCCTCCTCCAGTTAAGGGGACTTAGGGGGAACGCTGCCCGCGCGTGCGCCGTCCCCCTTGAGAGACTCCTCCTAATGATAATTGACTACAGTGAGATCAAGGGTGACAATTCGATTTAACTGTCAATGCATGTAATACGCAGTAAACCTCAAACCACAAGGCCTATCATCGGCTGGTTTAATTTGAATAATTAGAAAAGAAGCGCCAGGTGACGGCACCAATCATATCCTGACATTGCAACAATGAGCGCAGTTTAGCCCGTATCGTAAAAGCAAGGGACCACGTGAACGTAGAGACGGATTGACAAGTGTATGGAAATTGACAAGCATCCTGTCAGATACATAACAGTATTTACAACCCAGTCTCCGCTGTTGTACGTACCGCTTTCTACGTTGTCTGTATAATAAGGATGTCGGTTGCTGACCTGTCAATCAAAAGAGGAAATGTACACGATAATATCCAAATATTCCATCACCAATACTGTTTGGCGTAGATCAAGTGTCGACGTAACATTGATTCAAGGGATATTAATATGTTTGAAATGCACGCGTATTTTGATGGATCGGTTTTATCAAGCCGAGCCTAGCTCACCTATACCTTCGGCTTAAACGAAATACTTTGATCAAAGTAATTTAGTGCTTTTTAAAGATCTGTAATTATAATTTTCGTTGCCATGATCACTTAGGGAAACAGGTTCCCTGGCGACAGCCGTGACGTATACTTGCTCCCAAAACTGCTCAAAAGTGATATGATCGATGAGACTAAAAGTTTAGTTTTGAGAGCCTGGGGAGGTTTTATTCAAACGTATTAATGGCACTTGTCATGTATTCAATAACGCAACTGAAGGGCCACTTTTAGGTGGGGAATGTTTCGTATCAAAGCGAATGAGTGAATATTGCTTTACGCCGCTTTTAGCAACATTCCAGCACTATCACGAGGAGGTTTTCTTGTGGTCTTCATACACTTAACTCAGAACGTCGGTGTGACGAGCAAACACTTTAACCACTGGGCTACCCCACTAACCCTACGTATCAAACCCTGTCTATCATCTAAATATTCAGATAAGAAGAGTGAGTGAGTGAGTGAGTTAATATTTAACGTCACATCGGCAATATCTCAGCCATATCGTGACGAGAACAATCCAGACAATAAAAGGTGAAAACATTTGGAAGATTAAAACCTGCCGACGATGGACAGTAAAAATACTAGAGAATCACAGATATGAATATAAAACTAGCGAGCAAAGCTAAAAAATCCCAATTAAAGAAGACAATACAGTATAAAACACTGGCTATAGATCGCCAACAACTTCTAAATATTGTGAGGCGGTGGGGTAGCCTAGTGGTCAAAGCGTACGCTCATCACGACGAAGACCCGGGTTCGATTCCCCACATGAGTACAATGCGTGGAGCCCATTTCCGGTGTCCTGATATTGCTGGGATATTGCTGGGATATTGCGGGGATATTGCTAAAAGTGGCGTAAAAATAAACTCATTCACTCACTCAAAGTATTGTAGATTAAAGTTTTTCATATTCGTGGAAAACTTTACCACATTTCATCTTACAACGCCGCTATTCAATGCATTTCATGTTGATGTAATTTTCAACGAAAGATATCAGTAATGTGTAATTACATGTTTGTTATCTCTTCCGATGCCACTTTCAGTAGATTTGACCATAAAATTTGTGGACATTATTTGTCATACCGATATTACTATCAATTTCAGAGATTACTAATCACGTTGATGTTTGCATATTTGTTTGTGTTGTCGTTGCACGTGGCCCTCAGATGTCGATTACATCTTTATAAATAGACGGAAGAATTAAATATCATCAGTACAAATAATTCTTTGCTATAAAAATCATTAATCGATACAGATTTACATATCCGCAGATACGAGCTTGAAGAACACCCATGGTTTACACTATCCATTCGGAGATCTTCGACATCTGACCAATCAGAAGTCGCCTAATTAACTTAACCTCTTCTGTGAGCGGTTACAGATGCCCTGATTGAACCTAGCTAAGCACCAATCAAAGGACTATTTGTACAAATTACCGCACAACTAATGTTGAAGGCTATCAACGTCTTGCAACATAAAATGGACGAGTGCAATGTATGGGGGTTCTTTGTTTTCATAAGAAGAGAGCAATCAAAGAAAAAACAACATAAATACGAAGAGCTGTTATCATCATGATAAATGTATCCATTGCTCGTTCATTTTAATATTGCTAAATGTAATAAAGATTGTCTTCACGAAAGTAGTATTTCCCAGACGCCTACACATATATCTTAATTTTCCTTGCTTTAACGAACTTGATGGACACTCCGGCAAACGAACAAGACCGTAAGTTTAAATTAAATTTAAGTTGTTCATGATTTAGTTTCTGTTAGGGCGCCGTATAGATAATTAACTTCTATTCGTATTCATCTTTCTCTCTCTCTCTCTCTCTCTCTCTCTCGCTCTGTGTGTGTGCACGAGCGTGATTTCTTCCATGCTTCCTAGAAATTTGAAAACTTTTTCCACCTTCCAAGATATTCTATCCAGTTGTGGCCACCCGTGACTTGGTCGTCGAATGCACCGCAATTACCTGTGCAGATCTAGGGTTGCCTCCCTTATGCAAACCTAGTTGGATTCGCACTTCGTCCGAATATGTTTGATGCAGTCTGGTGACACAAATACCCTGCTCCTGGGGTTCAACAAACGATAAGACTTCGGACTCTCCCCCCACCCCCACCCCCACAGACATAAAGATCTCCTTGACATACTGAAAGCGGCCACACAGTCACTGAAGCTATTCAACCATCTTGCGCGAAGTTTGTAAGATTTTATATATCCGAGTTAGAACAGTCAATAAATGAGATACAATTTAAAAACCGGAACAAGCTTTTTTACATATTGACATTGTGAAACAGCCAAAAAGGGTAAAAGAAAAATTATTTCTTATTATTTCTATCTGATATATTTTAAAAAAGGCATTACCATATCCCTTGTCTCTGTCGATAGCTAGAATGATCGTAGCTTGTCTGCCCAAACTGTTTTTATATATTCCAGGGTTTGCTTCTAAATGACTAAGTTCGTAGTAGAGGATAATCATCAATCTACATGAACACTGTGCGTCCAACCCCGTTACAAGCTTCCCCCCGTTACGAGCTGCCCCCCTTTGTAACCTTCAGTAATGCCCCGTTTTTCATCGCAAAAACAACGATTAAGAAATAAGTCCCCGTGACATTTTGATGACATTACGGTAACCAAGAGAGACAGAAATAATTTGGGAAGTTTCTGTAATGGTGCAATCAAATCTTGCAACAAATGATTCACTTTTAGCTTGGTTAAATAACATGTCCGACTCATTTACTTAAAGTAGATTCCCAAACAAAGAATGGAAATCAGTAGGGAAAATGTGATTGTATTATTAGCGTTTATTCTCATATAAACAATCTGATTGCAGTAAATCTAAAATGTAATATCAGAAAATCAGGGACGTAATTGACAAAGGAACCTGATTACATCATAACAAACAAACCGAAATCAAATCCAATAAAGGGAAACTGAAGATAACGCCACCATCATATATATCTTCACAACTTTGAAGAAGTCGAGGAACGCGCACCACGGTCATCCATATAGAATCAATAGATCGACTGGGACACATTATCCATCTCTTCATGATCTCCCTAGCCATGGGATTGTGAATACCCTCTCTGCAACCTACATTCATCTTTGGTAAGGGATCCTAGTCTGTCTGAAATCAGCAAAATAACCCATATGGTAATTGATGAAATTGCAATAAAACGTCCCACGGGGTCCTGGTTGTTATGAAATAGGAGAATATTACAGAGGAAAATATGCCCATGCCGATTAGTTTCATGAAAATGTAAACATTCTGAGGACCATTAATCTAAAACCAATATTCACCCCGCTATAAGTGCTGGTCCATATATCACTGTTTATGGAGGAAGGCAGATAACAACCCAAAAATCATTGATCTGAAAACAACATATTCGTCCCGGTATTTTGTATTCTGTGTGGAATGTTGATGTATGTAACACGGCTGATAACGTTCTGAGACCTTTATTCTAAAACCAACAAATTCAACGCGGCATCAAGTTGTACAACATATACACCTGATTATAAAGCCAGACACCGTTGTGGTTTAGTGGCTTGTGAGTGAGTGTGATTTTACGCCGCATTTTGAAACAAATTTGCAATGTTCTCAAAACCGGGTGGGTTGGTGTGTGAGTGAGTGAGTAAGTGAGTATATCCATATTGGTTAAGGTATTGAGGATCCGTTGAAGACAATATTTAACAGCATGGACACTTAAAGATCAAATATGGAACGTTTAAACCTCTTCCGCTCACTCGTAACTCACGAGAGAACCCGGATCCCGGACGTGTCCACTCAGGTCATCCGTAAGAAGAAACCATTGTGGCCAACAAAATCTGAATGCAATTGCCCCTGGGAATTGCAGCAAGAGTACATTTCATTTCAAGAATCCCTACAACGATACAATAATGCTACAAAGACTTGATGTCATCTCGAGTGAACTGTCTGGAGTGAATGAGTATTGTGTTATGCCGCATTTAAATAATAATAATAGTCCATTTATATTGCGCGTTTATCCATGCACATTGCATGCTCAAAGCGCTGACATATTACCCCTGGTCAACGAGTACAGAACACTCCATGTGGAGAATACAACCGGTCGCCTGTCAGGCGCTCAAGGTTCAAATTCAGACTACCATCGTATCATACCAGGTACCCAATTTTACTGCTGGGTGGACAGAGGCAATTTTGAACAAACTCACTTGCCTAAGGTGAGACCACATGCGTCACATGTGCTTCGTTGTGGGGCAGGACTGAAGTCCTAGAAACTTTCAGGAGTCAAGCTGCCAAACACGGTCACCCATCCGAGGACTGTCCGCGACCAACGTTGCTTAACTTCAACTGATTGTGACCTGAGCTCTACGCACAGGACCACACACCGCCACACATTTAGTGAGTGAGTGAGTGAGTTTGGTTTTACGCCGCTTTTAGCACATATTCCAGCAATATCACGGCGGGGGACACCAGAAATGGGCTTAACACATTGTACCCACGTGGGGAATCGAACCCGGGTCTTCGGCGTGACGAGCGAACGCCTTAACCACTAGGCTACCCCACCGCCCCTAACATTTAGTGAGTGAGTCTAAACTTTTGATGGGTAGTATATATTATATCCTTGATCGACGGATAACGCCTTCCAAATCTACAGTTGGAAGCGGAAGGAAGTCATTATCATTTACATCAGACAGTAATAATTTCAAAGGAACGTTTTATTTCCTTTTTACATTTTGTTTCCGTCTTGTGATCGCTACCGAAGATTTCATTAGTAGATTACATCTTGATGAGTCCTCAGCGTGTATTGAAGATGCTCTGATGCGATCCTTGACAACAATATTCTCATATTCCTCGTGTACAACAAGACCACTAAAATTTTAATACCAGCTGTGATGATTAATGCTGAGGAGGTAATGTCTTTCAAATTACATTTCAAATGTCCTACATTGCGTTTCATGTCCAAATTAACAGGAAATGTTTCGCTCATTTACACATATTAACACACGGGTTGCTACTTTCTGTGATGCAATCGGTCATTGCCCGAATATTTGACATTAAAAAGCTCCATAAAATATTTTTTATTACCATTGAAAAGAAGCAGTATTGTGAACGAATTATAACCTTCACGTGATTCTCTCATGCACACAAACAGAGAGCATGACCCGTGGCACTTGGTTCCATTCTGTAGCATTGCAGCAATACTGAATCAAATTTGAGTCTCCAACCTCCTATCCCACAGCTCACAGTTCAAACAGATAGGGTATCTTTTTGTGTAGGTATAGTCTACACATCGTAACAGACAAATATTGACGTTTGTTATCTCTCGAAACACTTTCAGCTGAACAAGAATCACTTATTGACTAATGTTAAGGTTTGGGCCATTACGAGACCAACTCATCTGACGTTGGTTAGAAATGATCTGTCTCCACTGCGCGGCCAGACCTGGGTTTGCGTCAGAGGAAACAAGGAACGCCTAAGACTGGGAATACTAACCAGAATTGATTTGGGCGCGCTTATCAGACTGGTGGCCGTGATATTTCCCTTGAAAGTGGGTTCTGGACGGTAATCCACCCAAAGCCTTGTTACCGATGCTTGCATACCAGACAAATATAACAAAATAACAACCAGGACGTCGAGAATGGGATTTATCGTCACGAAGACAAGCTATAGCGCTGCATCCGATCAGTAGGTGCCCGCAAGATAAAAAGGCCCACATATTCCGCAAATTCATCTTTTTATTCATACATTGTTTTGCATAGAAAACGATATTTTTTTGTAACCCGATCTTTTATTGGCGTTTCATTTGGAAGGGGCGATAGCGAAGTCCAGTAGATTTGTGGCAAATTGTGTTTACTAAACGTCCATATCTATTTTTTGCCCTTTCGTCTGAGTCCTGTTTTTTTAACATTTCTGTCTTCAGAAGAATTGTGTTTGAGTTCGCTGTTCGGTCAGTAAAGCGTTATTAGAAAAAAGGAAAGTTATGTAAACAGATGCGCAATGTCGAGGACAGATAATGTGAGTTATTTCTTCTTCAAAAGATATAAAAAAGTCAGATGCAGTGAGGTACCCTGGTCCGTGTTTGTACTGGTTTACACCAATATTGTCATATGCTATCTCACCGGAAGACGCCAGATTCAAGGGAGATTACTCTGAGTCTATTTCCTTCCCCCCACGCATGACCTTACATTAATATATTTTATGTCTGGTGGCGTAAAACGATCCCTTGTTCTGGAGACTTAATAAAGCCAAGGCTGTAACAGGAAAAGAAGATAAGAGTAAAACTAGGTTACCTGAATTTTTCATAGTGATAGGAAATGTCTTCAGCGCGTTTTATAATAATAATAGTTCCATGTGTATAGCGCTTTTCCACACATCAATGCACACTCAAAGCGCTTTAGCAAAGAACGTCCAGAGTCAGAGATAGTTGTTGAACAAATAGGTCTTCAGGAGGGCTTTGAATGATGGAAGAGAGTCAGAGTTTTTTAAAGAGTCAGGGAGCTGATTCCATTTGACAGCTGCTGTCACACTGAAAGATCTGCCTCTGAATGTTTTCAGCTGAAATCTGGGAATGTCAAGGAGTTTCTGTGAACTGGACCGGAGACATCTAGCTGACTTGTACTGTGTCAGGAGTTCACACAGATACTCAGGAGCAGTTCCGTGAACACACTGGTAGGCTAGGCACAGGAGTTTAAAAACAACACGAGCACGGATGGGCAACCAGTGCAGCGATCTTAAGATGTTGTTTATGTCAGCGGACTGGGGTGACCTGGTAACCATACGAGCAGTTTTATTTTGGATTCTCTGGAGGCGGTTGATGTTTGACTGTGTAGATTCAGCAAGGAGACTGTTGCAATAATCAAGCCGGGACAGGATGAAGGATCTCGCTAGAGTTGCTACAGTGTCTTGGGTGAGGAGATGACGTATACTGCCTATGTTCCGCAGATGGTAGTTGCAGACTCTACAGAGCTCTGAGACTTGTCTGTCCATCGAAAGATCTGATTGAAGATATACTCCCAAATTCTTCACGGATATGGAAGGTGGGACTGTGATGTCACATATTGGGATGTCAATCACATCTAGTTTCTGGAGTTTCTGTCTTGGTCCAATGAACATGGCTTCCGTTTTGGTCTCATTCAACTTCAGCATGTTGGCTGTCATCCATGTTTTGACATCAGTTGTGCAAGTTGCCATTTTTGCAAGAGATGAATGTTCGACACCAGGAGAAATACCGTCGATCAACTGGGAGTCGTCTGCATAGAAATGATGTCGTACTTCATGGCTATTGAGAAGCTCTCCCAGTGGTTCAGTATATAGCGTGAACAGTACTGGTCCCAACACAGAACCCTGGGGCATGCCACAACATAGATCGATCCTTGATGATTGTGTGTTTTTGATGATGACACTCTGGCACCGATCTGACAGGTAGGAGGAGAACCAATCATGGACACATCCTGACAGGCCATACTGCATCTCAAGTCTACACTTCAAGATCTTATGGTCCATTGTAACGAAAGCTGCGAATAAATCCAACAGCACAAGCATCCTTAGGTCACCACGGTCAACCACTGAGCTCAAATCGTTCACAACTCGCACCAGGGCCGTCTCGGTGCTGTGATCTTTTGTATGCTGATTGAAATTTGCAAGACAATCCGTGGGTAGTAAGATGTTGAGTTAGCTGTTTTGCAACAGCTTTCTCTAGTATCTTCGAGGTAAAGGAAAGATTAGATACCGGGCGGTAATTGCTCAAAGTGTCCACATCAAGGTTCTGCTTTTTCAGGAGAGGCTTCACCATGGTTTCCTTGAAAACTTTGGAAACACGTCCAGTCTGTAAACTGGTGTTGACGATGTGTGTGATGACAGGAATCAGAACATCGCTCACCTTCATCAGCAGATTCGTGGGAATTGGATCTAGTTCACAGGTCGTCTGCTTGGATTTCTTGATGAGGGTTAGCACTTCACTTTCCAACCCAGGTTCAAACTGAGCAAGTCGTTCCCCTGAGATATGATCGTGGGCCGTGATATCCTTGGGTGTTGAAGACTGCAAAGTTCTTAAATCTGCTCGGATATTGTCAATTTTAGTTAGAAAGTAAGAATTGACCTTGACAGAGACAATCTCATCACTTTCCTCTGTCGGAAGTGGCTTTTGATCTCCTTGTTTTGACAGTTGATTCCAAAGAACTTTAGGGTTGTTTGAGCTGGAGATAATCATCTCACGGCAGTTTGTTGACTTAGCATTCCGGATGAGCTTCTTCAAATCGGTTCTTGCTTGCTTATATATTTGTCTGTCAACTTCTAAACCAGATTTGTTCCACTTCCGTTCTGCTCTACGCCTGTGTACATTTGCCGTCTGTATGTCACAGTTGTACCAAGGTGCATTTGGCTTAACTGTGATTGTTCGTGTAACAGAGGGTGCTTGTCTAGCAGGTCACCCAGTGTGGAGTCATACAGGTCCACTAGTTCATCGATGTCTGATGGAGGATCCAAGACAAGCTTGGAACTCAACAAATCCTCTCTGAAAACATCCAGAGGAATACCTTTTATATTTCTACAAACAACACACTTTTTGACCGGAGGGGGTTTCTGAAGATCGAGTTTAAATGAAATCAGGAAGTGGTCCGACATTTGAAGATGCTGCACTTTTATCTCACTTAGTAGTAAGTCAGATTCCCTGGTGATAAGCCAGTCAATAGTATGTCCCCTTTTATGAGTAGCGTGCTTAACATGTTGAATGACACCATTTGCGCGGAGTGCCCTGTCTGCAAGCTTCTACATCAGTCTTTGTCAGGTTTTCAAAGTGGGTATTAAAGTCACCTAGTATTAGCAATGGGCCTTTCCTTGTAATGAAACATTCAAGCAACAGAACAAAGTCACTTACAAATTTGGATATAGTCAGGCCATTTGTTTTGGAAGGTGGCGGTCTGTATACAAGTACAACTCGTACAGACTTATTTCCAGCAGTAATAACACATTCCAGCAGCTCGAAGGACGGCAGATTGATAGACACAGAACACGTATCCACAGTATGGCTTTCCCTGTGAATTACAGCAATCCCTCCACCGGATCCAGTTTGTCAACAAAACATTGAAAATATGAACATAATTATTTAGTAATTATCATTATTACATTACAGGTTACATATAAAGAAATTATATTAAAAACATCCATGTTGTGCAATGCAAACACAAAGCAATATAACGATTTAATTCTTCTGATTAAATATGTAAACAATAATAACGTCACAGACTTGTTATTAAATCATTTAAGCACTAAACGTACTGAGCAAAATACGAATCAGTGACATTGTTTGGTCCTTTCTGTATCCAGCCAATCAGACAAACTAATTGGGTTTTACCTAATAGAGACAATGATTACACAATCAAACGTCATGAGATCGCGTTCTATCTATAATTTTTTTTTAGAGAACTAGCACAATATGACAGACTGACTGAGTTTGGTTTTACGCAGCTTTTAGGAATATTCCAGCAACATCACGGCGGGGGACACCAGAAATGGGCTTCACACATTGTACCCATGTGTGGATTCGAACCCGGGTCTTCGGCGTGACGAGCCAACGCTTTAACCATTAGGCTACCCCACCGCCCCACAATATGACAGAGACTTGACATTAAAGTCTTCATAAACTGCAACATTCAACAAATACATTTATGAGTGAGTGAGTTTAGGTCTACGCCGCACTCAGCAATATTCCAGCTATATGGCGGCGGTCTGTATATAATCGTGTCTGGACCAGACAGTCCAGTGATCAACATCATGAGCATCGATCTGCGCAATTGGGAACCGATGACATACAAGCATGGGTAACCGAAGGTTCATTCTAACCCGGACCTTCACGGGTAAATACTTTTAATTGGGTAAAGAATCAACTGTTATGTGTTTGCAGTTTTAGCGTTACTTTATTAGAGCGTGTCAGAGGCAGCGAAATATGGGAATGCTTGTAAAATCAGAATATCAAGAAGTTTTGTGGCCAGATTGAAAATATATTTAACAGCGACGGCGGATGGAACTTTCCCGAATGGTTTTATACAGGAACTAGTCATCACCCTTGAATACATGAACGAGATTCCCGCGAAATGCGGGATTTGAACGATCATGGAAGGCTGGCTCTTATGTCATAAGAGCGACAAAAGAGAGATTGAAAGCCGTGTTCGGACAGACGCGTTTTTTATCCGCTTGCCAGATGTGGTTTGGATACCTATCTGGAAACCCTGAATTACTGCCAGCTTCCAACTCTTGTCTGGGTTTAATAACAGAGACATTCGACAGTGACAATTCTGGACACTTGTGTAATTACGGAAGTCTGTTACGTATTGTTGCCTGCGACACATATGACCCATTGAACTGCCTTTGAAAACGTGAACCCAAAACGTTTGATATTCTGATTTCGCAAGTTAGGTGTCCATGAGAAGGCCAGCCCAAGGCGTTGACTCCTGGGTAGTAAAACAGTATTGGTGTGAAATTAACTGCCCATACCCCAGGACAACCTAGCAATTGTGAAGATGAATTCTCGAGTCATGTACCCTTATGCAGGTATTTCCAGGTGTAGTGAACTTGATAGCGATGTACCGACTGACTGAGTTTGGTTTTACGCCGCTTTTAGCAATATTCCAGCAACATCACGGCGGGGGACACCAGAAATGGGCTTCACACATTGTACCCATGTGTGGATTCGAACCCGGGTCTTCGGCGTGACGAGCCAACGCTTTAACCACTAGGCTACCCCACCGCCCCCGATAGCGATGTAGGTGATACATTGCGAATCAGCATTGCATCAGCCTCCTTAACCAATCGGAACATCTCCAGTAGAAAGTCAAGTATATGTGGAAAACCATCATGGTGCCGTCAGTAAATGAAACCTTCCATATATCCTGGTATCCAAGCTTGAACAACACCTGTCAATGGTGAACTAACCTTTTTGACCCTTGTCATGGGGTGTCCTGAGAATGACTGTTAGGCGCAGCGAGTTATCACACAGCCTCATCCTCACGAGGTACCCATTTGCAGGTGGGTGAACTGGGACACATAGGCACTAGCCACAGTATTTTGTCCGATGATACTGCCCGTTACTATACCCGCAACTAGTGAGGAGAGAGTGTGCCACGAATTCTGCTGTTGGTTCACCAGATGGACTATCAGTTTCAGGTGTATGTCATTTAGGTTTAGAGCAATGCACCGTCCACCTGCTCACGCAGTCCGTCGTGGCCAGGTATCATTAATTAATCAATACCAAATAGTAGCTATTTGAAATTCACAGTTCCTACAATTTCTGTATCTGGCTGATGTATGGCTGGTTATGGAAGAAAAAGAACAACACCCACAGAGTTTAAGAAAGCATTTCAGCTGGCATTTGATGCAGATGGCCTTGATGCTCGTAGTGTATTATGACATGAAGATACAAATGGCATCGGTCACCAAAATGGCATCAGTTTGTTACTTTCAAAGAAATCTAAGCAACAAGGAAAAGTACTTTACAAAACAGAAAGAAATCCTTTCCTTGATTTTGTCAAAGCAACTTGTACACGTTGAGGTGTATTTGCGAACTTCAAAGCATTCCATTCGAGTGTTCACTGATCATAATCCGCAAGCTTGTCTCTATAAGATGAAGAACAAAGATCAGAGATTGATGAGTTTGCCTTTGCAAGTGTTTAATCTTTAGATCAAGAATATCAAGGGCAAAGACAAGCCAGTTTACTGGATCAGTACACAAATGCAGTTTTGCTGATTGTGGAGGTAGCATGTAATTTATGATCTTTTGATAGAATGTGTTCATTGCATTCAAACATTCTTCAATTGAATGGGGAGAAATTAATGTGTGTGCAGTTGTCAGTTGCAGTAAAATATTGAAACACTGGTGCATGTACACATCCTAACCAGATTTCAACTGCAGTTAACAGCGGCGAGGGAGGATTTCCTTCTTTTAAGGTTACACTACACCAAATCAGAATGCGTAGTTTAACACGCCTTCAGTGCAGACTGAATCATCTGACAGCTGTGATTGGGTGATTTTGTGTTTAATGTACATCCATCCAGTCAAATATTGAAACACTGGTGCATGTACACAACCAAACCAGATTTCAAATGCAGTTAACAGCAGCAAGGGACGTTTTAGGTTACACTACACCAAATCAGAACACCTAGTTTAATAGCGCTTTTCGTGACTTCAATGCAGACGGAATAATCTCACAGTTGTGATTGGGTGATTTTGTGTATTTAGAAAAAATCCATCCAGTGATTAAAACTGACAATATGTTTTAATATTTAGTGCTGTCTTTTTTAACATGATGACTTATACGGAATGTGATCACAGGTATTTTCAAGCGGTGGACATTTTATGGGGAACTGGGGTTACATTTTGTGCGGAACTAGGGTTGGTCTGTTTAGTTTCCTGTACTTGGACAAGGAGCTGGCTGAGGTGGTCATACTTTATACTTGTATTGCTTCGTTGAACATGTAATAGCTGTTGATATCTTAGTTAATTTAATAAAAATATGTATAATGTTATTATGTTACTGTAGAAGTTAATGGGAAGGTATTTGTTTTTTCGTAACCTTAATCCCAGAATGGTTTGGGATTATAGTTATCCGCCCTCGTAAAATCTTCATTCTGAGGTTTTTTAGTTATTTGAAACCAACGCCGGCCAATCAGAATCGAGCTTTGAAAGTACATAAAAGATGAGGTAAATTGAAGTTTTAAGTTAGTATTTCCAGGACTGTGAATGAGTCCTGGTGAATATCCGTCGACGTACTATATGACTACAACTACTATCATAAGCACGTGTGAGCAATAACTTATTTTCATTACGTAACTGTTGAATGAGATTTCGAACCATACACATTCCAACCCACACGCAGGTACGCCCACTCTCACAATAAATAAAACATGCACTCACGCAAGCGCACACGCACGCATGCACGCACTCACGTATGCACTATAAATGCATGCTAAGCGCTTCTGAGATGTAAATTAGGGAACAGTTGTTAAGTTGTTCAAAATTGGAACTTTATATAGAGACCACATTTTCATCGTTACAGGTGTATTTTAATATTGTCATTTGACAAGGCGTTTGAAACATGATAGAATATGTAGAGATTATTACACGAGCAAGTGTGTCATATGACTTACTCGAAACGAGTGCGAAATTTGGCACGAGTTTCGTATAAGTCGTGTGGCACACTTGCAAGTGTAATAATTTCTTTATTATCCATTTTATTCATGTGCATTTGTGCAGTAAAACACGGTAAGCAAGTGTGACTGCCCTGTTCATTGACGTCACGTTCAATTGTTTTCTGACGTCACGTTCAATTGTTTTCTGACGTCAGAGACGACGAAACACAGAAACAATGGTTGCTAGGCAAAAGTAATATGTGCACATGTGCACATATGATATTTATAACAATGGTTATGTTTCACCATATTGATAATAAATTTCGTTATTTTACCTGCAATCACCTTGAAGAAACCATCACATCATTTGGAAAAACAATTGCGATACCCGTTATGGGCACACAGGTACAGGCACAGTGTTTGGCGATCATGCAACCAGGACCGACCATAAACGGTTTATCAATGGATCGTAGAATTACCGAATACCCAACAATATACTCCCCATACTGCCCTTATACTCTATACCGGTGGACCGCCTCCGTGGTGTAGTGGTTGGAGCGTCCGCCCGGAGAGCGGAAGGGTTCGATGCCCGACCGCGTCATACCAAAAGACGTTAAAATATGGTACTTGTTGGTCCCTGCCTGGCACTCGGCATTAATGGGGGTACAACAAGGACTGGTCGGTATAATGTGTCTGAGTGGGGTATTCATGCTTCACTGCGGCATGGTATCTCAGTGGGTTAGCACTATAAAACCAGCTTAAGTCTGGGCTAGTACAAGCAGCTGCACATACACATACACACGCATGCACGTCGTCATATGAGCGAAATATTCTCAAGCACGACGTAACCCAATTTCACCTCACCTCACCTCGATACCGGTGAAGATTAAACCTGGTCTTCAGCAACCTATGCTTGTCGTAAAAGGCGACTAACGGGTTCGGGTAGTCATGCCCTCATATCCCAGTTGCGCAAATCGATGCTCTTCATGTTGATCAGTAGATTGTCCAGACTCGATTATTTACAGACCGCCAACAAACAAACAAACAAAATCCTATACTCTATATTTTATCAGCTTACTATTAGATATTGTTTATGTCCACGCACAATGATTTATTTTGCATTAGAATTAAAATTTCTCAAATTGTTTGTCTCTTCTTTGAATGAACGTCACATCTTACATCGAATAGTTTCTTTTGCCCATGAGTATATTCCTATTGTAGAGCGAGGAATGCCACTCCGGTAGTGCTGCCTCGTAACCCGACCTTGAGCGATGAGTAAAAGTTTTATGTCCATCAGGATGACTCGGCCATATCTGTCACGCTAGCGGATATTCTCCAGCGACGACCCATCCACTTGCCCATCGGCTTTCCACCAGTGACTACGTTGTCCGCACCGTTGGCGATGGATTATAAAGAGTCTATCAGTCAGATGTGACATTACACGTGGCCGACGAGCGACCAGAGGAGCTGCATGGTCGATTTTGACTGGTCTGCCTTGAAACTCTAACCCCAGTGTGTGGGTGGTTGGATGTGATTGAATGCATGGCCTCTATTCCGTGGATCTGCTGATCTTGGGTGTCCCGATAGGAGTCGGTGTTTTGCTGCACATAGTGTACCACAGCGTACTGGGCCCGCGAACCTGTAGCATCCAGATTTGTTTGTTTGTTGTTTAACGCCGCACTCAGCATTTTTCCAGCTATATGGCGGCGGTCTGTAAATAATCGAGTCTGGGTCAGGCAATCCAGTAATCACCAACATGAGCATCGATCTACGCAACTGGGATACGATGACATGTGTCAACAAAGTCAGCGAGTCTGACCACCCGATCCCGTTAATCACCTCTTACAAGCCTGGGTTGCTCAAGACCAGTTCTAACCCTGATCTTCACGGGATGGAGCATTCAGAAGTATGCTTGTCCAGAGATGTTCCACATATTGCAGACAATGTTGTGAATGAACCCAACGGTTACCAAGCGATGCCGAGGTGATGGTGTTTGTTCAAAACATAAGTGTTGATAACTCAAGTCGTCTGTATTCAGGAAATACAGCTTCAACAGAATTGTTAAAGTCAGAGACACATTCTAGATGTGATGGCCTAGTAGTACGAGCATTTTTTCTTCACCACAAAAACATGGTTTTGATGTGTGAAGTTCATTGCTGGCATTTGCGACGGAAGTGCCAACTCACTCACTCACTCCGGATTTCCGTCTGTCTCTCAACTTTTTCGATATCCGCTTACTTTTTCTAACAGTTTATGGGCACTAGTTTTGCTTCACGAGAGACTTCCAGAACTGTCAGCTCGTCATTCTGCTGGTTTTCAAGACGAATAAAAAATGCAAGAAAGTTAACAGTAAATCATTTTGAGTTTCTTCCAAAACCAAGCCAAATCCCAGACGCCCCATGAAGTGTTTAGTATAATTTGATATATTAGTTCCGTGAAACATATTTTGCCTGCTTCACACTAGTAAGGAAAAGATTTGCATCAGGGTTATTGTTTGAGCCTTTCCCAGAATATGAAAAACAAACCGTGAACAAAGTAACAAGGTTATTGTTTCTAAATTTCTAAATCTTTTCGTGTATCTTCTTCTGCACCGAAACCCACGTCTTAGTTTGTAACCGTTTTACTTGGAACTATTTTCGGGGAATTAGCTTTGGGATCCCCACGCCTTCAAAATCAAACAGTGAGGCCCTCGGGGAAAGCAGGAATGACTCAGAAGCGAATTTGGGGGCGCTAGTGGTGAAAGCGTCCGCTCGTCAGGCCAAACACCCGGGTTTGATTCACTGCATGGGTACCATGTGTGAAGCCAATTTCTGGTGTCACTCACTCACTCACTCACGTTGAAAGCAAGTCAACTTTCTTCCACAGCTGGTTCCTAGTGAATCCACTTTTCTTTATACAGTGAAGCCTCGTTAATCCGGACGGTTGCGTTTCTCAGCAAATTTGTCCGGATATCGAATTGTCCGGGCTACTGAATCAAGACCCAAGTTCAAGCAAGAGTTGCTTCCCTTACTATTACAAAAACGACACGACTCTGGATAAAACAAATAAGCATTTAATGTAAAGCTTATAAAACGATGGATAGCTGGCACAACAATAAATCAGAGCAAAAAGTCTTTCATGGTTGGCGAGACTTCCGGATTATCGGAGTCCGGGACTAACGGGGCTTCACTGTATCTCCATCGAGCTCGCGTCGCCAGGTGTTTTGGGGCCTGCCTCTCCTTTTCCCCTGAGGATATACCATGTTAGTGCCTGTCTGGTGATGTTGGTTGCAGGTTTCCTTGGGGTATCAGCCACATCTTCTTCTCCTGATTTCCTCCTCCTCTGGTATCAGGCGGGTTCTCTGCCAAAGGTTGGTGTTACTGACGGTATCAGGTCAACGGATCTGGAGGATTCTTCTGAGGCAGCTGTTGATGAATGTTTGCATTCTGCTGATGCTCAGTTTTATGGTCTTCCATGTCTCTGCTCCCTATAGTAGACCTGACGTGACATTGGAATTGTACAGTCTCATCTTTGTGCTTGTTGAGATGGTCTTGGCTCTCCAGATGTTTCTAAGCTGTATATATACTGCCCTTGCTTTCCAATTCTGCCCTTACATCAGGGTTGGTTCCGCCTGGCTTCTCCACAACATTGCCCAGCTAGGCGAAGGTGTATGTTTCCTGATATTATAGACATCTTGAAAATCGAGGGATGTGTGTCAAAGGACACCAGCCTGTAACCCATTTTCATACTATGGGACCCAAATATACTATTCACACTTTGCTAAGGATCAAATAATTGATTCAACAAAGAACTATGATGTGGGGTCAATTTTGGTTTAAATATCTAAGCCTATTCATGGATCCTAGGTTTCAGTATGTCATTTCATCTTGTGGATCCCATACCTGCTATTGACAGGTGTTGTGTACTTGTCAATGACTCGTCCCATGATTTGCAAAATGGTTGATTGGTGCCATGAAAACCATGTTTATGGTTACTCATGAATCAGGTGCATAAGGTTAGATTAAAGTGGCTGTTTGCCTAAAGAGGGGTTACCATATCATTATTTACTCAGTTTTAAATGAATACATTTTCAAATCATAAATCCACGTTTAAGTTAAGTTGTGCAATGCTCTGATCCTTAGCAAAAGGTGAGTAGTATGTTACGGGAGTCCCTTTGAAGTTGATTGAATGGTAAACTCCTGTCAAATGCAAGAAATTACACTAAATATACACCGTTTAGGTATGAAATGTATTAAGAGTATTGGAGTAGGGAAGTCGTTTCTCACAGTGCGACAATCCGCCGAGTCAGTTAGTAAACCCGTTAAGATCCGGGCTAGAACTGGTCTTCACCAACCCATGCTTGTCGTAAGAGGCGACTAACAGGATCGGGTGGTCAGGCTCGCTGACTTGGTTGACACACGTCATCGTATCCCAATTGTGTTGATCGGTGCTTGTGCTGTTGATCAATGGATTTTCTGGTCCAGATTCGATTACTACAGACCGGCGTTAAACAACAAACCAACTGATAATTATGCATAATTAGTTGTGTTGTTCTGCCCCAACACTCAACTTAATAAACAACAAACCAACTGATATTGATAATTATGCATAATTAGTTGTGTTGTACTGCCCCAACACTCAATTTAATAATCAACAAACCAACTGATATTGATAATTATGCATAATTAGTTGTGTTGTTCTGCCCCAACACTCAACTTAATAAACAACAAACCAACTGATATTGATAATTATGCATAATTAGTTATGTTGTTCTGCCCCAACACTCAACTTAAAGGTCACATGCAACGTAAAACACAACTTTGCAGATTCTGATACCTTTCGGTATGGATTAACCGAAACAAATCATCAAAAATGCAAATTCAACTTATAAAGTTGAAAAATAACGCGATGAAAAAAACCGCGCGAAATCGGAGTTCAAACGATTCACTAATTTTCCCCCGACTATTCGGGGGAAAACTGGTTTCAACAGCTGGGCTGCGCTCATAGCACGTGCGCAGTTAAATAGGTTCGCGCAACTTGGAAGCGGGCTGTCCGGTGAAGGCTTTGTTGTGAGCTATTTTCCTAATGTATTGTTGATATCTCACAGGCGCGAGCTTTTTATATGTTATGACAGTAAATAAACTGTTTATATAATTTCATTTGTCTATTTCACCACACATTCTTCTTACCGAGTCACTTTCTCAGTTCGATACTTAAAAGCAATGTCATTATTTAGCGTTGGCAGAATTTCTAACTGTGCTATAGATATGTCGTTGTCACAGACAAAACTCAATGTCTTGTTTTATTGACACCTGTGTGTCTGCCTGCCTGTCTGCCTGTCTGCTAATGACAATATTCAATACACAACTGCGATCACTGACCACATGCAATTTGAACTTAACTCCAATCAGGCTATACACAATAAACAAAACGCATTGATTTATGGCCCGAGTTCGGTCTCTGTCACATTATGTAATTACACAGACAGGCAGGTGTGATACTTGAACACATGACATGTTATGATGTCTGTTGATTGCAAAATGTTATACACAAAAAATGAGCATGTATTTACAAAACCAAACATCTCTATATATACACACACAATGAGCCGTGAGGGCATCTGCAAATGAACCAGCCGTTACACTTGAGTGCACACCCACCCACTCAGACTGGGTTCGGTATCCCGGCTGCTTCGTTTCTTGGGAAGTAAACCCAAGTACACAATATTGCACTTTTGATTTGCGATTGTACGCTTATAATTTTGTTTATATGTTTTTTCATAACCAGCAATGTATATTATATGTCATGAATAAGTGATAATTGTGTTTTAATTATGTTTGATTTTTTGGTTGCATCTGACCTTTAATATTGATCATTTGCTGATCGTTTATTGTTTTCCCATGAAACCACACCTTTGTCGTTTGCATGTATTCTCAGTGGGTTATCATAATAATCACTGAATGTACACAAAAACGTTAATCAACAGAAGAGTGCTCACCAGTTATTGAGGTTGAATGAATTTAGATGAAAGGCAATTGCTGTAATGATGTACTTGGTGGTGAAGGCGTCTATCCCCGCCTCCAGCACTCATGCCCTTCGTCTGAGATATACGCGATCACCTTCTCTGTTCGGTACAGAGGTTAAAGGTTATCTAAATGAACCGGTCACAACCTCATCCTCTGCAGCACATATAGAATTGATTGTATGATGAGTTGTAATCAGTTAGTCTTTGACGTTAATCATGTTAGTGTTTGTTAACCGTGGATACACAAAATGTTTATTTTTTACTCTACTGTCAGTAGATTTTTAAAAGGAATGTAAACAGTTATGCAATCAAAACAACCATGGATTTAATGCCTATATTTGTTCTAGTTGCCTCAGGTGTCCGGTTAATTTGGGAGAAAGGTTCAAAGCGTTCTTATCATTAGATGTTTACCCCTTTGGGGGAACCCACGAGCATGGGTATGTAATGACGGATCTATAACGATAATGCAGGTGTTGGTGTTGGTGACGTTTGTGGTGTGCGTGCGTGTGCGTGCGTTCGTGCGCGTGTGTGCGCGCATGCACGCGTGTGCGTTCTGATCCATAGTGATAGGTTCCTAGTGTTCCGCCTTACTCCTCGCACCACCACCACCCTGCTCCCAACCATTAACCCCCTACACGCACGCACATGCGCGTACGCACGCTTGGCATTCGACCAAAACCTGCACAGGCAAGTCAGCTAGCCACCTGATAACACGGGAACACATTTTTTCAACTCAAATACCAATCAAAATAGGTACTACAGCGGACACAATTTTGTCAACGATGCGTCAAATTTGGGAATGTCCTCCTCATGTCTACCATAATATTTTTGAAAGGCTGTACAGAACCTGATCAGTTGCTTTCGCCGTCCATTGATACAAGCCAGACAGATAATATATCCGAGTAAAATAATTTCTCTCCAAGTGAAAGATACCATCACAAATATTAAACATGAGTTATTTCGTCAATATGCTATCCTAAACATGTCTATCCAATATTTCCGCTTCGGCCCACGACCATTCTCGAACAAATGAAACAAATTTCCTAATGCAGTTTTCTATTTTCGGCCCGGTACGCGAGCTGTTTACCGCTATATTTTACTGAGTCCTCAAATTACTTATGTCATTTATAGAAGAATTGAGAAGCAAATTACATACATTGATTTTGAGAGTACGGCTGACAGCTTTGGCCTATCTCTAGACGAAATGGTATCAAATTGTTTCGTACATTTAGAAATTGATCAAAAATTGGATTTACGATGTGTGAGGGATAGTTTTTCGTGCGATAAAATCTTATCATATGTCCAGATGTGGTTGGGATGTCAGGCCTGCGTGATGGAAGATGTCTGATAAACTGTATCTCGGTGACGGGAGTAACGGGGGATGGGGAGGGGCGGGGCGGTCGAAAGTGGATGGGGGAGGGTTATACGGATGAGGCAGTTTGAGATGCAGGTTGGATGTAGGTATTGCTTTTTAATTCTGGTGGTATGATTGCAGTGGTACGGTTGAAGGTCACACACGGAAAGTCTCGAGTAATAATTGTAAATGTATTTTGTGTTGGAAAGGTACAGAACGTCCTGAGTTAATTTTGTCGGTGGTAGGAAGAAACAGAATGTAAAGAATAATTGCTATCTATGACAGGAGGTGAGGTGAGGTGAAATTGGGTTTAACGTCGTGCTTGAGAATATTTCGCTCATATGACGACGTGCATGCGTGTTTATGTGTATGTGCGGCTGCTTGTACTAGCCCAGACTTAAGCTGGTTTTATAGTGCTAGCCCACTGAGATACCACGCCGCAGTGAAGCATTAATACCCCAATCAGACACATTATACTGACTCCGAGCCGACCAGTCCTTGTTATACCCATTAATGCCGAGCGCCAAGCAGGGACCAACAAGTACCATATTTTAACGTCTTTTGGTATGACGCGGTGGGGGATCGAACCCGCGACCTTCCGCTCTCCATCTATGCCAGGATCGATACAGGACGTGTACAGTAAAAGTAGTTTGTACAAGAGGTACAGAATTTCTTGATTTAATTTTGTCGGTGGTAGGAGCATACAGAATGCCTAGAGAAATTACAATCTGTGACAGGATCGATACAGGACGTGTAGAGTAAAAGTAGTTTGTACAAGAGGTACAGAATGTCTTGAGTTAATTTTGTCGGTGGTAGGAGCATACAGAATGCCTAGAGCAATTACAATCTGTGACAGGATCGATACAGGACGTGTACAGTAAAAGTAGTTTGTACAAGAGGTACAGAATTTCTTGATTTAATTTTGTCGGTGGTAGGAGCATACAGAATGCCTAGAGAAATTACAATCTGTGACAGGATCGATACAGGACGTGTACAGTAAAAGTAGTTTGTACAAGAGGTACAGAATGTCTTGAGTTAATTTTGTCGGTGGTAGGAGCATACAGAATGCCTAGAGCAATTACAATCTGTGACAGGATCGATACAGGACGTGTACAGTAAAAGTAGTTTGTACAAGAGGTACAGAATGTCTTGAGTTAATTTTGTCGGTGGTAGGAGCATACAGAGTGCCTAGAGCAATTACAATCTGTGACAGGATCGATACAGGACGTGTACAGTAAAAGTAGTTTGTACAAGAGGTACAGAATGTCTTGAGTTAATTTTGTCGGTGGTAGGAGCATACAGAATGCCTAGAGCAATTACAATCTGTGACAGGATCGATACAGGACGTGTAGAGTAAATGTAGTTTGTACAAGAGGTACAGAATGTCTTGAGTTAATTTTGTCGGTGGTAGGAGCATACAGAATGCCTAGAGCAATTACAATCTGTGACAGGATCGATACAGGACGTGTACAGTAAATGATTGTGCAGGATCGAAAGGATCGACGTGGTGCTCATACTGTTGTATTGACCGGTAACAGCATCAGTCACAGTGTGGTGGCATTCCGAAGATCACATTCTTCATTTGTCAGTTGTAGGTTAACCTTTTCGGCCATGTGGACGAATATCCGTGGATGAGACATCTAAGCCGCCGCAATTCCCTGTGCAGCGTGGTGTCCCTTGGGACCCAAGAAACCTATGATTGTGGATCCGAATCCTGGTTCCTGATTGTGGTTCCAGGTTGTTCAGCAACGTATAGGTACAGTCAGTTTCACCGATGTTGTAAATGTCTGAGACCTTCATAGGTTCCTCTCATAGTTCCCTTACACTCCACACTATAACTGGAATACTGTTGAAAGGGGTGTTACATAGCTGGAATATTGCTGAGTGCGGCGTAAAAATAAACTCACTCACTCACTCAAAGTGGTGTTAAACCCAACTCATTGACACATGCTGTTGGTTGGTTTGTTGTTTAGCATCGCACTCAGCAATATTCCAGCTATATGGCGGCTGTCTGTAAATAATGGAGTCTGGACCAGACAATCTAGAATCTTACGACAAACATTGGTTGGTGAAGAACAATTCTAACCCGAATCTTCACGTGTTCACACTTTGAGATTACTTTTGTGAACGTTATGTCAAAACAAAATACAAAACTTTTTTAATAATTCCTATTGTTCTTCAAGACTTGTTATTCACATATACATTGTGAAAGTTTTCGCCTTCCATAGACGTCCTACACATGCCCAGAATAGCTTGCGATGTGAATATGTATCTGGGCCTGCTGCAGGCAGTTTAGGTCGCCTAACAGAGAATCCCTCGTCGCAGCAGATTCCAACTTATTGGCAAGATTGATGCTGTATTGATAGTGACGGTATGATGGGCCTCGTTCTCCAGACTCTCAGACAGGCGTGTCTAATTATACATATTTCACATATATTCAGTAATATTTGTGTTTGGCCACACATGCTGAAATGTGTATTTTCTGTCATATTGTGACTTGTTCGATCGTGGGTTTGATAAAAAGAGGCACCCAATCTGAATGAAATTACAAGACATGATTGAAGGCATAAAATTATTTGTTTTATAAACGTGTTCTTTTTATGATTTTGAACATCAGTTCACGTTTCCTGTGTTTTAAGAAAATAAATCATTTAAAGATGGGACTCTTCTGTAAGATGATTTATAACCGGTATTTAAAAAAATAAATCGGTTTTTGAGTCAAGGATGGCTAGTTGGTAAACACGCCAAATTGGTAGCTGGGGAACTACAGTCGTCCATCAAAGCCACGGCAGTTGCTATCATCTCGTTACATCGCGTGCATTTGGTCTCGCGTGTGCAGGTGCCCGGATGTGATAGCTTTATGGGGGAGGTGATGGATGTTTAGTCACGTGATCACTCATAGTAACAACCTCCAACGGAAGCAACGAACATTCAGAATAGTCATTTGTTTCAGTGGTCAGTTTTATACTCGTCTCGTGAGGTTTGATCTCGCGGAGTCAATTCTCGTGTTCTTAAAGAAATGTTCTGATCATTTCTTGAAAACGCCCTCTAGTTAGTACCGTGGCGTGTTTTCAACACAACATCAGACTGTCCCACATCACTGTAATCAAACCACAGCGTTTTAAAAATGTTCCAACTTATTGATAGTCGGAAACGCTGTTCTAGAGGTAAACGAAAAATTACTCTCTCAACCTGCCCTTTGCTTGTTAGCACTCCACGATGGAGAGTAAGTCTCTCGCGAGATCTCAGACATCGCCCAAGAGAGCACTTCCGGTGGCCATGATGGACTGTTGAACACGGCCATCTTTAATCCTGTCTTCATTCCACGTCTCTACGAGACTATCTACGAGATTCCGTGACATTGACTAGGTACTCTCGGAACATTGAGATATTTTAAACCCGGGACCAATATGTCAATGTCGCTGCACTCTTTATTCCAAGCACGAATCGTTCTTATTAGGCGGTGCAACTGTAACTAGGAGATTGTTAGATCCATGTGTATTTCACTTTACATATATTTTCGGATACACAGATCATGGGGAGCCATGGTGAAAACAGATTTATAGTAATTGATACGTCCATTATTATGGACAAATTGTAAGTTTGTGACCTTCTTGACACGTCTCGCTCATATCAGTACACCTAGCCGAACATGATTATGGAAACATGGAGACACAGAAATAGCTCTAACGCTCCGAAAACACGTTTGTTTCCATATAAAAAATAAGTCAATGTATTTTCAATTTCCAGTCAAAAACTTTATTTCCCCCAAAACCTGTTTTATTGGATTAATTGGTAAGCCCTGTCCCCAAAGTGAGATAACAGCTAAAAAAGTTCCGTTGCAAGAACGAGAAAAAGAAGTCAAAACACGGATGTAAAGTTAAACGGAAAATGGAAAGTTTATTGAGAATTTTTATACTAAGTATGTTTCTATATCATGTGTCACAACGTATTGCCCCTGTGTGGGTTCCGGGTCGGTGGCCTGTGTTTGTGGGAACTGTTAACTGATTAAATAGGGACCTGGTGTTTAGGCTGTGGGACTTTGCTGATGTTTATCATTGTGACTTGGGACGTATCGTTTGTCCTAAAACAAACAGATACTATTATCCTGCCACTACTAGTGCTTTTACAGCAACTTCTCATGGTACTGACATTGCTACTACCATTTAATTATTTACCTCCATGAAACGACTGATATCCGACAAACACAACACAGTTTCTACTTGGCAACTTCAACAATTACAACTTGGCAACTTCAACAACAACAACAACGACAACAACGACAACAACGACTACTACTACTACTACTGCTACTACTACAACTACTGCTACTACTACTACTACTACTACTGCTACTACTACAACTACTTCTACTACTGCTGCTACCCGTACTCCTCTACAACTACATGTAGCATTGCTATTAGCAACGTTATCAACAACAATATTGCTGCATTCACCCTACAACCACTAGCCGAAACCTAACAACAATTACTACCTCAACAGCAACAACTTTAGTAACTACTAGCTGCTAAAACATTACTGCTACTAGATGTGAGAACAACAATAATACAATAATACAACCAACACTACTACTACTGCCACTATTACGTCTGTTACTCCTACTATAACTACTACAACTACTACTACAACTACTACTACTACTACTGCCACTATTACGTCTGTTACTACTACAACAACAACCACTACTACTGCTACTACTACTGCCACTATTACGTTTGTTACTACTACTACAACTACTACAACTACTACTACAATTACTACTACTACTGCTCCTACTACTACTGCCACTATTACGTCTGTTACTACTACTACAACTACTACTGCCACAATTACGTCTACTACTACTACAACTACTACTACTACTGTCATTATTACGTCTGTTACTACTACTACAACAACTTCTACTACTGCTACTACTACTGCTGCCACTATTACGTCTGTTACTACTACTACAACTACTACTACTACTGCTACTACTACTACTGCCACTATTACGTCTGTTACTACTACTACTACTACAACTACTACTACTGCTACTACTACTACTGCCACTAATACGTCTGTTACTACTACTACAACTACTACTATTACACTAATTACTTACTACTACTACAACTACTACTGTTACTACTACTACTGTCACTATTACGTCTGTTACTACTACTACAACAACTACTACTACTGCTACTACTACTACTGCTACTACTACTACTGTTACTACTACTACAACTACTACTACTACTACTACTACTACTACTACTACTACTACTACTACTATTACGTCTGTTACTACTACTACAACTACTACTACTACTACTACTACTACTACTACTACTACTACAACTACAACTACTACTACTACTACTACTACTACTACTACTACTACTACTACAACTACTACTACTACTACTACTACTACTACTACTACAACTACTACTACTACTACTGCCACTATTACGTCTGTTACTACTACTACTACTACTACTACTACTACTACTACTACTGCCACTAAAACAAGTGATAACAGTAACCCTCCACCACCGATGCTATATTCATCCCAGAACGATTTCTAGCCCTGTTGACGATTTCTAGCCCTAAGACGATAGTGTACGACACCTACACACATTGATATCCTACTACCATCCTCGCTTCAACAACTTCAATAAACAACAACTGAATAAAATAAACCATTAAAGGAGGAAAGGCTAACTCCATTACACGAACCAGCAACTGACCCAGCTGATTATATGGACGCAGTTCTCCAATTGACATGGGCGTGATCCCGGAATTGATATGACCACACTGCGGAACCAAGTCTCTCCTTTACCAAACTTCATTGTTCACGATAATAAACATATCCAGTCAAGGAAATGGTACAATCATTCACTCCCGGGACAGTGCGTGTTCAAGCGATCCGCCCCCACCGATGAAATACGCCGTATGAGAACTGTGGATATTAAGGCGGCACGTCGTCCTGCGCTTGGCAGGGCGGTGGGTAGCCTAGTGGTTAAAGCGTTCGCTCATCACGCCGAAGGCCCGCGTTCGATTCCCCACATTGGTACAATGTGTGAAACCCATTTCTGGTGTCACCCGTCGTGATATTGCTGGAATATTGCTAAAAGCGACGTAAAACTAAACTCACTCACTCACTCCTGCGCTTGGGGCACAGGTCACAAATCAGGCGGCGGAGAGTGGTTCGATGGGTGATCGTGTTCGGCAGCTTGATTCCCGAGAGTTTCAAGGACTTTGGTAGGGCCCGAATACGATAAAGGTTAACTAATTACTCGTATTCCCACTGTTATGTAAACATGGTAAAATTATTATTTTATAACCCATGTAATTTAATTTCCTCCCTTAGCTCATGACGTCAGAAACTATGGTCGGTTTATCTTCCCCATTCACAATGCTGGTTCTGTTGTTTTATGACTCTGCAATTTAGGGGATAACTGTACTGTGTTTGACGAATTGGGGACGTATACCGGTGGTTATATAGCCGCAAATTTAACGTTATATCGGCGACGCGCAAATTTGCGGCTATATAACCACCGGTATACGTCCCCAATTCGTCAAACACAGTACAGTTATCCCCATTCTAATTCAACTCCTTTTACGCTGTTTTTTCGTGAAAGAAATTCATTATTTAAAGTTCCTCTAGGTCAAACGTCAATCATATCACTCCTTGAACTTACACAATCGCCAGAAAAAGTAGTTCCCTTTTCAAACTACACACGTTTATTATGTGCACACAGACTAAATCTGACAATGATGAATAGATCATAGTATTATAGATAAAATGGACGGAATTATGATGAAACTGCCCTCTAGTTACAGAAATTAGCGGCCCGCTGATTCCTCTGACAATGAAACGAATTATGATGAAACTGCCCTCTAGTTACAGAAATTAGCGGCCCGCTGATTCCTCAACTACGGGCCATTATCAGTTCTGTTGTCAAATGACGTCACAGCAGGTGACGTCACGCTCCATAATGACGTCATAATCTTGTTTCATGCTCTAACAGTGTTGGGTCAACAGCCCGTTGCGAGTAAGTTGTTTGAACTTAAAATTAAATTTATGATACTGTTTTGTCTTTTTTAACACAAATTCCACCCATTTTAGCTGGATAGGGGAGTTAATTGACCTATGGCTTCTGCAAATGACAATGTCCTGCAAAGCAGCGTTACCCAAATAGTGTAGGGATACATTCAAAGGCTTTGGTGAATCGGTTTTCAAATTGCGACCGTATATGCTGATTATACGTTCGGAAACTTATAGCATTGACCAATCAGAACTCGTGTTACATACTAAGTTGAATTAGTAACGTTGTTAAACACTGTTATACCGCCACTGCTCTGTTTCTGTAAATCACTCGTGAAGATCCGGGTTAGAATTGATCTTCAGTAACCCATGCTTGTCGTAAGAGGTGACTAACGGGATCGGGTAGTCAGGCTCGCTGACTTGCTTGACACATGTCATCGTATCCCAGTTGCGTAGATCGATGCTCATGCTGTTGATCACTGGATTGTCTGGTCCAGACTCTATTATTTACAGACCGCCACCATATAGCTGGAATATTGCTGAGTGCGGTGTAAAACTAAACTCACTCACTGTAAATATTCAGTGGAAGTGGATTGATAGTTTCTATATTTAGACATGGAGTCTGGAATAATCAGGAAGCTTCCGGTGCAGCCACAATAATCGAGCTTCAGAAAAAATACGTCTAAGCTTTTTATACATATAAAGGGCAAGTGCATGTCTCTGTCAATACACATTACATCAAGATCAACAATCTCTG
Organism: Haliotis rubra; assembly: GCF_003918875.1. Taxonomy (NCBI): domain Eukaryota; kingdom Metazoa; phylum Mollusca; class Gastropoda; order Lepetellida; family Haliotidae; genus Haliotis; species Haliotis rubra. The sequence goes on from NW_025767116.1 coordinate 158,875, forward strand.
AAAATCGTTTTCACCCTGGATGGATTGCCTTTGCTTGTTTCGGACTGACCATTTTTGCGGCTTGGTGAATATTTTCTCGCTGACTTTATTTTTGTTTGAGTGGCAAGTTTTTTTTAGAAGTTGAGACGTACAATATGGAACAAGTTTTTATGGATAACAACTTCTTTACTTCGTGACTGCGACGTTTCGATACAGATTCTTGTACCGTTGTCAAGCAAGAGTGATACATGAAGTGGAGGAGCTGTATATATATACTGTATATAACAATGAAACAACATACATTGTAATTGACAAAGGAAACAACATAATTGCCATAATTGGTTAAGCAGTAAGCTGATGAAGCCAGTGAGTACACAAAGGATAGTGAATGGAAGCCAGAGATGTATAAATACAGGAGTGGTTACAATGAAGGAGATGTTTATACAATAGGTGCGATGTTTATAAAATAGATTGGGCTTGGTGGAGGAGTGGATCATAAGCTGATGGAATGAAGTATCCTTGGTCACGGTTGATGGTGGGCTTATGGCGTTTGATGTGAATGGCTTCGGTGAGCTTGCGTTTAGTGAAGTCCGTTTGGTTGACTTTATTTTACCATTAAAACTCATATTTGATATTATACTGCCTCTGTAATTGTACCGCTGTTGAATGTTGTGTTACCACTCCAATGACTACTGCAGTTGTAGTTGAATTGTAAACGTCAACACACTTTCCACTTCCATATGCAATCTCTGCTTAAAGCAGAGTTGACTCTTCAATTTGAACTATATCACTAGTATGTGCTTGTTTGACGCCGCATTCAGTATTATAGCTGTACAACGCGGTCTTCAAACAAGCCAGTCTGAACCAGACAATCCAGTGAGTGACACTATGAGATTGAACATTTACTTATGAATCTCTATCAAGTATTGGATTGTCCTCCTGTTAGGGTACGTAAGTCCCAAAACATTCAAGGTGAATTAAACTTACCGAATATATTAAAACGTAGCATTTATGTGATTTTAAGTTATGGCTAAGTGTACCTACAATCACCAACGGCTGAAGGGACGATGTAAACCCGGCTAGGGTCCATGCAGGTAGCAAAAGTACTGTTAGCCCCTATGGTCCATAGTAGTATGGTCATCTACCTTCAGTTGTTGGCGATCTCCAGCCCGTTTTTATATTGTATTGTCTGAACTATTTGTCTAATTTTAAAAGTTACATGGTAGTTTTAATTCTCCAACTGTGATAATCTAGCTATTTTGCTGTCCTTTTTCGACATTTGTTATAATTTTACTGCGTTTCTTGTTAATTAATAACTTTATGGCTGAAATAATGCCCATGTGACTATAAATCTTAACTCACTCACTCACTGTCAAGCATTGATGACCCCAGGTTTTCGTGAAAATGCGAGCTAATCCTGCCCCACCGGTGGCACTGCTCATAAACATATGCAAAGGCTACCGATGTAATTTTACAATACACATTTTAATTCTATAACATCTCTTTGCAGTTTGTTGGTTTTGCACCGGATTCCTTCAGACACAGATTTCTGTTTCAACTTTGATATTGACACGTAACACTATGCCTTGTATGTTGTCCATTTGGTAGGCTTCAACTGATCCCTAAAAACCTTTGCAGATAGGTTGACAGGCATTAGTTCGCTGACGACGTTTAGTGTTAAGAAGAAACCTTTAACTGATTTGATAAAATATTGTTAAACTTCCAGCCTCAGGGGTTATGTTGTATGTCATCATCAGTATTAATATGGCTTTTTTATATTGATCGAAATAGTGGTTCTTTGAGAAGATATTTCAGCTTCATATGTGGTGATTGGAATGTGTGAACCAACAATTGATAGCCTTTTGAGAGAGGCACTCAGTTGCAGTCTACATACGCTTTATTTGCACCTTTTTAACCTAGTATGAGATGCACGTCAGTGAGTGAGTGAGTTTAGTTTTTACGCCGCTTTTAGCAATATTACATCAATATCACGACGGGGTCACCAGAACTGGGCTTCACACATTGTACCCTTGTGGGGAATCGAACCCGGGTCTTCGGCGTGACGAGCGAACGCTTTAACCACCTGGCTACCCCACCGCCCCTCTGCACGTCAGACTCCGACCATGCACATACATGTGAAATCGCATGAAATCGGGACATCTCGGGGGTTCCGTTCAAGCCTGAAATACCATTCGGAGTTTTATCTTGCTACTTTTGAAAAATCACGTTGTCATATTGTTTTGCAGAACGTTTCATCATTGTTTCTTAGTCAGCAAGTAAATGAAAGTGTGTCCTCATTTAACATATAACAGCTAAGCATGATGAGCACACGACACGGGAGGATAATATTATGATAATATTATATTGGAATATTATCGCTATTCATAGAATGTATTTAAAACGTAAATAACAGGACATTGTCATGCTCGACTGTCAGTGCCAAGTTCAGCGAAAAATTAAACGTCGTTTGTACCAAAGGTATTCGAATGGTTCTCTGAAAATCTGTAAAAATGAACTCACTCACTATTTCAAAACTGGATGCGAGCGCACACGATTTATTGTTTCTGTATCAAATGTCGAAATCTAAATCTTTCTGACGGAAATGTACTGTAAAAAATAGGAAGCTTTCACCATCTCGAAAGCTAGATTATCATGTCATGATACTGACATTTTTCATGAATATTAATCTATATAATGAAGTATTGGATTAAGTGTTTGATGAAGTATCCGTTTGGAAGAAAATTGTATAATTTGTGGCTGGTCTTGCTCTTCATTAACTTTAAGTAGCCACAGCTGAAGCCCCAGGTATAATTGATTTCAATTACCTCTGATTGGTCAGATGGTTCCTGAGTGACCGGAAGTAGGGGTTGTATCAAAAGATTATGTAAAGTTTACTGTTACGCTTGTTATTGTCACGCTATTGATTGCAGAAACAAATAAAGTATTATTTTACTTCTATTGAATAAAGATTCTGAAAGCGTATTACATAGTGACAAAAATGTTGTTTGTTCAGTAACGTACCTAAATGAATATTTTATAGAAGTAATGATTATTATTTTTTATTTCTTTTGTTTAAAATATTCAAACGTCACGTGTTTGTTTTAATAATGAAAATTAGACAGGCAGATTGTCCTCAGTAACTATATAGTCAGTAGGAAACAACTGGAATCGCGTGGTTGTTCCTAATCTAACTACGAATGCGACCGCGTATTTCGAAACGTTTATTTGTTTTTTAATGCAAAGTGAAAAGGTAGAAAATGATAATGTTTTTCATAAATGTTACAGAGTATAACCTGTTGTCTGTCAAAGTGTCCGACTTGATTTCCGACCTTGATTATCTTACCGCTATGCGCGGCCTTAAATCTCCAATCTGTCGAGTGAGTGAGTGAGTGAATTGGTGAACGAGTGTGTGAAGGAGTGAGTGTTTAGGCTGTGGCACTTGTCATTTCCCACTTTACTGAAACAGAATCCATTTCTATATGGATAACACATCATTGCCTGACGCAGAATCCATGTTGTCCATGAGTCCAAGTCGGGAGTATCCACGATCTTCTGTTTTGGGTTTGTTGTTTAACGCCGCACTCAGCAATATTCCAGCTATACGGCGGCGGTCTGTAATAATCAAGTCTGGACCAGACAATCCAGTGATCAACATCATGAGTATCGATCTACGCAATTGGGATACGATGACATGTGTCAACCAAGTCATCGAGCCTGACCACCCAATCCCGTCAGTCGCCTCTTATGACAAGCATGGGTTACGGGAGACCGATTTCCCCGGGTCTGATCCACCATGCTTCATATGCTTCATTATTGATGCTAATGATGCCAGTCACAGGCAAAAGTACAAACATTGGTTCTCTACTGAGAGGGGCGGTGGGGTAGCCTGGTGGTTAAGCCGTTCGCTCGTTACGCTGAAGACCCGGGTTCGATTCCCCAGATGGGCACAATGTGTAAAGCTCATTTCTGGTGTCCCCCACCGTGATATGGCTGGAATATTGCTAAAAGCGGCGAAAAACTAAACTCACTCACTCTTTACAGAGAAGTGTTAATTCCAGATATTACATTTGACCACTTTTTGAATGACATTAAGTATTCATGATTTCAGTTGGGTTAGTATTTGGATGCACTGTAGATAATGTGCCATTTCCTGAAGTCAGCAGATCCGTTGGACAGAGAGCGCACTTATCATACCTTGTCCCTTGCAAACATCAATGGCTTGCAATCTCATCGCACATTTGGATCAGTGAGGTACATGACCTCGGATTTTGAGAAAAGAAATGCTCAATACTGTGAGATGTTATCTGTGCCAACCATGGACGGTGGATTAGCCTAGTGGTTAAACGTCACGCGAAGAATCGGGTTTGATTTTCCACATGGGTACAATGTGTGAAACCCATTCCCATGATATTGCAGGAGTATTACTGAAACCGTATCCGCTCACTCCTGGCTACAAACCTCCTCATAGAAAACACTGTTAAACATAGGAAGGCTTTACACTGAGGCAATCGAGAAGTATGTCAGGTTTTCTGAGCAATTTAAAAACAGCAAAAACTGTTAAATTATAAACGTCCCTTTAACCATCACTCATTCCTGTGACAGGTTGTGGATGGGTAATTTGTTTCAAGATAAACTGGTTCGCTGCAGACTGGGGAAGAAATGACCTTGCAACAGCATGACCCCGATATGCTGTAAATTTCTGCAGAAAGAAAAAGAAATATTGATTTTCAATGATTACGTGACTGAGATCTCTAGATAACCATCAGCAATTGGGTATCACGAATATTTCTTTACTTTGAACATTTTACTTTTAAATCAAATTATGTTATAATTATATATGATAAAACCCTGCATTCTTTGATGACTGATTAGGCAGTTGTAACAGTTGATGTGATATTGCAAATGGTGTTGCTCACTTGAAGTATTTTCAGTCGCAAATCAAAGACGTGATCAAATGATATATAGCTTCTTTTGTCACTTACTTTAAATGAGCCACAGTAGATTTATTGTAGATGCCAGTAGTAGGTTAACATTATGTCAGAGAGAGACGTGAATAGAAAGTAGAGAGGTATGTTGCTTTCATGCTCTAAAACTCAGTAGATCTATGCTAGATTTGGTGACCATACATGGTTGACTTGATGTTTAGAAGTACAAGGTCTGCTGCATCCCAGTTTCTTCAAAGACATGATCATGCATGAATTAAGAATTTATCTTTACATGTTAATTTCCTTCCCTTTTACGATTTATCATAAATTCACTTTTACCTCGAGAACTCTTTGATTTTATAAACATTCTCGATGAAAATATTGAGAAAGGGTCATCCTATATGTCTTTACGAAATTTCAGCATTAAAACGTCTTTGATTTTATAAAATTACTCGAAGAAAATATTGAGAAAGGGTCATTCTATATTTCACTCCCAAATTTCAGCATTAGAACGTTTGATACGTCCCCTCTCCTCCAGACGTGTGACTGAGGTCATATGCCACTCTTCGGACATCGCCAGAGGGCGCTACGATTATCTTAACCAATGAGAGAGCAGCTGCAGACTATCACATTTACACATATGCTCGCTAGAAGCCATCTCGTTACCAACAGGCCTAACGGCTATTAATACAGCATTCAAATGTTAATCGTCTAGGGCCATCGCCGCAAAGTCGGGGCGCGTCATGGAGCGTTAAGTAGTTGGTGGCGTATTTATGCATACATATAGTGTGATTCTTCTAAAAGGAAAATAAATGGCACTGCTAAATTACATGTGAATACGTGGACGTCGAGGCATGTCGGCCATGTTCGTCCCACGCCTGACACGTGACTGAGAGAATGAGTATGGTTTTACGCCGCTTTTACCAATATTCCTGCATTATCATGGCGGGGGACACCAGAAATGGGCTTCACATATGGTACCTATGTGGGGAATCGAACCCGGGTCTTCGGCGTTACGAGAGGACGCTTTGACCATAAGGCTACCCCACCGCCCCATTGACACGTACCCGTCTTATATAAAAGCCTATATAGCCTAATGGTTAAAGCGTTGGCTCGTCACGCCGAAGACCCGGGTTCGAATCCCCACATGGGCACAATGTGTGAAGCCCATATGTGGTGTCCCCCGCCGTGATGTTGCTGGAATATTGCTAAAAGCGGCGTAAAACCAAACTCAGTCAGTCAAGCATGGGTTACTAAAGACCTATTCTAACAGGGATCTTCATGGGTTCAAACACTTTGGCATCGTACGACTGACATGACTTAATAGGGGGATTGATTCTTACCCGGAATGTCCTGGGTTTTTCTTTATCATTTCGATCATTTATTTCATTTGAGTAATAAATTAAGAATGCAGATGTATTACGACATCCAAAGGTCAGATGTCAATGGTCGCGCTTGTGAAGGCGTCTGACCAAAGCTGAATACAGATTGGATTCAAACTCACCAAACGAAATGGGTTTAAATACATCTAACAATATGGAGCCACTCGTGCCTAACACCCTCGATAGGACTACAGGCTGCTTCACCCACATCTCAAGACGTCGTAATCGGCCGTGCTGACGTCTCCAACAACTTCAACCTTCTCAGCTTGGCAGAAATCTGACGACATCTGCTGACATAGAACCCGTCGTATACTCGGCCTCAATTCCTTAATTCTAATCTTGTCAAGAAAAGAGTTGTAGCTAACGGGGACGTCGCCGACTGCACAACGTTGTCGCTGTCAGTACGGAACACGCGGTCGACAGGCATGTCAAGCTAGCGTTAATTTGCAATGTTCTAAGACCCAGGCAGTGAGACGACCTTTGATGTTAAACTCATCACAACGCTGATCACATCTCTACATGTCAATGTCTGTGTACTAAGTGTCGCTTCAACGCTGTAAGGAGCAGACATAGACGCCATGGAGATTCTTTGCATTGTCTTTGATCTTTCTGGTGAATTACACCTAAATCGCTCAAGGCCAGAAGATGAAATGGAAGAAGACTTGGACAGAGATGTAACTAACGCGATTTATCTGATTACAGACATCGAACCGCAATACAGTGTTAATTTGCACAGATCCATATTTCAAGACGAATAAGATAGTAACACTTGTTATCATGGATCCCTGCTTGTAGAAAGGCATATATAAATAATTTGATTCTTTGAGAGAGCAGAACATCGGCAATCAAGTAAAGCAAAAAGCACACAAAGGAATCATCAACAAATCAAAGTTGGCATTCTAATACCACCCGTCCTGTTCCTATTTTTACTGCAGCTGATGATGTTGTTGCGGTTGCTGCTGTTGCAGTATCCTGAGTTATCGCGCACACATTACAGTTGGGGCTACGACTGCGTCCTGCCATTCTGTGTCCAGGGTTTCGCCCCTTTGCAGGACAGGAACCTATGATCATGGATTCGAATCCCTCTAGTATCTTTGGACCCGTGAAGGTCCGGGTTAGAATATTGATCTTCAGTAACCGGTGCTTGTCGTCAGAGGCGACTAACGGGATCGGGTGGTCAGGCTCGCTGACTTGGTTGACACATGTCATCGGTTCCCAATTGTGCAGATCGATGCTCATGCTGCTGATCACTGGATTGTCTGGTCCAGACCCGATTATTACAGACCGCCGCCATCTATCTGGAATATTGCTGAGTGCGGCGTAAAACTAAACTCACTCACTCACTCTAGTATCTTTGTATGCTTTTCGGCTTCATGCCTGTGATCTCGGGTTTCACCAAACTGACGAGCATCACAGACCGGTCTTGTATTACTTCGGGGTTTCCTCCCACATTAACTTGAATACTGCTCGAAGCTCCCCGACTTCACTCATTCAGTCACTAATTCTCCTGCCTCTTCTGCTGGTGCTGTTCGTGTTACTACTTTTGGTTTTGTTGTTGCTACACATGTTGTTGAGGCCGCTAGCTGTACTGTTACTATGTCCACTGGAGCCAATACTGCTTTTCATGTTACTTCTTTTGGTTTTGCTGTTGCTACTAATGTCGATGTTGAGGCCGCTGGCTCTACTGTTACTATGTCAACTGGAGCCAATACTGTTACTTTTGGTTTTATGTCTACTAACTGGAGCTGTTACAATACTGCTTTTCATGTTACTTCTTTTGGTTTTGCTGTTGCTACTAATGTCGTTGTTGAGGCCGCTAGCTCTACTGTTACTATGTCCACTGGAGCCAATACTGCTTTTCGTGTTACTTCTTTTGGTTTTGCTGTTGCTACTAATGTCGATGTTGAGGCCGCTGGCTCTTTGCTGTGCTACTAATGTCTTTCTTGAGGCCCACTGGAGCCAATACTGCTTTTCATGTTACTTCTTTTGGTACTTTGCTGTTGCTACTAATGTCGATGTTGAGGCCGCTAGCTCTACTGTTACTATGTCCACTGGAGCCAATACTGCTTTTCGTGTTACTTCTTTTGGTTTTGCTGTTGCTACTAATGTCGATGTTGAGGCCGCTGGCTCTACTGTTACTATGTCCACTGGAGCCAATACTGCTTTTCGTGTTACTTCTTTTGGTTTTGCTGTTGCTACTAATGTCGTTGTTGAGGCCGCTAGCTGTACTGTTACTATGTCCACTGGAGCCAATACTGCTTTTCGTGTTACTTCTTTTGGTTTTGCTGTTGCTACTAATGTCTTTGTTGAGGCCGCTAGCTGTACTGTTACTATGTCCACTGGAGCCAATACTGCTTTTCGTGTTACTTCTTTGGTTTTGCTGTTGCTACTAATGTCTTTCTTGAGGCCGCCAGCTGTACTGTTACTATGTCCACTGGAGCCAATATTTGTTACTGCAAGTAACACGTCTTACTGTGTTTACTACAGGTGTTAATGGATTGTGTCACCCCAAGGACGTGGATAGTTGCTCATTACATTACTCTCTTGATTTTTCACTGTTGCTGTAGCTAGACGTGTGCTTGATGCGTGAGTTCATATTTAGGCCGCTTTTAGCAATATTCCAGTATTATCACAGCGGGGAACACAAGAAATGGGCTTCAGATATTGTACCCATGTGTGGAATCGAACGCGGGTCTTCAGCGTGACGAGCGGACGATGTAATTATTAAGCTACCCCACTGCCTCCTTAGAATATAAGAGGGCGATAAAGAAAGGAAACCTTTCACGTCGGGTGACGACAGAAATGGGCTTCACAAATTGTACCCATGTGTGGAATCGAACCCGGGTCTTCAGCGTGGCGAGCGAGCGCTTTAACCACAAGGCTAACAAAGCGCCCTGGGCTTGATGCGACGTGAAACGAATAACAGACTATTACCACAACTGGTGCTATAAGTACTACATAATCCCCATGACAAGCGTCCACTGCGTATATGACACATCTTGATACAAACAAAATGCTTTTCAACGTGGCATTAAAAATAATTTACCCTCATAATAATCAATGCGTGTGCTACTAATCCACCCCTTCTACTGCTACTCCTACAACTCATGCGACTACAACTGCTACTACCATTACTCTAGCAGCGACGGCTGCTTCCACTGTTGCTGCCATTACTGCTCCTACTACTGCTAGTATTAGTACTACAACCTCTACTACAACTTCTACTACTACAACTACTACCACTACTACTCTACATCTACTACTGTTATTACTAGTACTACAACCTCTACTGCAACTACTACAACTTCTACTACAACTACTACTACTGCTACAACGGCAACTACTACTACAATACTACTACTACTACTACAATTACTACTACTACAATACTACTACTACTACTACCACTACTACTACTACTACTACAACTGCTACAACCTCTACTACAACCTCTACTACAACTACTACAACTTCTACTGCAAATACTGCTACAACGACAACAACTACTACTACTACTATCACTACAACTACTACTGCTACAACGACAACTACTAGTACAATACTACCACTACTACTACTACTACAATACTACTACTACTACAACTACTACAACCTCTACTACAACTACTACAACCTCTACTACAACTACTACAACTTCTACTGCAAATACTGCTACAACGACAACGACAACAACTACTATTACTACTACTACTACTACTACTACTACTACTACTACAATACTACTACTACTACCACTACAACTCTACAACAACTATTATTATTATTACTACTACTACAATTCTATAACTACACCATCACCACCATCCCTGTAACGCTGCTACGTTTACAACACCAACTCCGCCATCCCAGTGACATCTCCATCACAACCGCGCCCTGGGAAACCACGCCTTTTACCTCCAATTAGTCCATTCAATCTAAACCAACAGCACATTCCACATCTCATTCACAACAATAACAATAAATAACTTAAGAAAAATCGATTTTTCGAAATACAACTTCCCCTCTCTGACCTCATTACGTTGCCTGCGTCGAAGTGGCTCAGAAATTTCATTACTAGAGTTATCTTAAGAAGAACGTACTTGTGAAGAAATAATATTAACTCAAATATCAACTGAATAGTTTCCGGGGTAATGTATTCTGGCGATTATTGATATTCGGAATGATCTCTTTCGTATTAGACAGCCTCCGACTTGGGTCAAACCATGGGGCGTAGAGTTCCCCTGGAGTAAATAGAACGGTTGCCATGGATTTCTAGGTTCAAATTTAAGAAATAGCTAAAATCTAAGTTGAACGAACATTCCTTCCAGCGGTTTGCCCACTTTATTGCCTCCAGTGACGTCATTGCTTAAGTGTGAGAGTAATGAAGGAAATGGGCCCCTAATGTCTTCACACATGCCTAAGTGAAGGGAACACGATTTGGTAGGACTGAGTAACAAGTAGTCTATCTGAAAAGGCGTTTCAATTAGGCGTGTTACTCACAAACGATTGAGCATCATCTTGAAGCAGATGGTTGTGGCTTAGTTTATATACATTGTTGAGACAGTATTGCAAGCAACTTTAACTAGGAGCTGAAATAATGATATTGTCAAGCGTCCAGTGTTTGGACGTTAACAGGGATGCTGTCATTGTGACTTAACCTGTGTGGTCAGAGTTGTGACGAAGTGTCATTACTGATTTTCAGTGATCCATGTATTTAGTTTGCACCACCTTTTTAACTGTCAAAGAAATCCGTTTTGATGGGTAACCGATACTGGCTATTCTCGTTTCATTGACGTTTTATAACTGACGTAAGCGATGTGACCTGGATATGTGAAGAGGTGGCTTAGAAAGTAGATGAAATGACCTATTTAGTGAAATATATTACCTGTAACGTAAACAGCGTTCACCTGTATGGGGAGTGAGTGAGGATAGTTTTACGCCGCTTTTAGCAATATTCCAGCAATATCACTGCGGGGGACACGAGAAATAGGCTTCACACATTGGTACTACTTCGGCGTGATTTACTCTCATTCTGCCTACATCCCACTCTAATAAAAGTGTAGGCAGAATGAGAGAAATCAGGCCAACCCTAATTTAGAAATGGACCTGCCCATGACAATAACATAACACAATCTTGATTGTATTAATATTTTATTTATAGTAGATATTATTTCCCTATTTCCCTGTCACTATCATCATTATTATAACTGTAAAGACATCATCATCATCATCATCATCGTCATCATCATCAATCTAAAATTTCAATTTCAAGAGATGACCAGAGGCATCTAAAAACTGAAGCTTTGTCCTTCGACCTTGATGAAGGACCTCCTTTAGCCTCTGCAAACGAGAATAAAGTTCGTGATACACTCGTTTTCTGCCATTCGGTTTACCACCATACTCCAGTTGAATTTTCTTCTTTCTTTCTGTTGATTCATAAACTCGAACAGGTTTGGGTGGGACTTGTCAAGGGACCTGTTCATTACAGAGCGCCAGCCCTCCAAGTGATTGTTAGTGCGTGAACCGGCGTTATCATATTGATTCCATATGGACTTGTGGAACAAGGCATTATCGTGCACCCAGGTATTCGTGACGTAGTCGCAGAGGTCGTGTATGAGGGGGATGTCGGGTCTTTCGTCAAGGGTTTCAACCCTGGCATCCTGAACCTGATCTCGAGGGAGGTGTGGCACACAGGCAGCTCTTCGGACTACTCTTTGGATCCTCCCTGTACTGTGTACCTATGGTTTGGATCTTGCGCAGGATACACTGACTGTAGTGAAAGAGACATTCTCGTAGATGAGAGCTGGTAAAGACAGTCTCGTGTGCTTGAATGGCAGGAAGTTCAAAGTCGGTCTGGATGGTAGATGGATCTAGATCGGCACCTGTTACAGAATTCTTAAGTTGCTGGAACAGCCTGATGTAGACTCTTTGTCTATTAGGCATTAGGGCAAACGCAACGGGGAACATGTTGGAACCAGAGAGACGGTGAACAGCATACAGCTGGTTCCAGAGGCTGTGACAGGAATAGAATGTACCATCCATGTATACGGTGTCGGCACTCTGCATAGTCTCCATCATGTCTTCTGTGCAGAACACCAGGATTATGTCGTCCGTCACTGGTCTCAGCCCACTGGTATTCTATGCACACATTAGCCAGGATCTTCGGGAGTGGAGGAAGATTATTTCGGCGGTGTCGCTAGAGACCAGCATCAATGCTAGCAAAGGAGGGTGTTGTGGCAGCTTCATCGACGGTAAAGGTTCTCATCTCACCTTCGAAGATCTCTTGAGAGAAACCAGTCTGTTCACTGTTTTTAATTGATAGGTAACAATAAGAAAACAGTAAGTAACAAAAACATAAGAATGTCCATATAACAAGGATGAATGAAGCAGTCCCTTTGTCAAAACAACTCAAACAAAAATCCGAAGACACACACATACACACACACACACAAACAAAAACAAGACACCAAAAACACAAAAAACTCAAGCTCTTCCATTTTTCTTGTGGGGAGGTAGGGTCAAGTATTATCTATCGCTTTCTCATTCTGCCTACACAGTTGTGACCAACAGACCATGACTTGTGTTGTATTTAGCTGTAGGCAGAATGAGATGTAGGCAGATTGAGAGGACACCTTCGGCGTGACGGGCAAACGCTTTTTAACCACTAGGCTATCCCACCGCTACTGACCTGTATGGACAGAGGAGACACCTGTGAAATAACCGATGGAAACAATGTTGTCAGAGGTAAGTCCTGGGAAATCATCGATGTAAATTATGTTGTCAGAGGTAAGACCTGTGAAATCACCGATGTAAATTATGTTGTCAGAGGTAAGAACTGTGAAATCACCGATGTAAAGTATGTTGCCAGAGGTAAGACCTAAGAAATAACCGATGTAAAGTATGTGGTCAGAGGTAAGACCTGTGAAATCACCGATGTTAACTATGTTGTTATCGGTGAGACCTGTGAAATAACCGATGTAAAGTATGTGATCGGAGGTAAGACCTGTGAAATAACCGATGTAAAGTATGTGGTCAGAGGTTAGACTTGAGAAATAACCGATGTAAACTATGTGGTCAGAGGTGAGACCTGTGAAATAACCGATGTAAAGTATGTGATCGGAGGTAAGACCTGTGAAATAACCGATGTAAAGTATGTGGTCAGAGGTAAGACCTGTGAAATAACCGATGTAAACTATGTGGTCAGAGGTGAGACCTGTGAAATAACCGATGTAAACTATGTGGTCAGAGGTTAGACCTGTGAAATAACCGACGTACGCTATGTAGTCAGAGGTAAGACCTGTGAAATCACCGATGTAAACTATGTTGTCAGAGGTAAGACCTGTGAAATCACCGATGTAAACTATGTTGTCAGTAAACTTAGTTGTCATCGGTGAGACCTATGAAGTCAGAGATTTGGTCTTTGTAGTCAGACATGTCATCTGTGAAGTCAGATACTGACCTCTAGTTGGACATGAAACCTGTGAAACAAACGACATAAACCATATTGTTAGAGAGAGACCTGTGAAGTCAGATATTTGGTCTCTGTAGTCAGATATGTCACCTGTGAAGTCAGGGACTGATTTGCATAATCATGGGGTGTGACCTGTTAAATAACCAATGTAAACCTAAACCATTTGAAACTTGACTTTTCTGGTCCAGTTTTGAGTATGGCTTTGCATCAGCCAAATTCTTCGGTACTCAAACAGCGACTTGGAGGCTGAAAACTTCAACCTCAAATGTTGCTGTACTCTCCGATAATGACGTGCATCGATTTTAACTCGATACATTCAAGCACAGGCTTTCAAGTTCTTTGTACACACTTCTTTGCCCGTGGGTACATGCCTTTGTCCACATTATGTGCGTCAGGTTTAATAGTTTGGCTTACTCTCTGATATTAACCAGTAGAGGGATGGAGTAAATCCAGCTGGGGGACAAGGCAGGTAGCTTAAGAACCGTCAATCACTGTGGTCCATACTGTGGTGGCAGAACGTCGGCTGTTGGACATTGGTAACCAATCTGTATTGTGATTGTTAAGACGAGTTATATATATATTTTTAAATTTTTTGATTCATTTTAGTACCAGATTTAAATTTTTATAAAACCGGATACTCTTGTTGATTTACTGTCCTTTGTCGTCAGGGTTTTTATAGTCCGGTGTATCTATAATATTCTTACAGTTACAATATCACTGAAATATTCCCGACGTGCAATTATCTCAGCGAAATTAAAATCATTTCAATGATGTTTGACAGACTATATAAACACATCCTGAGTTATCGCCCTTACATTACAATCTCACATAGGTGTTTCGCGATAATATAGTCATATCACTATATTCGAATTGATAAGGTGTTTGACATTCCTCAGCAGGGTATATTACATTTACCCTCATCTGTCAGAATGTACAAAGGATATTGCCCAGTTTGTAACCAATCAGAAACAAGTATTGCCAGTTTGTAACCAATCAAAAACAAGTATTACCAGTTTGTAACCAATCAAAAACAAGTACTGCCAGTTTGTAACCAATCAAAAACAAGTACTGCCAGTTTGTAACCAATCAAAAACAAGTACTGCCAGTTTGTAACCAATCAAAAACAAGTATTACCAGTTTGTAACCAATCAAAAACAAGTACTGCCAGTTTGTAACCAGTCAAAAACAAGTACTGCCAGTTTGTAACCAGTCAAAAACAAGTACTGCCAGTTTGTAACCAGTCAAAAACAAGTACCGGGTATTGCCAGTTTGAAACCAATCAGAAACAAGTATGGTAAAGTAGGATAAGTTTAATGCCACGTGTTCTGGTGGACCGGGACAAAACGACAGCATTGGTCACGAACAATTAATGGCCCGTACTATGCTCACGGTCATCATTCAATTATGAATCTTGAATAATTCATAAACCTCTTGCCACTATCTTCCAGAAATTGATGGTTTCGCATTTATAGTAACGTAGCCCAAGTCCTTCGTATAATTCCCTCGTTATAACGTAGCTTTACGCGCTATTGCGAAGAGGAGGAAGACAGTCAGCCTTACAGGTTACACAAAGCAAATGTTTTCCCATAGACTTCCCTAGTAACGTTATATTGTCTTTAAAAATTACAGCCATTAAATATATAAATGTTCACAGTATGGTCTTAAAGCCACAACAGATAGACATATGTTTAGCTAACCAGTTCCTTTTCCGAGTACAGGAAGTTGAACACACCATCCCGGCACCAAATGTCGTCTACTTGAAAATATCTTAGCACACATCTAAGTGATTGTGTTAAAACACACAGCACGAAATATCGAAAACCATGGTCAGTTTTAATTACTGGGTGGTTGTAAACAAAAATCTTACAAAAACCATCCAGTCACAGCTGTCGGGTGATTCCCTATGAAAAATGTGTCCACCCAAAATGCTCACATGCCAAAACACCTGCAGCTGATAACAACACAGCTCACAGTTGAATGCACACCTAAATCTCATCCTTTGTCATTTCAATGGAATAAACCAAAGAATATTTATATGCATTATATTTTACTTATCAGTCAGATGGTATTCCAAATAATCAAATTAGTTTGGAACTAATCATTCAGATAATATTCACAATAAGTCACTAGCAATGTAGGGGCGGTGGGTAGCCTAGTGGTTAAGGCGTCCGTTCGTATCGCTGAAGACCCGGGTTCGATTCCCCACATGGACACATTGTATGAAGCCCATTTCCGGTGCCCCCAGAATTGCTGGAATATTGCGTAAAACCCAACTTACTCACCACTCACTAGCACCGTTCTTTAAACTACGCAATGTGATTTAAAATAGTACATAACCTTTATGAGAACTTATATATATGCACTCTTCCTAGTTGACGTGCACTGACCAGCAATGGAGCTGATGGCGTACACTACAAAATGGACCACAGTCTGACTTAGTTATCTCGGCTTTCAAAATGTAAATGATGAGGACATCTTGTTGTGAATTATGTCTCTACCGATTCGGCATCAATAGATCACACATGACGTTTGTGGGTGAACTAGATAACACATGGAGACAGTGTTTGCAACCTCCTGCAGCTCCAAGTAAAAACCTGTGGGAACTGCTAATGGTCACAGTGTGCCTCAACAAGGAAAACGCTTGCGATTAACTGATTGACTGTCATAAAAGAGTCTAAATTACCAAGACTCGGATATGAGCGATATATCAATTCCACTACAGGTTGGGTTAGCTCCGGCCATGTTTGACAGTCAGTTCGGCGCCCGCATTGAACCAGAATTTGACAGCACATCTCAGCCTTAGCTTCAAATCCAATTTGAAATACATGCAGAGCTGAAACCCATAAATTCACAAATGACTCAGAAACTGACCCCAGTTCTCTGGAAGTCATATGAGTGTGATTGTACAATACAGGTGACGCCTACAGCGGAATCTTAATAGCACAACAATAGCTGGTGTGTAACGGAAGCTGGGTTTTAACATGGTTAGTGACAGAGGCCGTGGAGGCGTGCATAGCTCCAGCAGGGATCAACGAGCAATTCAGGAAAACGGTTACCACGTACAATAACTGTAACTGGTGTGAAAATGGGGTCTTGGAATGTTGGTCGGTCTCGGAGATTATTCGATGAGAACATTTGTATTGATTTTGACGTGGACGATACTACATTCTTCTTCTTCTTCTCGTCACGCCGAAGACCCGGGTTCGATTCCCCATATGGGTATAATTAGTGAAGCCCACTTCTGGTGTCCCCCGCCGTGATATTGCTGGAATATTGCTAAAAGCGGCGTTAAACCAAAGTCACTCACTACTACTACTACTACTACTACTACTACTACTACTACTACTACTACTACTACTACTACTACTACTACTACTACCCATAAACTCATAAACAGTGGTAGTAACATCAGAAGTGACCGCACCACCACCACCACCACCAACAACAACAACAACAACAAACACACACCACCACCAGCACCACCAACAACAACAACAACAACAGCTGTAGTTGCAGCAGCAGGCCTGGTGTGGACAGGAACAGTACAAATATTAGGATGCCGACGACTTTGATTTTTATAAGATTCCTTTGTATATTTTCTTACTGCAGATGCTCTGCTTTAACAAAGAATCACATTTTTTATCTATCCCTTTAAATGCAGGGATCCAAAATAACTCTCGTTCATTTTGAAATATCGACCGGTAAAAATTAACATTATCATGAGCTTCTAGTTGAAATGCAAAAACTGAACCATTCATTAACTCAGGAATGGAAGTGCGTAATGTTTACGTAGCTCGTTAGTTCTGCATGGCACTAAATGTCACTTTCACGGAGAATGCGGGGAAGGAAACATATGACGCGTGATCTAGGTTTCTCTGAAGGCGGCTTTTGTTCGGATGACGTCATATATATTAGTCTGTGACGTTTTGAATAATGGATAACGACATGTCGTAAATTTCTAAAATGAGACTGTGACGTCATGTGATTTCGACTGACCGTCAGCATTGATAATCGCTACATGTACCTGTGAAAATATCGGGAATTTATTACACAAGCTCAGTACCTTTCAACTATCAGTTGAACCATTTTGTGACCATTTGAAACGCTATGAACAAAGGATGACGGCATTTTTCTATGGAATTTCATAACAATATACAATATGGCGTCCTGTTTTCTTATTGTGACGACCGCCTCCGTGGTGTAGTGGTTAGAGGGTCCGCCCGGAGAGCGGAAGGTCGCGGGTTCGATCCCCGACCGCGTCATACCAAAAGACGTTAAAATATGGTACTTGTTGGTCCCTGCCTGGCGCTCGGCATTAATGGGTACAACAAGGACTGGTCGGCTCGGAGTCAGTATAATGTGTCTGAGTGGGGTATTCATGCTTCACTGCGGCATGGTATCTCAGTGGGCTAGCACTATAAAACCAGCTGGGCTAGTACAAGCAGCCGCACATACACATACACACGCATGCACGTCGTCATATGAGCGAAATATTCTCAAGCACGACGTTAAACCCCATATCACCTCACCTCTTATTGTGATTTAGGACTAGCTAATATATACGTGTGTATGTATTGGAAAGGTATCACACCATATGTAGAATCCAACCTGGGCCTCCGGAGTTCTGAGCGAACGCTCTAACGACCAGGATACCCCCTCACCCCCTACTTAGCTACAATACTTCCTTTGCAGCTATATATATCACAATATTTTGTCTCGTTTCTAATAGGAATGTCCGTTTGGTACTGCCGGCTACATATTGAATTCTAGGCTATTTGGAACGCCTCCACATTTGCAGGAAGCAACCAGTTCAAATGTTATTTTACGCAAAACCAACGAAACCCAGACGTTGATTTCGACCGGTTACTGAGGACTCCTAAGAAAAACCCGCTGGTTTGAAACTTGTTGTCGCAAAAATAATGAAAATGTCATTCGCACACCATTGAGATAAGCCAGTTTAAAAAACCGATATTTGTTATGTCCAACATCCTATTCTTTGAGTTTTAAAATGTAGTGACAGACGGTTTTTTACTCCAAGGTATCGTAAGTGTAATCGATTTTCAGATTTGTCAGCCGAACAGCGCATGCTGGGTCATGGACATAGGAACAGAAAATCTCATTACAACACTGGAATTGAAATCCGAAGTTAATGGCTGCTGCTTGAAGCGAACCTTAGGCTTGTTCAACAAAGCCATTTAGCTTTAAGACTGACATAACCCTTCCTCTGTTGTCCTGGATGCCGTTGTACGTACCGATCTTAGCGCTAAGGTGACCGTAACTCCCAAAGTTTAACACAGACTTAAGGTAGCCTTAGCGCTAAGATGACCGTAACTCCCATACCTTAAACATAGACTTATGGTAGTCTTTGCGCTAAGGTTGTTTTTGTACTTGATGTCTTGATGGAATTGTCTTTTATGTGTGATGACATCTGTTGATTGCGATGTGATGTTTTGTATGGTATGACAAAGCGATCTTAGCGCTAAGGTGACCGTAACTCCCATACCTTAACATAGACTTATGGTAGCCTTTGCGCTAAGGTTGTTTTTGTACTTGATGTCTTGATGGAATTGTCTTTTATGTGTGATGACATCTGTTGATTGCGATGTGATGTTTTGTATGGTATGACAAAGCGATCTTAGCGCTAAGGTGACCGTAACTCCCATACCTTATCATAGACTTATGGTAGCCTTTGCGCTAAGGTTGTTTTTGTACTTGATGTCTTGATGGAATTGTCTGTTATGTGTGATGACATCTGTTGATTGCAATGTGGTATTTTGTATGTTATGACATCTATTGATGGAATTGTCTTTTATGTGTGATGACATCTGTTGATTGCCATGTGGTATTTTGTATGTTATGACATTTATTGATGGAATTGTCTTTTATGTGTGATGACATCTGTTGATTGCCATGTGGTATTTTGTATGTTATGACATCTATTGATGGAATTGTCTTTTATGTGTGATGACTTCTGTTGATTGCGATGTGGTATTTTGTATGTTATGACATCTATTCATGGAATTGTCTTTTATATGTGATGACATCTGTTGATTGCGATGTGGTATTTTGTATGTTATGACATGTATTCATGGCATTGTCTTTTGTGTGTGATGACATCTGTTGATTTCGATGTGGTATTTTGTATGTTATGACATCTATTCATGGTATTGTCTTTTATGTGTGAAGACATCTGTTGATTGCGATGTGGTATTTTGTATGTTATGACATGTATTCATGGAATTGTCTTTTATGTGTGATGACATCTGTTGATTGCGATGTGGTATTTTGTATGTTATGACATCTATTGATGGAATTGTCTTTTATGTGTGATGACATCTGTTGATTGCGATGTGGTATTTTGTATGTTATGACATCTATTCATGGTATTGTCTTTTATGTGTGATGACATCTGTTGATTTCGATGTGGTATTTTGTATGTTATGTTGATGTCATCAGTTGATTTTGTCAATACCGCAATATTTGAACGTCATCAACGGATTCAAATCGATTCAGAACACTTGATTTGTTATGAAGATCATTGTATTTCTAAACTAGGGATATTAACGAGCTACGGTTATGACAAACTGAAATAAGGAGTCACTTTGAGTTCGTTTTTAACACAAACTGACTGCATAACTTTACATGGGTTGATCCTGAGGACCAACAATCTAACCTAGTCTCAGCCTCTCTCAAGGAAGAGGTTAGGTACATAAGGAGCAGTGCGAAATTGATCTTGGAGACAGACTTTTTTGCACCGAGAGGACGGCGCTTACATAAGCTGTTCCTGAATAGGGTCATTGTTTTCTTTTGTTGTCTGATTGGGGCCTAAACTGCCGGTACCGCGTCATCATCAGCCTGAGGTTAAGGTAACGACACAGTTTGGAAAATAGAAGATTGGAAAGAGGTACAGAATATTGCCGTGACCAATACGATGACGATGAATGTCAGTATTTCATGTCACAAATAGAGTTCATAGGAATACACAAATGTCAGATTTTGTCGTCGCTAACGTTCATTGTCACAAATATTCAAACACATACACGTTTTCCATATGTCTCTAAATGAAGTCTAACGGGATCGAGTGGTCAGACTCGCTGAATTGGTTGACACGTGTCATCGTTTCCCAAATGCGTAGATAGATGCTCATGGTGTTGATCACTGGATTTTGATATATGACGGCGGTCTGTACAAAATCGAGTCTGGACCAGACAATCCAGTGATCAGCATCATGAGCATCGACATATGCAATTGGGATACGATGACATGTGTCAACCAAGTTAGCAAGCCTGACCACACCTCTTGCGACAGGCATGGGTTACTGAAGATCAATTCTAACCCGGATCATTTCACAGCAAGACGTTTACGTAAATGTACATACACCATCACACTTACAAACTCATGAACACGAATCTCGTCGAGATCAGGCACTTGATATGGCGTTTCTAACATGCGTAACTTCATTGAAACAATTGATAGCTTTTAACATCAACTTTGAGAATGTACGTCATTGAAATGCAGTTGTTACTGGCTTATTTAATCAGTGTCGGTAATTTGATACAACAGAAGAACAGACTCCTCGCTGTGTGTTCTCCGCAGTGCTGCAATGAATGTATCGGCGAAACATGAAAGAAGTAGCCTTCTATTTTTGAGAACTGCTTGTTTCACATTTCAACATGTTCTTGTCAAAGATCAAAGCTAATTGTTTCAGCTTGCCGTTGGAAGGCTTGAATGTTGTTTCTCTGTTATCTTCAATTACACAAATCGTCACATGTCTAAAACCTGAAAAAGTGTTTAACAAACGAACTTCCCCATCAAACTTTTCGTTGTCCCAATTTATATGTGTAAGTTATCACTACCGCAAAAGATGCATCTAAAATCTCGGCTCATCCACATGGTATGTCGTAACCCCATATCTGTACTCTCTATGTCATAACCCCTGCATCTAGTACAGATGCAGATACTCTGTCACAACCCCTGAATCTATACTCTCCACGTCACAACCCCTGAATCTATACTCTCGACGTCACAACCCCTGCATCTATACTCTCCACGTCACAACCCCTGCATCTAGTACAGATGCAGATACTCTGTCATAACCCCTCAATCTATACTCTCGACGTCACAACCCCTGAATCTATACTCTCCACGTCACAACCCCTGCATCTCACGTCACAACCCTGCACAGATGCAGATACTCTGTCATAACCCCTCAATCTATACTCTCGACGTCACAACCCCTGAATCTATACTCTCCACGTCACAACCCCTGAATCTATACTCTCGACGTCACAACCCCTGAATCTATACTCTCCACGTCACAACCCCTGAATCTATACTCTCGACGTCACAACCCCTGAATCTATACTCTCCACGTCACAACCCCTGCATCTAGTACAGATGCAGATACTCTGTCACAACCCCTGAATCTATACTCTCCACGTCACAACCTCTGCATCTATTATCTCGATGTCACAACCGTTGCATCTAGACTCTCTTCCACACCCCCTGAATCTATACTCTATATGAAGCAATCCCCATATTTATAATCTCACTGTCGCACATCCCGTATCTATTCTCTGTCACAATCAACGTGTCTGTGATCTCTAAGTCTCGTTCTCTCGCAATCGACGCCATCATATTCCAGTGTCATTTAAAACCGCACGGAATTAAATGCAACAACTCTCTCACCTCCAGGTACTCGACTTTTCACATCGAGTATCCACACAATATTGAGCACACCATTCAAAAACTAAGTATGTCCACTACTAATGCTTGACAAGGATACAATTATTGACCAGCTTTAAGGGATACCGGAAACCAAAGAGGTCAAGTACCTAAAGTAAATGAGTAGCTGTGGTAGGCAACACTACTGCAAGATGACGCTGTGGAGCGCTCACGAACGCTTAAACTGATAACCCTCCAATAATGGAGTTAGACTCATGTCTTAACCAGTACATGTCAACAAGTCAACTAGGATCAGGATGCATTACCCTGTAAACGAGGCTGAATATGTCAGCTTTACTTGATTACCAAGGAAGCACAGCATTTGAAATGCCACGCTCTTATTCTTCTTAAACTGTCTTTTTGTCTGTGTGAGTCAGCATCCATCCACCTGTCCTCCTGGTTTAAACCTAAGCTCTACCACAATGCGCGTCCACCTGGTCTTGTGCAATAGGCTGTCGGTGTAAGAGCCGGCACATGTGGTGAAGTGCAAACACTTAATGGAACGTAAAGGCTGAGAGGTTAGGCTAGATCCCTGTGAGTGTTTGTTCTCTTTAAACACGAACTGTTGATCGGTAAAGGTGCTGTAATACCTTTGATGTACACACGGACAAACTGAATGACGAGGGAAAATGGACAATTTGAGTTTGAGTTGTTTCGGAAAGATTAGCTTTGTATGTGATCTCGTTGAGGAAATAACGCTTGGTAGTAGTAAGTTGACTCTTTGATGGTTCTCTTGTCCTTGAATATTCGATATTTTGAACTACATCGAACTAAGGGTTATGAGGTAAAAAGTTTGCTATTTTTAATTCCAAATCAGAAACGCAAACGTTAAACCAGAAATCGATACCTGAATTTAAATGTGAAAATCCGTAAATAACTGTTATAAGGTCAGTGAATTTATTGAAATGTTTTAGTTAAAGATAAACCGGATTAACAATCGAGCAAGACTATACAACGAGCCGACAAACGAGTGTAGCAGTATATAACAGGCTTGACATTACTAATGTTAGTGCACGAGCGAATGTCCAGAATCGTTCAATATGTCTTCAGAATCACGCACTCCACTCTTGAGTCCACGAAACATTCTGGAAGCGGGCTGGAACGTGGGCTCTTTGAGATAAGCATTCCACTGGGCATTCTTAGTCAGCATTCTAGAAACTGTTACCTCCTGAAGCACCTTGAATGAGGTAGTCATTTCCGGAAGTGGATGGACAACTACAAATAAGCTCCTCACAGAAGGAGTCAAATGCTGAGTTGGAGCTTAGACTGTACAAAACCAAGGGACGCCACTCTATTTTACAAGCGGTTTAAATAGCTGCCGCTAAGAATCATCAGGATTAAACTTACAACAAATACTGTAACATAACGCTGCAAATTAATGGCAAATAAATTGTTTCGGTTGGAAGTTTTGATTATGGAGCATGGTAATAACATCTAGGTCCATTGTAACCTAAATCTGCATGTTGGTAATCTTGTTACCCTTACACATTGTGCAGCTCTCTTGTATCTGACATCAGTATGTACCTATCTTGTATCTGCGACTTGCCAGTCTTGTATCCTACACTAGCCAGTTCTTTTATTGTATCACCTACCCCCTATACTTGTTTCTATCTCTTTCATCTATTATACCTGCAGGTTGCCCTCTTTTGTCATGCAATTACCTCTACCTCTCTTGTTTCTCTCTCTACTGTCCTCCACTCACCTATTCCTCGCTTCTGTCCTACAAGCGATTACATCGCTCTACCGTTCTACACTTGCCGGGCGGTGGTGAACCTAGTGATTAAAGCGTTCACTCGTCCGTGGTGCAATTCCCCACATGGGTACAATGTGCGAGGCCCATTTCTGGTGTCCCCCACCCTGATACCTCTCTTCTTGCCTTCATAAACCTGTATCTTTTTTATCCTACACGTTTGTGTCCCTTGCTTGTTTCCTACACGTGACTATTTCTCCTGTGGGTGGTGGGGTAGCCTGGTAGTTAAAGTGTTCGCTCGTCACGTCGTAGATCGATCAGTTTTGGGTTCGATTCCCCACATAGGTACAATATGTGAAGCCTATTTCCGGTGTCTCCCCGCCGTGATATTGCTGGAATATTGTTAAAATCGGCGCAAAACCATAATCACTCACTTACTCACTATTTAACCTATCTATCCTAAAACCGACTCCGTGGTGTAGTGGTTAGAGCGGAATGTCGCGGGTTTGATCCACGGCCGCATCAAACTTGCCAGTACAAGCAGCCACTCATACACACGCATGCACGTCGTCATATGAGCGCCCAATTTTACCTCACCTATCCTACACTTGCCTTTTTATCCCATTTACCCTACGCATGTCTGTTGCTCTCCTCTTTTCTACACTTATTTGTATCTCTTTTCTATCATACACTTGCCTGTACCTTTCTTGTATCCTCTTCTGTAGCAAAGTCGACGATGGGCACCTATAAACACAGTTTAACCAGACCATATCTCACTTTAAGCTGACCCTCCCTTGTATATAATTTTTGTATAACACCGATCTCATTCACCTACTTTATACGAAACATCCCCTGCGATATCGCACTAACAGGGCATTCAGTATCTGTCATTACAGACCACGAAGTTGAGATGGTAGTCATTGTCTAGGAACTGAAATGAACCAGCAGTGTCTTGGGAAACTGGAACGTCAAAACAAGATTTATGTCACCATCAGATAATTAGCTATTCGATAGAAGTAATAATGACATATTGACCAAGATGTATGGTTCCGTCGGAGTTAATTACTGTAAGGACATATATCTCTACAAAATATAGCTTTGTTTATGCGGGGATTCAATACAATGCAAATATAAACGCTGCTGTTGTCAATGATTGCATAGTTTGGGGGCATAGCGGAATTTAAATGCTGTACCATGGCCTGTAACAATACGTTGGAATTATTTGATAGTGTAGTCTTTAATTCTTGAGATGCAGCTTGGTTTCAGCGACGTTTAAGTCAGAGGTTGAGAAAGATTAATGACACGTCGTCAACGACTACATTGCTATGATGCAACGTTCCGGAGCCGTTCAAACTTTATTTGTGAGTGAGTGAGTAAGGTTTTAAACCGCTTTTAGCAATATCCCAGCAATATCACGGCCGGGGGATACCAGAAATGGTCCTCACACATCGTACCTATGTTGGGAATCGAACCCGGGCCTTCGGCGTGACGAGCGAACGCTGTCACCACAAGGTTACCCAACCGCCCTAGACTAACAAGACATCTCTGAAATGAACATATTTTACAGAAAAAAACAGTTCATAATAAAAAAATATAATGAAAAGGAGGCCTGATACTTTTTTCCCATTTCTAAAATCTCCACATATTGCATGGGCTACATTGGGTATATTTGTTTCAGGGTCTGTACGACTGACTACCCACCAGCCCTAAGGGTGAGTGAATGCATGTTATGTTACACCGTATGTGTCACTGGAGTTTCATAAGAAGAATCAAATCTATACCTATAAATGGAATGGCAACCTATACCACGATAGGAGGTCGTGTAGCTACTGTACTACTCAAAATAAGTTAAGGACATCCGATTTTTTCTTATTACTGTAGTTTTATATAGCCATGCCAAATTAACTGTTGAAGATTGTGGAAGATTCCGGTGAATTCCTCAAAGCAACTAACCTTGTCCACTACAGCTGTCGACCCGTGAAGATCCGGGTTAGAATTAACATTGGTCTTCAGTAACCCATGCTTGTCGTACGAGGCGACTAACGGCATCAGGTGGTCAGGCACGCTGACTTTGTTGACATATGTCATCGGTTCCCATTTGCGCAGATCGATGCACATGTTGTTGACCATTTCATTGTCTGGTCCAGAGGCGATTATAAATAGACCGCCGCCATATAGCTTGAATATTGCTGAGTGCGGCGTTAAACAACAAACAAACAAAAACCTAACTGATTTACATTACGTCATCTGAACAACAGTTGCCTTCGGAGAAACGTTTTCCCCAGGAAAGACATGTGATTTGTTCTCTTCCTCACATTCTGCTTTTAAGTGACATTTAGTGACACACAAAACCACTAACAAACAAACAAACAAACAAACAAACAAACAAACAAACAAACAAACACTATCGCTGTCAGGTCAAAATGCATCAATATTAGTGTTTTATATCATTATGCGAGGTTG
Organism: Haliotis rubra; assembly: GCF_003918875.1. NCBI lineage: Eukaryota > Metazoa > Mollusca > Gastropoda > Lepetellida > Haliotidae > Haliotis > Haliotis rubra. The sequence goes on from NW_025767116.1 coordinate 185,509, forward strand.
GTTCAGTGGATGTCTCTTAATATGATATTTTTATTTGAGGCAATAATTATACAACCAAGAATCTGATGAGCCATTTTGAGGAGGAAGGTCATTATCTCAGCAGCAAGAGCAAGAGCAACTTCGCCACTTCTCCACCACTGAGAACAGAAATCAGGCATTCCTTTGTATTTAGTGCTCTGAAGGAAGATGAAGACGAAAGGTTCCGTTATAACTGATATGTAGACATGATATTAAGGCACGTGGTGCCTGTAACAATAATTCCACGTGGATCATGGAAAGTAATTGCCGATGCCAGCTATTTACTTCTCGTCCGTCCGTAATATGCAGTCGTACCAGAAGGCCTCTTCACGATGGAATCGTCTCGACTGACATTAGCCCAAGATTTGCTTGTGGACGTTGGTTTAATATGCCTAGCTGGTAAGTCAGGAAATGAGTAGGTTTCAGATGGTAACATCGACCTTGGGTTACTAGCAAGAGTAATAGCATGGATGCTGGTATGATGGCGCAATGTTGACGTGACGTCATGTCGATGGCGTCATGATGACCGATCATGTCATCATCTTCGTGACAGTAACATTGTTGCTGTTTATTACCTACGAGGGCGAAAATGACGGGGTTCATATTTCTCACCCCGATGCCCTAGGACAAAATATCACTTTGTCATGGTGACGTGACGTCATGAACAATGCTATGACGTCACGTTTCTTCTATGACGTTGCGTTCTACATACGGCGACGGCGGGTAGCCAGCCTATGTTTGAAAGTAGATTTGGGTTTATTTTCCTCAATTTGAACTTCGGTAATGAACAGAATATTATATTCGTGCCAATATCATACTATGTTTACTCGTGCCTAAATATCGCTATATCCTTCGCTCTCGCTAGGGAAATACCAACATTTAGGCGCTCGTGTCGTAAACATAGTATGACATGGGCACTCATATAATATCCTCTATACAGGTTATACGCATTGCACACAACACATTTGAACCATAATTACAAACACTATTTCGTATTATGGCATCAAATGGATGACACCTTGTTTATTGTTTGTAAAGAAATAGACACAATAGAAAGTAATTTAGTAAACAAATTAAAGGTGTATGTCTTCATGTTCTTCGAAGCAAAGGCATCCTTGTAACGTATAACCTTTTCTTTCGTCACAATGGTAAATCCCCGTGAAGATCCGGGTTACAATTGATCTTCAGTAACCCATGCTTGTCGTAAGAGGCGACTAACGGAATCGGGTGGTCAGGCTCGCTGACTTGGTTGACACATGTCATCGGTTCCCAGTTGCGCAGATCGATGCTCATACTGTTGATCCCTGGATTGTCTGGTCAAGGCTCGATTATTTACAGAATATTGCTGAGTGCGGCGTAAAACTAAACTCACTCAATCACAATGGTAAAGGGGTGAAGTCGAAGTCGAGTGCGTAAAGCGTTCGCTTGTCACGCCGAAGACTCGGGTTCGATTCCCACAAGGGTACAATGTGTAAAGCCCATTTCTGGTGTTCCCGTTATGATATTGCTGGAATATTGCTAAAAGCGGCGTAAAACCATACTCACTCACTGACACACTGTAAATGGTAAACGATAGAAAAAATCCGTTTGATCAACCTGGGAGTAGGGGAGATGTTAGAGTAAGTTTTACTAAATTCACTAATCATACATATGCATGTCGTGGTTGTTTGTAAGATGTATCCGTGTACTTTCATTCTTAACTCAGATAACTCAGATACTTACTATGATAAATATTTCAACTTAAAGTAAGATTTAGTGGTGGTCCGATTAACTGAAATAATCGAAGATTGGTCGCAGTGACTAAACGACCAAGCAATCGATCATGTTTTCTCATAATCGAACACAAACAATTCTGGAACACTTTTAGCATTAACAATATTTTTCACAAGGTTGGTTTTGTCTGTTACATTTCATAAGGACTAAAAGCTTGTTCCAGGTCATGATTGAATTTGTCTTAAAGACATCAGGAAATTTATGTTCCTAACATACTAGTCATCCTTTCAAGATGTGAAAATTGCCAAAATAAACCCCAAAGAACTACTTTTTTTTTCTTTACGTTTTTGTGCATTTACAAAAATAACCAGGAAAAAATCATAAATGACGCTAACCAATTATTTTCGATGATTTATCGGTTGTAATGAAGCAATCATCAATTATGAGATTTTAAACAATTCCCAACACTAGTAAGATTTGCATTATCTATCTCATGACTATATACGATACATTCCCATAAACAATGTTTTCTGTTTCTGCCTTTGACATTAAAGTTAAATACCTTTAATGTCAATATGCAAAACGTATTCTCAACATGAGTTCTGTAAATAGAAACATTAACATGAGTCATATATCGTGCAGTGGGGTCAGTTATTGCTTCTCTTGTAACTATGACAACAATCTTCCAAAAACGACGTATTGTTATCTCAAATGCATCGTTCCCGATACAAGGCTGGATCTAATGTTGTTATGGCGAACCAGATATTGTACTAATACTGTTGTGCCTGTATAGAACTATACTCATGCCAATAATGGTTGTCACCCCCTTTAATTGTTTTAATTGGAGATGGGGCCGTGGGGTGGGGGTGTGAGGTGTGTGTGGGGTGGGGGTGACAACCATTATTGGCATGAGTATATATACTGCAGTCTCGATAGTAAGGCTAAGCCTTATTTTATATAGTCTCCCTGTCACTGTAAAAGTAATTACGCATTCAGATGCTGTGAGTGGGTGGGCAAATGTTTACTGCTTATTTTTTCAAATCATGTTTCAGTCTTTTTACAGTTCTTAAAATATTTAAACATAATGTATTTCTTAAACGTGGGTGGATGTAATTTGTTTACTGATGTAATTTTTACACTTGCAAGAAATTCGCTTCTTTCGGAATGTTGAATATTCCATGAATTGTTATGACCATGAACAGTTGCTGTTGTCAGTGGAGGTAATTCTGTATCCTAATCGATCAAAATTGCAAATGGGTGTTGCTAATTTAGTTTTGGGAGGATGTGCTATTTCGGCTTAGGTTATTGACTGTTAAAGATGTTGCGCGGGTACCATCTTACAACAGTACACCCAGAAAGCCGTGAGGATCCGGGGTGGAAATGATCTCCAGTAAACCATTTCTGGTGTCCCCCGCAGTTTGCGTGAATATAAGCGGCTTAAAACCATACTCACTCACTCACTCACTCATTGCTTGGTGAACAGAGCTCAAAACATCTAAGAGAGTTAACTCCGGTCATCGAATTGGACGTGGCTCATATTTACCAACGAAGTCCTTCTGAACAGTGCAGAGAGACTGGACACGCATTGACTGGCAGTCGTTAAAACAACAGAGAGGAACAGTCCCCGACTTCACACCGGATACAGACAACAGGGAAGGTGACTTTGTCGCGTGAGCCTATTTCTGTTGTGGAAGGCAGAGCAAATCCTTCCGTCTGGACAATCGCGATGTTTATCGACACCTTTCTTATCGTTTTAATTGGAAAAGACACACAAGTCTATTCCACTTAACCTATAAATACGTATGTACTGCTACAGCGTTTAAAGGTTCAATGTCGTCTTGACGCTGCCAAATGAGTAACATTTCAATATTTCAAGCAATAAGCGTCCTATAATGTACCATATCAAATCCTGTGGATTGCTTTAATACCGTCTCGTTCTGTTGGTGCCAACTCTTTTATATTCTTACTCAGGTCACGTCCAATTTCTTGCTTGGTACTTTTCTAAACCATCATCCAACCACCATCCGCGAGAGAATTGATCTTCAGCAACCCATGTTAAAGGGAAGCGGCTAAAGGGAACGGGTGGTCAGGCACGCTGACTTGTTTGACAAATGTCGTCCTATCCCTAATTGCGTAGATCGATGCTCATGTTGATGATCACTGGATTGTCCGGTCCAGACCACCGCCATATAGCTGGAATATAGGTGAGCGCTCCGTTTAAGGGCAACTAATAACGAGAACTATCTAAGGCATCATCATAAGATATATTACCCTGCGTTATTATGACTGCTGTACTTACCCCGTGGGGGTTCGGGTTGAGCAGGAAGAGGAGCGCAGGGATGTGGCTCGGAGGGGAGTGAGTATGATAGAAGGGGTTGTTTATGATAGGAATAGGACGATGGGAAAAGGATGGGTTCCTATGTCTGAAATTGGTAGGATGGTTATATTTTGTGATAATATGCCGTGACGGGTTAGTTAAAGGCACAATTTCACACATTCTCGAAAATATTTGGGCCTATATTATACACAACGGGGCATATGCACTCACTTTAGCTTCCTATTGACGCAGTAAAAGACTTATTATCCCTTACAACTTGCCTGAAATGTAACATATGTTATATTTGGGATTACATATTCTTGCCTGAAATGGATGATTGAAGCTTCGAGGAGAACAGCTTTCAAGCAGACAAAACACTTGCCATATATGGAATGTAAACACTTGCTCCGTACATCGAAATCTGTCGCACGCAGGGTTGTCGGTGTGTGCCGAACTGGTTTCAATCGCAAGCTGTGCGTATGTTTTTGCGCCAGACATCAACGTCAGTTCAGTCTCGAAAGGAGTTATAGAATATTCGTAAAAAGCGCTCCATGGGACATAACTCGATGGAGTTCGCTTGAAACAATGTTCGGCCGGTAGAGGGCGTGAGAGTCGATTTAATGCAACGTTGCATTAATTCACTCGAACCTTTTAATTATATACTGTAATCTAAATACATAATTTTATTTGGAATAGATTATATGGCAGCTTCCCTCAGGGCTAATAGTTTTTATTATTGAGAGAAATGCTATTTATTTTTCAAAACTTAGGTGCGGAATAGTGCCTTTAAGTTTGTAGAGCGGTGATCTGGCTGCAGATCCGAAAACAGATACGCTATCTCAATCGTTGAAAAGAAACAAGGTACTTTATCAGTCAAGGAAGGGCCTAAAGTAGTAAGACCGCCTCCGTGGTGTAGTGGTTAGAGCGTCCGCCCGGAGAGCGGAAGGTCGCGGGTTCGATCCCCGACAGCGTCATACCAAAAGACGTTAAAATATGGTACTTGTTGGTCCCTGTCTGGCGTTCGGCATTAATGGGTACGACAAGGACTGGTCGGCTCGGAGTCAGTATAATGTGTCTGAGTGGGGTATTCATGCTTCACTGCGGCGTTGTATCTCAGTGGGCTAGCACTATAAAACCAGCTTCAGTCTACAAGCAGCCGGCTAGGGTACATAGCAGCCGCACTTCAGGTAAAACTGACATACAAACCGCACATACAGATACACCCGCATGCACGTCGTCATATGAGCGAAATATTCTCAAGCACAACGTTAAACCCAATTTCACCCCACCTCACCTAAAGTAGTAAAGAAATACTGTCAACCCCAAGGTTATACTGCACCAGATCTGAATATCCGTAATTTAACAAGCACATTTCAGACTGAATCATTTGACAGTTTGTGATTGGCTGATTTTGTGTTTTTTACATGATGACATATGCTAAATATGACCACAGGTACTGACTTTTTGTGCCGAACTGGTGTTGGTCTGTTTGGCTTTCTGTACTTGGAAAAGGATCAGGCAAAGTTGGTCACATTTTATATTGTTGTTGCTTCGTTAAGGCCAGACTATGCACACTTGTACATGCAGCTGTTGGCTCAGTTAATTTAAAAAACCCGTTGCTATAAAAGTCAATGGGGAAATATTTGGTTTTGGTTAACCCCAAATGCAAGTGCTGAGACATTCCTGCCAGCCCTTGGTCTATGGAGACGTCTCTATGAGAAGTCAACGTTACATTAACCTGCAAATCATCATAACGCCAGATGGATGTCAATACTCATTTATCGCAATGCCTTGCGCCGACATTACATTTTCTCTCTCACGGAATATGAAACCACAGAGGAGATATTCTTTTAATAATGAAATCATCGCGTTACTACTTTGGTGTCCGTGATCTAGACGTGGTATTTCTAATTCCATTTATGTCCTGGGCCCATCAATAGTTTCCCCAATATGAACAGGAAATTGTTTTTTTACGTTAGTGTCTTTTTGGTAAAATAATGTCTCGAGTGGTGTTTGGTGTCTTGAAGTATGGGTTGCAGTCACAAGGAATCTCTGCTGTTTGTTATTGAATCTGGTCTGAACTGATCTGTTTAAACTGAAGGAAGAGATTGTTTATTGATGTCTGAAAGCATGGTGTAGTTTCAGATTACGATGGGGATGGTGGGTGCAAGAGGAAGGGAATACAGATAGGGGTGGGGACTGGGATGGGGATGGGAAGAATATGGATATGATGGGAAAGGAACATTTTGAGAGGGTGGGTGGGGTGAGGTGAGGTGAGGTGGGTGAGGTGAGGTGAAATTGGGTTAACGTCGTGCTTGAGAATATTTCGCTCATATGACGACGTGCATGCGTGTGTATGTGTACGTGCGGCTGCTTGTACTCAGCCCAGACTGAAGCTGGTTTTATAGTGCTAGCCCACTGAGATACCATGCCGCAGTGAAGCATGAATACCCCACTCAGACACATTATACTGACTCCGAGCCGACCATTCCTTGTTGTTCCCATTAATGCCGAGCGCCATGCAGGGATCAACAAGTACCGTGATTTTAACGTCTTTTGGTATGACGCTGTCGGGGATCGAACCCGCGACCTTCCGCTCTCCGGGCGGACGCTCTAACCACTACACCACGGAGGCGTTCTAGATTTGAGAGGATGAGTGTAGGACGAGAAGCACGTAATGTTGGGTGGGTGGTGTGGGGTGGGGATATGACTTGGAAGGGTGATATAATAGGAAGAAAACGAGATATGACGTGACCTAACACCTAGGGTGGGGAACATGATATGATTGGAAGTACGATATATTGAGTGAGTGAGTGAGTGAGTGAGTGAGTGAGTTTGGTTTAACGCCACTTTTAGCAATATTCCAGCAATATCACGGCGGGGAACACCAGAAATGGGCTTCACACATTGTACCCATGTGGGGAATCGAACCCGGGTCTTCGGCGTGTCGAGCGAACGCTTTAACCACTAGGCTATCCCACCGCCCCTACGATATATTGAGTAGGATTTGGGGACACGGGGTAGTTTGACTGGATGCGGAGGAGGAGAATGGGGAAGTGATACGTCTGGAAGGAGGTATGGCGGTAAGTGAGGTATGATAGTAGGGGAGTGGTTATGATGGGGAGTGTGGGGACAAGATTGGACCTACGATATGTTGGGCAGTGGATTGGATATGATAGGAATGGTGCAAATATAGTAACAGTAGGAATGGAATGTTATGGGCATTTTTGTAAGTAATGGTAAACGACCATATAAGAACAATCCGTGAATGTGTGCTGAACGGAACCTGGCGGATGGCTGCTCTGATGTCGTCTACGTTGTAACACGACACTAACAGGATGTTGGTCCTAAATGTAGAATGTGAGTTACTCCATGGGTACACGGTTTTGTATGGAATACTGTTAGGGACATTCTCGCGATCTCGACCTTTGGAAACAAGCTAAAATGCCAAAAGTGTGAGAATGCGAGATCGCGAGAAAATGAAATGTCGCATTCTCGCGATTGTGTGTTCTTGTGGCCATATTTGACAACTCGAGATTGCGAGAATGCGAGATTTGACAGCATGTACAAATGTCGCATTCTCGCGATCTCGACTTTTGACAAAAAGTGCTATGTACCAAACACACGAGAATGCGAGATTTTGGCCAAATCTCGCGTTCTCGCATTCTCGAACTTTTGGCATTTTTAGCCATGTTTCCAAAGGACGAGATCGCGAGAATGTCCCTTACAGTATTCCATAGTTTTGCATTTACAGTGGATACATGCGCCAGTTTACATCGGCTTCAGTTCTCTGGGGTCCGGACCTCGTTTGGGACAGTGGATGCTGGCTCAGCATGTATATCTATCAGGAGGGCGGGATTACTTCCCATCTTGATATGTGGATATCATCATCATCATCATTATCATCCTCATCGAGTGAATGTTGCATCCCGCCGCAACGAGGCAACTTTTATTATTTTAATCCACGTCAATATATTACACGCAGGGTTGTCGGTGTATTGCCGAACTGGTTTCAATCGCAAGCTGTGCGTATGTTTTGCGCATGAACATCAACGTCGAAGTTCAGTCTCGAAAGGGTTATAGAATATTCGCGTAAAGCGCTCCATGGGACGCCAACTCGATGGAGTTCGCTTGAAACAATGTTCGGCCGGTAAGAGGGCGTGAGAGTCGATTTAATGCAACGTTGCATTAATTCACTCGAACACACCCAATTATATACTGTAATCTAAATACATAATTTTATTAGGAATAGATTATATGGCAGCTTCCCTCAGGGCTAATAGTTTTATTATTAGAGAGAAATGCTATTTATTTTTCAAAACTTAGGTGCGGAATAGTGCCTTTAAGTTTGTAGAGGCGGTGATCTGGCTGCAGATCCGAAAACAGATACGCTATCTCAATCGTTGAAAAGAAACAAGGTACTTTATCAGTCAAGGAAGGATACAAAGTAGTAAGACCGCCTCCGTGGTGTAGTGGTTAGAGCGTCCGCCCGGAGGCGGAAGGTCGCGGGTTCGATCCCCGACAGCGTCATACCAAAAGACGTTAAAATATGGTGCTTGTTGGTCCCTGTCTGGCGTTCGGCATTAATGGGTACGACAAGGACTGGTCGGCTCGGAGTCAGTATAATGTGTCTGAGTGGGGTATTCATGCTTCACTGCGGCGTTGTATCTCAGTGGGCTAGCACTATAAAACCAGCTTCAGTCTGGAGCTGGTACAAGCAGCCGCACACGTGATCATGCTTTTAGGGATCATTTCTATGAAGTAGCCATCGCCATGACTTCCAGGTAAAACTGACAGTCTACCAAACCGCGATACACCCGCATGCACGTCGTCATATGAGCGAAATATTCTCAAGCACAACGATTAAACCCAATTTCACCCCACCTCATCTAAAGTAGTAAAGAAATACTGTCAACCCCAAGGTTATACTGCACCAGATCTGAAAATCCGTAATTTAACAAGCACATTTCAGACTGAATCATTTGACAGTTTGTGATTGGCTGATTTTGTGTTTTTTACATGATGACATATGCTAAATATGACCACAGGTACTGACTTTTTGTGCCGAACTGGTGTTGGTCTGTTTGGCTTTTCTGTACTTGGAAAAGGATCAGGCAAAGTTGGTGCATTTTATATTGTTGTTGCTTCGTTAAGACCAGACTATGCACACTTGTACATGCAGCTGTTGGCTCAGTTAATTTTAAAACCCGTTGCTATAAAAGTCAATGGGGAAATATTTGGTTTTGGTTAACCCCAAATGCAAGTGCTGAGACATTCCTGCCAGCCCTTGGTCTATGGAGACGTCTCTATGAGAAGTCAACGTTACATTAACCTGCAAATCATCATAACGCCAGATGGATGTCAATACTCATTTATCGCAATGCCTTGCGCCGACATTACATTTTCTCTCTCACGGAATATGAAACCACAGAGGAGATATTCTTTTAATAATGAAATCATCGCGTTACTACTTTGGTGTCCGTGATCTAGACGTGGTATTTCTAATTCCATTTATGTCCTGGGCCCATCAATAGTTTCCCCAATATGAACAGGAAATTGTTTTTTTACGTTAGTGTCTTTTTGGTAAAATAATGTCTCGAGTGGTGTTTGGTGTCTTGAAGTATGGGTTGCAGTCACAAGGAATCTCTGCTGTTTGTTATTGAATCTGGTCTGAACTGATCTGTTTAAACTGAAGGAAGAGATTGTTTATTGATGTCTGAAAGCATGGTGTAGTTTCAGATTACGATGGGGATGGTGGGTGCAAGAGGAAGGGAATACAGATAGGGGTGGGGACTGGGATGGGGATGGGAAGAATATGGATATGATGGGAAAGGAACATTTTGAGAGGGTGGGGTGGGGTGAGGTGAGGTGAGGTGGGGTGAGGTGAGGTGAAATTGGGTTAACGTCGTGCTTGAGAATATTTCGCTCATATGACGACGTGCATGCGTGTGTATGTGTATGTGCGGCTGCTTGTACTAGCCCAGACTGAAGCTGGTTTTATAGTGCTAGCCCACTGAGATACCATGCCGCAGTGAAGCATGAATACCCCACTCAGACACATTATACTGACTCCGAGCCGACCATTCCTTGTTGTTCCCATTAATGCCGAGCGCCATGCAGGGATCAACAAGTACCGTGATTTTAACGTCTTTTGGTATGACGCTGTCGGGGATCGAACCCGCGACCTTCCGCTCTCCGGGCGGACGCTCTAACCACTACACCACGGAGGCGTTCTAGATTTGAGAGGATGAGTGTAGGACGAGAAGCACGTAATGTTGGGTGGGTGGTGTGGGGTGGGGATATGACTTGGAAGGGTGATATAATAGGAAGAAAAACGAGATATGACGTGACCTAACACCTAGGGTGGGGAACATGATATGATTGGAAGTACGATATATTGAGTGAGTGAGTGAGTGAGTGAGTTTGGTTTAACGCCACTTTTAGCAATATTCCAGCAATATCACGGCGGGGAACACCAGAAATGGGCTTCACACATTGTACCCATGTGGGGAATCGAACCCGGGTCTTCGGCGTGTCGAGCGAACGCTTTAACCACTAGGCTATCCCACCGCCCCTACGATATATTGAGTAGGATTTGGGGACACGGGGTAGTTTGACTGGATGCGGAGGAGGAGAATGGGGAAGTGATACGTCTGGAAGGAGGTATGGCGGTAAGTGAGGTATGATAGTAGGGGAGTGGTTATGATGGGGAGTGTGGGGACAAGATTGGACCTACGATATGTTGGGCAGTGGATTGGATATGATAGGAATGGTGCAAATATAGTAACAGTAGGAATGGAATGTTATGGGCATTTTTTGTAAGTAATGGTAAACGACCATATAAGAACAATCCGTGAATGTGTGCTGAACGGAACCTGGCGGATGGCTGCTCTGATGTCGTCTACGTTGTAACACGACACTAACAGGATGTTGGTCCTAAATGTAGAATGTGAGTTACTCTCCATGGGTACACGGTTTTGTATGGAATACTGTTAGGGACATTCTCGCGATCTCGACCTTTGGAAACAAGCTAAAAATGCCAAAAGTGCGAGAATGCGAGATCGCGAGAAAATGAAATGTCGCATTCTCGCGATTGTGTGTTCTTGTGGCCATATTTGACAACTCGAGATTGCGAGAATGCGAGATTTGACAGCATGTACAAATGTCGCATTCTCGCGATCTCGACTTTTGACAAAAAGTGCTATGTACCAAACACACGAGAATGCGAGATTTTGGCCAAATCTCGCGTTCTCGCATTCTCGAACTTTTGGCATTTTTAGCCATGTTTCCAAAGGACGAGATCGCGAGAATGTCCCTTACAGTATTCCATAGTTTTGCATTTACAGTGGATACATGCGCCAGTTTACATCGGCTTCAGTTCTCTGGGGTCCGGACCTCGTTTGGGACAGTGGATGCTGGCTCAGCATGTATATCTATCAGGAGGGCGGGATTACTTCCCATCTTGATATGTGGATATCATCATCATCATCATTATCATCCTCATCGAGTGAATGTTGCATCCCGCCGCAACGAGGCAACTTTTATTATTTTAATCCACGTCAATATATTACAACACAAAGACGGTTTTTTATTGCTTCGTGTTATCCCGCAGATGCTCCTCGTTTCACAGCGCTTAGAAAGTAGCTATCAAGATCAGGCGTGCATATGCAAGGATGGTCAAGCCCCTTTGGGATTAATTTGATTTGAGTCCTAAGCGAGTTGTTTTTAGGTGCCCTATGATTGATCGGAACCTGGTAACCCACATTAGCACGCAAACTTTGAACCCGAGAAACAACTTAATGCACGTTAAGCTCCTTCACAGGGGATTTACATAACTCTTTTCTTTGTCTGCAAATACCCCCGAACACTTCGATCCTGAAGAATAAATTGCTTCTTTCGTAATTCAAAAGCAATTAGACGGATAGGCTAAGAGAGCTGTGCACTTACGATTTTGATTCGGTATCCCCTTCATAAGGTGTAACGCGATGTTAGAACATCACTCAGTTAACTGGAATCAGGGATAGTATCGTTAGAAGGTTAGTAGATTGAAGGAATAGAGAATTCTTTTTTAAAATGGATTAGTTCAAATCAATTAACTGATTTTAGTAGATTATGACGGTGTTAAATGTGACAGAGAAAAACATATTTCGTTCCCTTCATCTCAATTTAAGAAAATTCGATTTTTGAATGAATCAAATATAGATGAATAATGTTTTTATGTATTTTGCAATGATTGATGCCAGTCTTAAAACTAGTCTCTGTTTGCTTTTAATGCTCTTAGTATTATTTGGTTTCAGAATTTTGCAAATCGAATTCACAAGATCAGTAGTTGAAACAAAACAAACTAGAAATGCTATCTTGGAATGAGAGAAAAGAGGTTTGGGTGATGGGATTAAATAAACAACAATGAGAAATAGCAAATGGTTTCTTATCATGCCACAGCAAGGAAAACCTCATTTTCCATTATCGATATGTGTTGAGGTTTGTAACCACACACACACACACACAAAATCAAAAGATCAACTCACTGTTCGACGGTAAACTAAATAAACCTGGTGGGTAGCCCGGTGGTTAAAGCGCTCACAGGTCACGCCGAAGACCCGGGTTCGATTCCCCACACGGGTACAATGTGTGAAAGGGGTGTTCCTCGCCGTGATATTGTTGGAATATGGGCTACACCAACGTCCCCTGCAGCAAAGAGAATAGTAATAGTAATAGTCCGCTTATATGGCGCTCATATCCTGGCGCATTGCCTGCTCACGGCGCTACGTACATTACTATCCCCGGTCATAGGACACTATCGTATTTTCCGATACTCTTTCAACTCCCTGGGGATCATACAGCCGTGTTGCCTGTTAGACGCAATGAACTAAACACTCACATTGCCAGCACATCCTCATGGGTACCCATTTTACAACTGGGTCAACTGAGACAATGTGGATCTAAGTATCTTGTCCAAGAATACTGCGCAAATGTGCCCACCTCGGGACCCGAACCTAGGTGCCTCCACTGGGGATCGAACCCAGCGTGATAGGCAGACATCATACCACTGCACTATTGCGATCCACAAGAAGGACCAATCTGTATCTAATATGAAACTACAATAATGGTTGATAATGTCATATCAAAGTAAAATAACGGGTAATGTTGTCAGTTGCTTAAGTTACTGTACAATATCTACGACTTAACCTGTTTATAAGATTTCGCGAATGGGTTTAACCTTCATTCGCGAAGAAGGCTGTACAATGGTCATACACGACTGTTGCGTGCTAACAGTGTTTGTAAATTGCAGGCTGTACTTCACAGTCCTTAAGGACGTCCTTTAATGGACTCAGTCAGTAGCTGTCCCGGGACACACTGTTATTTCAGTTTGTTTATGGTCATGGGATCTCGTCACGAAACAGTTGCAGTAATGTTTAACTGTGTCTTGCCAAACCAATCAATTTCTCAATATGTCCTTCTATGGGAAAGACTATACTTGAGGTGAAATATACAACTCAAAATAAGTTACAGAACACGGAATTCTTCAACATTAACTGCAGTTAATTTGTCGTGCCATCATTGATTAATATATATATGAGTGAAAATTGCAGTAACGCATAATACGAAAGAAGAAACTAGATAATGAAGGGTTATGATCAAGACAATATCAAGGTCAAGTACATGACCAAATTAATTGTCAAAAAGCAACGTTTGCCTTTGAAAATGGTCTCGATGTATTGACTCTATGCCGCTTTTGAACCTTAAAGTGATTCCAGAAGAATCTTACAATGTACTACACAGATATCAAGGGGTTGAGAAAGAGGTCTTCGGTGAACTAACCGCAGTCAAAGAATTATGAGAACGTGGATTATCAAGTCAAATGTTTTATTTATTAGATTTTAGTAGAATTATGTAATTTTAAAAATGGAAATTAAGATAATGCGAAATAAAAATCTTCCTTATGTGTATCACTTCTAAATGCCATTCAAAGACCTGAAGATAATTAAAAACAATAATCAGCAGTTTTGTGAGTGAGCGACTGGGTAGGTTATTATGTCACTTTGAATGAGTTTCCAAAACAATGAATATTTTGAGTATTATTTCAACATGTCATGGACTTATTTCCAGAAATCGGGTTAACGGCGTAGTAAAAGTAATATCTACCTTATAGCTACTCCGGATCCATCCCGGACCGAATACCAACAGTATCGATCAGAGGTAAGGAGGCAGTTGAATAAGCAATCATGCATCTTCTCATCATTGTTACAAGAACTTCTATAACTGCAGAAGCAAAGGTTAGCCCAAAGGAACAAAGCCAAGAGATGGATGCCATTCCAAAATAATCCCTTCTTGCCCAGGCAGACATGCACGGTAAGGGGATCCATCCCGTAGTGGAACGGCACAGCTCTATTGAACGGGCAATGGCGAACACAGATAGCGGTCTCTTGGCAAGAAAGCTATCTTCCTGCAATGTCACCTGTCAATTTCCGATCAAACATGCACGCGTGGTTTACAGAAGCCATCGTTCACTCTTCATAAATATCTCATGCGTTTTTTTCCGGGAAGTTTGGGTCTTTTAGACACGGGCTATTTCTAATCTAAATCCGCCCGGTTTATATCAGCGAATCTATTTCAGTTTATTTTCTAATCAAATATGCCCACGACCGTTTCATTTTTTGTCTATTTCCCGGACCCGGCAGGCCACAGATGGCGATTGTGGTCGCCCTGCTGTGGGGGTAAACACAGCGCCTCATGTAGTTTTTGCCTATTTCCCCTTTCTGTGAAGTGAGTTGAGTCTTGGAGGCTGATTCCTTGGACTTCTGAGAGCCTCAGACTCGTTACAGTGTGCTCTAGCTCTGAGAAAGTACACATAATTTCTTTTTCTGCATCTTTCAAAGTTAACTGAGAGACATTAGTTAGATTACGAAGTCCATTTTGAGAGAAAACTGGGAAGAATTAATAGACGCTTGAGAGTGTTTAGTAAAGATTAGATATGGATTTTTTAATAAAGGTTGGATGGTGTTATCGCATAGCAGTTAACACGGTCATTTTGACCAAAGGCACATTCAATGGAACTTATTCAAAATAGATAGAAACGTAAATACACACATGTAATATCTCACACCTGTTTGTTCACTAGGAAAACTATCACACAATGTGCTGGTATGATGCAGCCACGGGATCGAAACTTCGCCTTTCTGACAACGGTATAGATGCTTTATCCACTCGACCACAGAGGCCGTCCATCATCGAAGAGACTATTTGGACCAATATACTTGTTCGTTTGTTGTTTAAAGCCGCACTGAACAATATGGTGGGATTCTTTAGATAATCGAGTCAGGACCAAACAATCCAGGAATCAACATCATGAGCATCGACAACGCGATTGGAATACGATGACACGTGTCAACCAAGTCAGCCATCCTGACCACCCGATCCCGTTAGTCATCTCTTACGATAAGCATTGGTTACTGAAGACTAATTCTTACTCGCATCGTCATGGTTTGGGCTAACATGACATGAAGCGCATTGTCACACCTAGTTTTCGAAACCCCACCGTAGAGCATTATCAAGAACAAAAGAAAGTATTACATTCAATATAATTCGACTACGGCGCTGAAAATCGCCTTCCCTTAGGGTTGAAGAAATCGGGGATCCTGTGTTCAAATCCATTGCCAAGACGTATCGCTTCGTTAATTTGATGTTCGAAGTATAGAATCAACTAGGGTGATGGAGTACAGCAACGTCACAGGGGCTGATGTTTGACGCTGTCTATTGTACAGCAATAGACGTTACTATCACGGGCAGAAGCAGGAGGCGTCGGGCTGTAATGCTAGTTGTGGGTCACTGGCTTTATTGAAAAATCACACAGTATATATACCAACCTAGACCGGTCTGATCACGGTAATTGTCTGAGGTTATTGGGTACTGCCACCCATGATTTATACACCGATGATTACAGAGGATATTTATGCGGTAAAGATCATACTCTGAAGCTAACATATGCCTTTTTTACAAAACTCTGCTATCTAAGTGGAAATGTGAAGACAAGTAAGTGCTGTATAAGGCACTATAAATGTACATCTCAAAACCACACAAATAGTCCTTTCATATCCTGAAGAACCTTTCTCTTTTATTGCAATCCGGGGCGGTGGGGTAGCCTGGTGATTAAATCGTTTGCTCGTCACGCCAAAGGCCCGGGTTCGATTCCCCACCTGGGTACAAGTACATTTCTGGCGTCCACCGCCGTGATATTGCTGGAATATTGCGGAAAGCGGTGTAAAACAATACCCACCTGCTCAATTTTATCGCAATCCAATATATTAAAATGCCGATCAGACATCGATTATCTGTTTACATCTGTATTTTATTATCTGGAGTTCGAGATAAACGTATATTATTCATATAGTGCCGAGGTCTTAGTTGTCTGACGCACTCAGCAATATTCCAACAATATGGGGGCGATCGGGAACTGAGATATCGGTACAAGTTCATTCTCTGTAACGTGGTTCAAACGCACAATTATTTCAACATTACCCTTAATTATTTTTACATACATGATTTCATGCAGATTAGATGCCTCAAAAGTGTCTACCAGTCAGTGATGTTAAAATTTTGACCAATTAAAATGTAGATTTATTAATTTATTTCCGTTCTTGTTCTCGTGACTACATTTTTCCACATATGGCATTAATTCACAACGTATATGCCAGTTAATCACAAAATGACATTTCACCTATTCGTGACATATTATACAGTTATTCATAACGGGTATTACAGCTGTTGTCAACGGAAATGAAAGTTGATCATGGCGAATATTACGACTATTGATGAAGGACATGGCAGCCTTTGACGACGAATATCTCATCCTTTCGAGATGGGTATGACAGTTATACACTGCATTTTGACTGGTTCCTCGCCGACAATGAAAACTACATATTCGAGAGAATAAGAATTTGGCCAATACATTGTGATTATAATGAAGAAGAGCCTATCTTCAAAGACACACATGCCATGCCTCAGGAAAAATCGTGTTCTTTCCAAATAACAATAGTCACAGTGAGCGTCCGTCTAATTTTAGATTCTCACACGAATCCTATTACTAAAAACACAAATACCTCAGCATTAAAAGATTTCTTTTACAACTTGTAACTCCATAGGCATTGCTGAATATTATTTAGTTTTTTGGCCACTTAGAAACAACTGGGCGGAAGTTAATAGAAGAACTCTTTGTACTGCAATCAAACAGCAGGCAGGTCACATGTGTCTCAGCGAGGGACTTGCAGTTGCAAACACCTAGTCTCTTGTAAACCTCTCATGGTTAACAAGACGAGGAAATTAAGTCATTTTCTAGTTTCGAAAGAACTGAAAATCAATAGAGACTCATCAAAATGTGTCTTAAGAACAAAATGCAGTTGAAGTGTGAAATGCATAAAACATGTTCTTTACTACTTTTTAGTAGCTGATTACACGAAATTATGGAATTCGCGTGTTGGATTAAAAAGAATACCTTGTTTTGTAAGGAATGCAATCAAGCAAATCAATAGAGGCTCATCAAATTGTGTCATACGAACTAAAAAGTCATTGTTAAAGTGTGAAATGTGTGTTCTTGGTTCTGTTTTGTTAGCTGATTGCACGGGCATCTGGTCTTTGAGATCTTGTTCATTTGAAAAGAATATTGTTACTTTTTGTAAATATAAGGTAAAAAGGTGAAAAATGAACAATATCTTTATTACATTTCCTACATAATTCGTCATCCATTCACCTGGTTCTCACAAGAACACTTCGATTGTAATTATTCCTAGTTCTCCCCATGTCTGATGACGATCTTGTAGGGGTTTTATCTGATTGAAGCTAACGTTATTAATGAGGAGCTTGACTTGGGCCAACGACAGGCAAAAGTGTGCACTTTGAAAACACCGTTTAAATTGAACTCAAAGTATCAGTTTCTTGCTGTGAATACTAGGAAAACGAATTTGAATTGACATAATTTAAATATATAATGAACTGATTATTGAAGGCATCTAATAAATCATTACTTTACGAACGAAATGGTGGCTGAAAGAATTGCCAAAGGATTGATTAAATTGATTTCACAAGGAGTTAATGTTTAAGTAATCACTGAAGTATAGTTTACAGACATGTATATTATTCACTATTTTAACACCATCATGATAATGTAACAAACGAAATGGTTCAGGCAGGAATTGGTGAATGAAGGATTGAAAAAGAACACCAGATTTTTCATGAAATCAACAATGATCATTCTGGAATGTTCTGAAGCCCCTAGACTTTGTTTTGGTAATTACTGTTTAGGAAAAGACACGTTCGCCTATTCACCGCATACTCTTGCCCTTTAGTTTTAGAATACAAATGGGAAGCGTATCAAAGTAAAACTTAGGGAAACAAAAACAGACGTATTTAAATCTTTTCAACACAATTTATTATAGCTTCCGGCAAGCGACTGAGCACCGTTAACGCGTTTGTACCACTGTTGATAGTTTCAAAAATATTGACTGTTCTGTATTTCTTCCCATTTCTGATTATTTCTCTTGGTTACAATGACAGCAGAAAGCAAAGAAGAATTATATACTGGAGTCTCTGAATATTTCTGATTACTTACATGCCACATTTATTTCCTGAATCAACGGAAATATTCTATCCATGAAGACATTTTGTAAAAGTCGCTTACCGAAAGTGATGTCATATGTACAACAGTATTATATCAATTTGGTATTTTCATTGAGGTGAGGTTTACACATGGTTACTTTATCCTGCAGTTTTAATTATAGCGCAATTTTCCACGCAATTAATTTCCCTATAATTTATCTTTTGCTTTGGGACTAGTGAGGAGAGAAGTCAAAATTAATTGTATAATCTAATGTGGTAACCCTGACCTGATTAGCTCGGCAAACACAGGTCTCACATTGACATAACATTTGAACACTTATATGGGGCACTCTACTTGTAATGTGGGAAAAATGAGTGTATATTTTCTAACACCGACATCAACAAATTCCGTTGCGATTAACATAAGTAAAAAGCGTGATTTTGTCCTGTACACGCTTCTTTAGAATCTACTTTATTTCCAATTGTTTATGTTACGTCATTCCAGCAATAGTTTCATTGAGTAAAACTTTCCAGATGTTTTTAGGAAACCTATAGATGTAGAAAGTGTTTTGTAGCTTTTACTGACACTGGTAGCCTTCTAGTTAAAGCGTTCGCTCGTCACGCTGAAGACCCGGGTTCGATTCCAAACATGTGAAACCCATATCTGGTGTCCCCAGCCGTGATATTGCTAAAAGTGGCGTAGAACTAAACTCACTCACTCGCTTTCTTTGAAGAAATAATAGAGTTTCCTACCCACAAATTGAAATTACATAATATATTTCTGATCGTAATGTTGAAATACGTGACAAATTAATTACTTCTGAGACCACCTCTCTGGTATAGTGGATAGGGCGTCTATCTAGAGAGAGGAGTGAGTGAGTGAGTGAGTGAGTGAGTTAAGAGTTAAAGTCACATCGGCAATATTTCAGTCATATCGTCTAAGGGGAGGAAGTTTAGGATTCGATCCAAAGGGTCCGTCATACGATCTTCTTGTTACCTGCCTGACGCTCGGCATAAGTGAGTGAGTGAGTTAAGATTTTACGTCACATCGGCAGTATTTCAGCCATATCGTGACTATATCAAGTTATATATTAATAATAATTATAGGTAAAGCCAACGAAGGACAGTAAAACAACTAGAATATCACAGATATAAATTTAAAACTAGTAATAGAATCTAAAACATTTTAACTATACATGACAATACAATATAAAAATCGGCTATAGATCGCCAACAACTGAAGGTAGATCACCATACTAGGGACCAAGGGGACTTACAGTACTTTGCTACCTGCATGGACCCCAGCTGGATTTCCACCATCCCCTCAGCTGTCAGCAATTCTTGACAATCTAGCCACGACATTAAAATGACACATATTCTGCAGTTAAAATCATAGTTAGTTTAAATTTACTAGAATTGTTTTGGGACTTACCTACCCTCTCAGGGGGACAATAATTTTGCGGTACTTTAACCCCCTTTGAGGATACAGCCAATTAACAATATCAGTTATTAATTTAAACTACTACTAATGAAATATTTATCTATTTACACAATTGTAATCAAAATGTATCTAACAATTCTATAATATTTTAAAAAGTCAATGATTAAATGATAATTAACATGAGTAAAAAGATCCTTAACAGTTTTGACGCTGAAATATTTATCCCTTGTGAGGCTCGGCATAAGGGGATGAAACAAAGACTTGGAGGGAGAATCCTGTGTTTGAATCTGGTATCCAGGTTAAATAGGTTCACCATACTAGACAAGCGCTACAACTCCTTGGTCACAAACACATCAGGACTATAAACACCATTTCAACTCTCATACATCCCATTGGGTAAATAATCTGTAGTTAATTTCAGCTAGTTGGCTAATCTCTAAGCTCAAATAGTAGATGAAAGAATTCCATTACTCTCTGCATGTGTTTATAAATCTCAAAGCACTCTTCTCAAATCCTGCATATGCAAGCTTAGCTCACGTCAATGGACCAGAAGTGCACTTGGATATGGGGTAATGGGGCAAAATAATCAGTTTCCAATAAACCAGTGAAAACTGTTTACCTTACATGAATGTGTTATTTAATATGGGAATATCGCAGCTTTGCAACATAATAAATGCATGAACTGTGTCAAAGTATAACACCATCTATAGCTCTCCCTCTGTGGAGCCTCTCGATTGTCGCCACCTTCCCTTAAAATTTTGTACTTTAATGACAACAAATGCTATGACATGCAACTTGCGTCATTTAGCTTGGAGATCGAGAGAGAGAGTTTAGGTTTACGCCGCACTCACCAATATTCCAGCTCTATGGCGGCGGTCTGTTAATAATCGGGTCTGGATCAGACAGTCCAGTGATCCAAAGCATGAACATCGATGTACGCAATTGGGATACGATGACATGTCAGCGAGTTGACCACCCCATCCCGTTAGTCGCCTCTTAAGACAAGCATTGGTTACTGCAGAACTGTACATGGAATTATCTGCGTTATAAGTATTGGATATTACGGAGAAGAAAATGCTTACACACTTGAAAAAATACAGCCCAGTTAAACAATGATAAAAGATGGGGTTAAAGTGGGCTTGAGTTAATGACCTCGCAAATAGAAAAGCTTTGGCCTTCCATTGTGCCGGGAAAACACTGTACGTGCACTCTCGTCAACAGACTCGAGTCAGCACCAGAGAGGAGGGGTGTTTGCTTCAGGAAGATTCAAAAGTGAATGATTGTTTTGTTTCAACCAGTAGCTGAGGTCTTGTGTATCAGTTAAGGAGAACAAGAAGTGGAGAGATGTTGAAGAGGCGGTATGAAATTAGGGAAAGAGTCAGCACGGACGTTTTTGAGGTGAGGTGAGGTGAGGTGAATTTGGGTTTAACGTCGTGATTGAGAATGTTTCGCTCATATGACGATGTGCATGCGTGTGTATGTGTATGTGCGGCTGCTTGTACTAGCCCAGACTGAAGCTGGTTTTATAGTGCTAGTCCACTGAGATACCATGCCGCAGTGAAGCATGAATACCCCACTCAGACACATTCTACTGACTCCGAGCCGACCAGTCCTTCTTGTACCGATTAGTGCCGAGCGCCAGGCAGGGACCAACAAGTACCATATTTTAACGTCTTTTGGTATGACGCGGTCGGGAATCGAACCCGCGACCTTCCGCTCTCCGGGCGGACGACGTTTTTTGAAAAAACGAGAGCACAAGTGCGGATGGTAACAGAGTATTGCGAAATGTTTGAGGTTCGTTGGGGGAGGTAGTGAGGTCATGGAAAGGAGTGAGTGATTGAGTTAAGATTTACGCTGCTTTTATCAATATAACGACGGGGGACACCAGAAATGGGCTTCACACATTGTGCCCATGTGGGAAACCCCCGGGTCTTCGGCGTGACGAGCGAACACTTTAACCACTTGGCTACACCACTATCCTGGGATGTGAAAGGGAAAAGGGGAACATATTTTCCTCAGCTATGCAGGAATATGTTTATGGTCGTGAGGCGTGTTTTGACATTCAAACTGCATCTTAAAACAGCATAAACCGTTTAAGACTGCTGCTGTGAAAAAGGTGATTGTAGCTCCCATAAATTAACATAGACTTACAAAAGTCATGGCAGTGAGGTCGTTTTGTGCACTGGAATCGAAGTCTTTGCACCTTGTCTATGGACACAGAACGTTGATGTCAACTACATCAACCCAAAAACCAAAGGTACTGACGTTGATTAAAACATGTCACTTTTACCGGATCACAAAACATACATTATTCTTTTCCCTGTAACTGTAAAGCTGCTGACTATAACAACGCCACACACCAATTCCTACACCTATACCTAAACCTTCTAAACAAAACATGTGATGAATTGAGAAATGACACTGCAGCATGTAATGCCTCTGGGACTTTGGGCTGGTCTTTCGAATATTCATATAACGTCTGTTTGTTAGGTACCCTGCCAACAAGATCGCTCACGAATCAATGCGTGATGCCAAGCCATGTGTTCCCATCCATACTGTTAATACACAGGACTTTCTAGAAGCATAAACTTCAGGACTGCCGACACATCAAGGTAATCCTTACCTAAGTCTCCTTCTTTTATCTGTTTGAATTTTAGGTCACCAGAGCGAAAAGCAGAGTAAAAATACACTGTTCTCTCGTCTTCAACTAACATGGTATGAACTGAAGAAGACAATCCTTCTGCTGGAGGTTGCTCTGTTGTACTGAGTGCATATCTGCTTACAGAACTGATGACCTTTCAGAAGAGAGTCGAACCAACGTACTCATGCCAAGTGGAGTTCATCAACAATGAGATAAATTGAAACTGGTCTCAACCTTTTACTCCTCTATCTACGAGTATATGTTATAAGGAGAAACTATCTTAACGGTAATGTGTCTTCAGTATGTGCAATATCACTACAGTCAGCTCGACTCAATTAGGCATCATACCCTGCAGTAAAATTTGGTACTGTAAACAAATGTTCGTGTTTAGAATCTAAGCACATTTTTCATAGCGTAACGATCTCCTCAGAGAGGCGATCTGCAACACAGGGATGGAATAATCTGTATGTAATATATATCTACAACATTGTTATAGTATAGAGGATTACGAAAAGCATGAAATTTCTGAACCCATAATTCTCGAATGTCCTGAATTAATCCGGGCAAACGCTATACCATGGTCATACATGACTGTTGGGAGCTTACTTCAAAGTCCTTACGGTCGTCCTTTAATGGACACTGTCAGGAACTGTCTCGGGACACTGATATTTCAGCTTGTTTATAGTCATGGGATCTCGTCACGAAACAATTACTGTAATTCTTACCTGAGGCTTGCCAGTTCAATTACTCCCTTTTGCTCAGTATGTCATTGTACAGGAAATACTATACTTATTTGTTGTTTAACGCCACGCTCCGCAATATTCCAGCTCTATGGCGGCGGTCTGTAAATAATCGAGTCAGGACCAGACAATCCAGTGATCAACATGAGCATCGATCTACGCAATTGGGATACGATGACATGTGTCAGCCAAGTCAAGAGCCTGACCACCCGATCCCGTTAGTCGCATCTTAAGACTGATATGGGTTGCTGAAGTACAATTCTGCCCCTGGCCTTTGCGGCTACTATACTTGTAATAAAATAATAGTGTTGAAAATAAGTTACAGGATACCCTATTCTTTAGTGTCACTATATTCAATCAATCATGCCATGATTATGACAGTATCAATATTTTTGAGTGTTCCTTAACATCAGTGGCACAGGTATGCAGGTATCTTGCAACAAAACCTATTTCACTTTTCCGACACGAAGTGTTTGAATATTCGCTTATACCATTTATCTTCAATGTTTATATGGTTAGGATACTTCCTTAAACCTGGCACTGTACTATTATATAAAAATGTATTATTAGTTCGATGATCAAAGTTTAGGGTCAAGGTAAAGGATATGCAACCACGTTTAATGCAGTGAAGGTGACCAAAGTCGACTCCAGTTTGAGAAAGGCTTCACGTATTGAGTGTTGGGAGCGTATTAAGCCAATCTTGGAATCGTAATGTGATTCCTGGTGCATCTGCAAATGTACTAAACGAACGTAACAGGTTTGAGAAAGTGTACTAGAATGTATGAGAAGATCTACTTCACGAAAGATAAATGTTTAATTGATTGACTTAAGGAAAAATAAGGAAAATCAAATATTATTTGTATAGCTAAATGAAGTTGCCATCGTGTATGTTCAAGGCCAGATTACGAAGAACACATGCAATGGTAGTGAGTAGGTGAAAGACTGAGAGAGGGAGAGAGGTTGGTTACATATCTGTCACCAAGGATTTCAGTTTGCTACGTTGGTGTGAGAAGAAGACCCCATTGAACAGCTCCACCCCGGACAGAATCCCAATAGTATCAATCACTTTTCATGTTCCAGTTATAGAAGCAATCATGAATCTTCTCCGGATTGTTACGAGAACTCTTGCAACTGCAGAAGCTAAGGTAAGCCGAAACGAAACAAAGCCTCGTGTAGGATGCCATTCCAAAACAATCTTTTTTTTGTTTTGTCAGACATGCGCAGTAAGCAAATCCATCCCAAAGACATGAAGAAATACGTTCCTATATCGAGGAAGCAATGAGCCCACAGAAATTGATCTATTGGCAAGGAAACTATCTTCCTGCAATGTCACCTGTCAATTTCCGGTCAAACATGGTTTACAACAGCCATCATTCACTCTTCATAAATATCTTATGCTGTTTTGTTTTAAGTTTCGGTCCTTGATACTCGGGCCTTTTCCAATCCGAATCCGCCCGGTTTATATCTGTGCATCTATTCCAGCCTGCTGTCTAATCAAATATGGCCCCGATGATATCAATGTCTGTATATTTCCTGGTCCCGACAGGCCACGGATGGCAACTGTGGTCGCCCTGCTGTGGGGTTTGCTAAGGACAAGGGAAAACATACAGACTCATGTGTTTTTTCCTATTTCTCCTTTCTATGCAGTGAGTTGAGCGTTAGGGGGTTGCATCGTTTGACTGCACGTCCAATTAGATATATAACTAGGAAGACTGGATAGAATTTGATTGAGTCAGTAGTAAAGGATGGTTGATTTTAAATCGCTAACAAGTCTTATCACGGTCATATAAACATATCATAATGACGTGTGTGTGTGTGTGTGTGTGCGTGCGTGCGTTGGTTGATTTTCAATCGCTAGCAAGTCTTACCACGGCCATATACATATATCATGATGTATGTATGTATGTATGTATGTATGTATGTATGTATGTATGTATGTATGTATGTATGTATGTATGTATGTATGTATGTATGTATGTATGTATGTATGTATGTATGTATGTATGTATGTATGTATGTATGTATGTATGATGACTGACTGACTGAGTTTGGTTTTACGCCGCTTTTAGCAATATTCCAGCAACATCACGGCGGGGGACACCAGAAATGGGTTTCACACATTGTACCCATGTGGGGAATCGAACCCGGGTCTTCGGCGTGACGAGCCAACGCTTTAACCATTAGGCTACCCCACCGCCCCGTATGTATGTATGTATGTATGTATGTATGTATGTATGTATGTATGTATGTATGTATGTATGTATGTATGTATGTATGTATGTATGTATGTATGTATGTATGTATGTATGTATGTACAACCCTGGATTAAATCTGGATTAACATAAGTGACTGTGGGTATCAGGGACTTCATATGTACGTTCGGACAACAATTCTACATGGATAGCCTTGCATATATCTTCTTTTTTAAATATACTATATATTAAATTGCAGATAAGACATTAATAATCATATTGGTAAACTGTTAATGTGTTAAATTCTGACGTTGAAATAAAGGTACAAAGTTTGTGAATAAAGGATCTTAAGAAAGCAAGGACCGGAGACATCGGTACATTCTAGATAACGGGGTCCAATCGCACAATTATTTCAACATACGTTGTAAATGACAAAACGCAGGGGGCAATTACTTTTACGTACATGAATGCATGTATTTCAGATACCAAAGCGCAGTCTACCGATCAGTTATAAACTGGATTGTGGCGAAACTTAAAACTGCATATGTGAGAACGACTCACAAAGAATATGAAGTTTCTCAATGTGGTTATAATGTAAAAGAGCCTATCTACACAGACACTCATACCATATATGAGAAACATCATTGTTCTTTTCAATAATAGCGAACGTCCGTCTACTTTTAGATTCTCACACGCATGCCATTATTAAAAACACAAATACTTCAGCATTAAAAGATTTCTTTTACAATTTGTAACTCCATAGGCATTGCTGAATACTATACTATTCAGTTTTCTTGGTGCCAGTTAGAAACAATTGGATGGAAGTTAATGGAAGACCTCCTTGAACTGCTATCAAACAGCAGGCTGGTAACCATAGTGTCTCAGCGAGGGACTTGCAGTTGCAAACACCTAGTCTCTTGTAAACCTGTCATGGTTAACAAAAGGAGGAAATTAAGTCATTTTCTAGTTTCGAAAGAACTGAAAATCAATAGAGGCTCATCAAATTGAGTCAAAAGAACAAAACGCTGTGGAACTGTGAAATGTATAAAACATATTCTTTACTATTTTTATTGGCTGATTAAACGGAATTATTACGCCCCTTGGAATTCACAAGTTAAATTAAAATGAATTATAAGTCTTGTAAGAAATTAAATCAAGCAAATCAATAGAGGCTCGTGAAATCGTGTCACACGAACTAAAAAGTTACAGTTGAAGTTGAAGTTTGCTTTTGGTAATTGTGTATTAGATTGCAAGGATTTATGCTCTTTCGGATATGATTTGAAAAAAAGGTGAAAAGTAACATTTAACAAAAACAATATTTAGTTCCCTTTTTCTACTTGTATCCGTCATAAATTCACCTGGTTCTCACAAGAAAATTACACATGTAATTACTCCGTTCCTCCCGATATTTATGCTGTGATGACGATCTAGGAGAGGTGTATCTGTCTGAAGCCAAAGATATTAGTGAGGAACTACAGGGGGCCAGAGAAAAGGAAACACCTTTCAAGTCGACCTCAAATTCGTACTTTCTTGCTGTGAATGATAGGATAACGCTGAGACGAATTTGAAAATAAAGGAATAAATTTAGAAAATGTACAAATCATTAAAGGTATCTGAGGAATCATTATGTAACGAAACAAATTGCACATGGACGAATATGTGAGTGAAAGAATGGATGAACAACTTGATAATACAAGCAAGGACAGTGCATGTCGGTGTAATCTCTGGAATCTAGTTTACATCATGTATGATATGAACTAAAGTATTTTAATTATCGCTATATAACGAAGGAAAATATTCAGGCAGAAATAGGTGGATGAAGGAATGAATAAATGTATCAAAAGAGGAAATATGATTTCGCCAGGAGCGTGTCCGTCTTTCATAGTTTGGTTTAAATAAAAGATGAGGCATTTCAAAAACTTTATTATTTTTTTTCAAATACACGTTTATGCAAGTTGTAACACACAGGAGAATATCTTACGAAACATATTGGAGCGGATAACGGGTAATTGTTGTATTCACTGGTGATTAGTTACGCTGCCTTATTTATTATTTGCTGAAAAAGGGCTTGAACATTGTCCTATTTTTGAAATCTCACTTCACTTAAGGAATAATTCTGTTTTGCTTCATACTGAATACAAGATTTACGTCAAATATGCCTTTGCTTGTACCGATATCAAGCCAAAAGTTTAAAGTGATGTGATCACATGACTTTCAGCTTTTAGATTGATAACGGTGTAAGAATCTACATCGAAACGTCGCTCTATGCAATAAACAAGAAGCTGTCATACATAAAGTTGTATGCTCCAGTTTGTGACTCATCGACTTCTAGAATGCCGATCAAACAATTTAAAGGGCAAGGTTAAAATACCCCACCCAAACCGTCTTGCATTTGTTCAACATAAAACGTATTTGTCTCATAATTTCATAGCCAAAACAGTTCGGATATCACATACAACGTCACGAAGGCCTAACATTATTGTAAATTTGAGAACAGAACCTGGGTTCACCGGATCCTCTTCAGAAGAAATAGAGCATCCGTTTCCACAAAGATGCCTAACATGTTTTGAGATAGGGTTGAAAGTGTTCATTACACATTCGTGACATTCATTTTACACAGAGCAATACATTTAACACAGGGGCGGATGCAGCTTTTGGAGAAGGGTGTGTGTTGTGCGTGTGTTGCACTTTCTTGAAGAAGGGGGTTGGGTGCACACTTCCTTTACACGAGAGTTTCAATGGTCATATAGTAAACGTGTGTGTGTGCGTGTGCGCACCACTCGTCTTGTTGCGCGTATGTAACATTTCGCTAGCACCTCGTATCATCTCGTTTCATAAACACATGCTCTGTCAATGTATCGCATGGTGACAATCACTGGATCGTCAGGTCCAGACTCAATTTGTTTACAAACAACAACGTACAGCTGTATTACTACTGAAACAAACATATGGCTCATACTCATGAAGGAGTACTCCCTGCACGTGATATGATGATGATAACAACAACAACAACAAAACCAGACCCCATGGAAAAGCTTCCACATATCCTGACTCTGCACACTTTAAATCAATGCACCAGAACTTCACATGTAGACGTATACAGATAAACTTAATCAGTTTCCAATATACCAATGAAAACTCTTAAAACAGTCGAAATATTAACTCATGGCACTCTTTTGCTAAACATAAATGGGATTATCGTAGCTTTTCAACACATCAAATGCATGAATCAGGTTAAGGCATGACATCCCCTGCAGTGTCTGGAGCCCCTGGAATGTGGTCACATTCCCATGTGATTGTGTACTTGAACGGCAACAGGAATTGTAGAACATGCTGAGAGAAGTTCGAAATGCAACTTGAGTCAGTTAGATAGAAGAATAGTACAAGGAATCATTTGCCATGTAAATATTGGATGAAAAGTATAATTCAATTGCAAACAATGATATAAAAAGATTATGTAGGTCTTGTCTGAGCTGGCTGGTGCCCTAGTTGATACCTCGTACTCAGGATAACTTGGACCTTCCATTGTGCGGGAAGGTGTGTATTGTACATAATGGATATATGTCACTTTTACCTGGCATAACATAAAACATTATTCTTTTTCTTGTAGCTGCACAGCAGCTGACTTTAACTAAAACATTCACTGATTCATACACAGCCAAAACGTCGATGAACCGATAATGTCGAAATTTCTATTGAAGTTTAGATTGATCCGGGGAATATCCATATACCGTCTGCTGGATATGTTCCTCCAAACGTAAATGCTGGCAAATCAATGTGTGCTGCATCCGCCAGTGTTGCCGAGCCACGTGTTTTAACTCTTACTGACAATAAACTGGACATTTTGAAAACATAAACGTCAGTACTGTCGACATCTCAGAGAAATCCTTTCCTAAGTCCCACTTCGTTTATCTGTTTTGAATTCTAGGTCACCCGATTCCAGTTTTATGGAGCAAAAAACATGCATGTAGAGTTAGTACCCTGTTGCAAAGGTCTCCCTTCTTGATCTATCGATAAACCCGATGTGAAATCATGAAGACCCCCCAAAAAAAAAAAAAAAAAAAAAAAATAGTAATAAAAAAATAAAGTGCTTAGTAGTACGTATTCGCTTACAGACTAAATTGGTGACTTTTCACGAGAGAGTAGAACCAATGGACTCATGCCTAGTGGAATTCTTCAACGATGAGTTAAGTTGAAACTTGTCTCGAACACATATTTCACTATTTATGACGATAATTTCATAATAAGAAATGATCTGAAAGGTAATGTTTATTAAGGATTTGCAATATAACTATAGTTAATTGGTCTCTATTTGGTAATATCCCCATGAGTAAGGTAGCTTGTATTTGGCACTGTTCCCAAAAGTAAACAAGAGGATTGTGTTTAGAATCTAAACACATATGTCACAGCGTATACACCTCACCACAGAGGCCATTTGCAACAAAGAGCAGACCAATTTGTGTCTGATATAAATCTAATAAAGTCTAGCTTCGTTGGTGTCTTTTAGAAGATAAAGCCATAAATCCCTGACAAGAACCTGTAATTCTCGAATATGTTTAACCTTCATCCACGAAAACGTTTGTACAATGGTCAAACATGACTGTTGCGTGCTAATAGTGCTTGTAAAGTGCAGGCCGTACTTCACAGTCCTTTAGGACGTCCTTTAATGGACTCTGTCAGCAGCTGTCCCGGGACGCACTGTTATTTCAGTTAGTTTATGGTCATGGGATCTCGTCACGAAACAGTTGCTGTAATGTCTACCTGAGGTCTGTCTGTTCAATCACTCCCTTTTTCTCAATATGTCTTCGTTTGGGAAAATACCAGGTTCCAGCAAGCTTGCACAAGTCCCATTAAATCGTAATTCGCTGATGCCACTGTTGTAACATTTGTCATGCGATGTCTGTGGGAATATAAACTGTTGTTTAACGCCGTACTCAGCGATATTTCAGCTATCCCGGCTATCTGTTTGATTCTGGACCAGACAGTCCACTTTTTGGTAGCATATGTATGTGTCTTGTAACAAAATTCTTGTTCACCTTTCCGACTGAAAGTCACATCGGCAGCATTTCAGCCATGCCGTGACTAAAACAAGTTATACATTCATTATGCATAAAGTTAAATGATAAAAACCTGTCATCGAGAGACAACTAAAATACAACCAGAATATCACAGATAAAAATGTAAAACAAGTATGTAAATAAAAAAAATGTAACTATTTAAGACAATACAATATATAAACGGGCTATACATCACCAACAACAGTTACTGAAGGTAGATCACCATACTAGGGAACATGAGGACAGTACTTATGCTTCCTGCAACGACCCTAGTTGGATTTACATCTTCAGATGTTGGTAATATGTAGACAAATATAGCCAAATGTATCTATGTACAAAACATCATACTCAAAATTTTGACAACACTTCTATTTCTTAAAAAACCCCAATAATCAAATGATAATTGACATAGTTAAAGAGAACATTCACTGTTTTGACACTTAATATCGATCTCTTGTGGTGGAAAAATCAATAGTCAAGTGAAAGTAAGTAAGTGAGGGAGAGTGAATTTGGTTTATATCAATTTTAAACAAAATAGTTCTATCACAGATTGTGTATGGGACTGACTGACTGACTGAGTTTGGTTTTACGCCGCTTTTAGCAATATTCAAGCAACATCACAGCGGGGGACACCAGAAATGGGCTTCACACATTGTACCCATGTGGGGATTCGAACCCGGGTCTTCGGCGTGAAGAGCCAACGCTGTGACCACTAGGCTACCCCAGCGCCCCCTGTGTATGGGGAAATTCCTACAGGGTGAGGTAAACAGTGTAAATACTTTAAGGCATTTTCTAAGCGTCTGACAAGTCAGGTCAAGATGGGTGAGCAAGCCAATGAATCTTCTGAGTGTTGTTATGAACGTGTGCAGTAAAATATCTTGTTGGCGTGTTTACACAATATTTGTTAACAGCGCAGTGCGTCACAAGGACAGTTGTATCTACTGTAGAACTACTACATCCCGGATAGAATCTCAGTGGTATCAATCAGTGGTTATGTGCCAGTGGAACAAACAATTATGAATCTTCTCCGCATTGTTACGAGAAGTCATCCAACTGCAGAAGCCAATTTTAGCTGAAACGAAACAAAAGCCTAGAGCAGGATGCTATTCCAGAATAATCACGTCTTGCCTGCTCGGACGTGCGCGTTGAGTAAATCCATATAGAAGTGGAAATGCGTTTCTCTATCGAGCAGGACCACAGAAATTGATCTATTGGCAAGGAAGCTATCTTCCGATAATGTCACCTGTCAATTTCCTGTCAAATATGCACGTGGGGTTTACATTAGACATCGTTCACTCTTCATAATATCTAATGCGTTTTTTCGGTCTTTGATACTGGGGTCTATTTCCAGTCAGCATCCGCCCCGAATTATATCTGTGCATCTACTTCAGCCTGTTGTCTAATTAAAATATGACCCCGATGGTATATTGTTTTCTATTTCCTAGTCCCGGCAAGACACAATGGTGATTATCGTCGCCCTGCTGTGGGGTTTGCTAAGGACAAGGGTAAACACAGAGCCTCATGTATTTTTGTCTATCTTCCCTTTCCATGAAGTGAGTTGAGTCTTGGAGGTTGATTCCTTGGGACTTCCGAGTGTATCAGACCCGTTACAATTTGTTCTAACTCTGAGAAAGTACACACAATTTCTTTGTTTTCATTCTTTCAACATGAAGTGGGGAAAAAGTATTTATATTAAGAAGACTATTAAGAGATAATTCTTGAAAGAATCATGAAAGATTGAGTGGTGGTCACTCAAGGACAAAGTTAGGGACGATTATTTTATCAGTTGTACATCATCCATAGTCAGTCTCCTCATGGTTCCTTGCATGGGTGGCCGCTCAGGGCATAAATCCTTCTACATGTATGGTTCCACAGTCATTTTTTGACATGAACATTCACTTGAATTGACCTGACTCGACCTCTCAGGAGGGTATCAACAAGAAAAAAAATTCAGCTCATTTGACTTTGTAATCTCTCTACAGACACTCCATCCATTCGATCATTATCGAAAGCAATATATATGTTAGGATCCATATAAAGGTAGATGTGGGGTGAAGATCCGGGCTATAACGATGCGTTCAATATTCTGTCACTCGAAAGGTAACAACAACAAAACTCTTTCAAAGCATGTTTGTATCAGTGACTCGAAACTTTCTGTGAATACATTAGGACCCACATGCTTTTCAATATTGTTGCAATCCCCACCGTAAAACTTTCTCAGGAGAAAAAAGGTTATTTTAATTAATGGGGATATTTGTTCTCGTCTACCAAGCTGGAAAAGACTGCTCAGCGTGGTATTAATTACAAAACCAAAGTCACTCCTTGTCATGTCCCCGAGTTTCAAGAAGAATCAGTGTTGGTCAAAGGTTTGCTTTCAGGAGTGAAGAGTGATGGAGTGAAGTCACAGATACTGATAAATTAACACTGTCCAATCTACAAGAAGCTCAGACGTTACAATCACTGTCGTGGTGTAATACTAGAGGAGGGTCATTGGCTCTTTTGAAAAATCACACAGTGTGTACATCTGACGAGTTTTTTCTGATCACGGTTATTTCCTAAGGTAATTGTCACCCTTGATTTATATACCGATAATTGCAGAGCATATTAATACGGTAGGGGTCGTTTTCTCAAACTCATTTTAGTGAACTCTACCATCAAAGTGAACACAATATTGAAGACAAAATACATGCGGTCATCAGGAACATAATACGCACATCTGTAAATCCGTTATTCACCAGGAAATACATATGTATACACATGGCAAAAAGTATCGCAACACCTATGATTGTCAACCCACATATAACCATTTATATTCATATCACAATCATGTTTGTTTTTATGAT
This sequence comes from Haliotis rubra, assembly GCF_003918875.1. NCBI lineage: Eukaryota > Metazoa > Mollusca > Gastropoda > Lepetellida > Haliotidae > Haliotis > Haliotis rubra. The sequence continues at coordinate 219,063 of NW_025767116.1, forward strand.
TGTTTTCACCCTTCAGGCGCTCCATACATTAATTCAGACATGCACGTGCTTCGATCAAAGGCGAGCACCACGTGCAACAGTGTACTCGTCACAAAGCAAATATCAACTGTCGGAAAACTGTTCCTACAGTTCGATAACCAAGAAATTCAATTGATTTCGTTGTTGATTAACAAATATGAGGCCTCTTCAACTGATCACTGTTAAAAATGGTAAGTATTGGCATGCGGAATGCAGGCATGTCACTGGGGGCTTTTGCAAGAGATGTGGTCGTCATCCATGGCCAGATGCTGTTGATCACTGGATTGTCTGGTCCAGACTCGATTATTTACAGACCGCCGCCATATAGCTGGAATATTGCTGAGTGCGGCGCAAAACTAAACTCACTCACTCCATGGCCAGAAAACATCAGCAAACTAATGAGATTAAGTGTACAGGTTGACCATGAGTAATGTCGAGTGTTAAAACAGAGTGGCTTTCACATCATCGTTTGTCAAACAGACTCCTCTAAAATCGGCCGGGAATAGAGCCAGACGACCAGGAGTTTGTTGCTATCACGAAGGCTTAAAGCAGAACGACTAGCTTTGTGACAAGCACATGTCACTGGAATTTGAGGTAAATGATGAAGCGTCCGATGGTCGGACGAAAGTCAGTTTCTTTTGTCCATGGCTGATGGCCGAGCACGTGTTTGGCGCCGCAGAAACACTGCATATGCTAAACGGATTATCTTGGAGCAAGTACCGTTTGGTCGGGTTCATTGATGGCGTGGGGGTGCCTCTCACATGAGACAACTTCTGAATGGATAACGGTGCATCACTAAACATCTCAGATAGGGTTGATGATCCACATTTCGACGAAGACAAGGCCAGTCTTAATGGATGACAATGCCAGTCCGCACCATGCACGTGTTTTTGAAGATTTCATACGTCAAGAGGCGGCAGCAACTCTACCTTGCCCCGCCAGGAATCCAGGTCTTGATTCCATTGAGGATGTTTGGGAAATTATGGGTCGCAGAATACGCCAAGCCTATGTACAAACCAAGCCTTCCATCAAGAACGTACCGTAGTATGTTAAATTCAACACCTCATAAGTCCGTAAGAAGAAAGGACGGATTTTATTGCAGTTCTCGGATGTAACACCAGATATTGACATTGTGTTTAGTGACTTCTTGATTATTGTATGCCAGAACCGCTATGCAGCCTGCTGTGTTCGCGTTAACGCAAAAACGTGCGTGTTTCACATTCGATATTTTCTACCTCCGTTTTCTGCACGCAAACCATTTTGTGAAATGTAACATCGTCCTTTTTGACATAGTGATATTGCCGAAAACTTGGAATGCCCCAGGTTTATAAATAGCGACATCGCTGGATGGCGTGCAAAACTCCGAACCGGGTATGACTATATCCGTCACGAATTCATACCTTATACATGTATAGTATTCGCAGTTCTGAGATTTCCGAGTCACGTGTTGTGTGCATCACCTCCCCAAATTCTTTTAGAAAATGTAAAACACGTTGAATTGGTGAAACATAAGTTGATCCTTCTTCAAATTATAACGATAACATGTAAACCGATGGTTCGTGAAACACAACAGGTAACCAAAAAACCGTATTTTCCCCAAGGAAACAACAACATAAAATAATATTTCTCGCGGCTAATCTGAGTTGCGAATGATGATAAAATGACGTTAACATTGTATGGGGTGCTATGGCCCCGGAGCCCTCTTGAGACCTCGCCACTTTGTGGCTCAGGCATGCACACGCAAGATTCCAAGGGCTATGCCTTGTAGGAACGCAAAACTTTTTGTCCTACCGCTAACATTGTGCTTTAACCACAAGGCTACCCCAGTGCCCTGGTATATTGGGCATGCCAATAGTAATGTCAGCGCGAAGTGGAACCTCGCTCCAACTCGCCTCAAATGAATCCCACAGGTTAAATACTCTGAAGTACATCGCAGCTGGTAATCTTCTCCTTGCAAACATACCAGACAAATGAGTTCTATTACTCTTTACATATATTCATAAAACACTAACAAGCACCCTTCACAAACAAGTCACATATACCAAGCATCCGTATGCATTAGCTCATGTCAACGCACCAAGGCGTGCACCTGTATATTTCTTGAAAATCAACTGAATCAGGTTTTCAATTTAGTAATAAAGTCTCTTGAAGCGTTTTCAAATATTTACGTTCCATGAATCGATTATCGAAACATACATGACGGAAAACGATGTCCTAATAAATACATGTAGGCTGGTCTTTACATACTTACATCGTGAGCTAAGTAAAAGATGAAATACTTAACGTCGCTTGTGCACGATTATTGATTCACTGACTGAAAAAGCTGCTTGTATTTTATACTTGTAAAAACGCAATAAATACGGCAAAAAACATCCCATCTACCACTTAATTCTGCCTCAATCAGTTCGCCAGACTCAGACCTTTTCGTGGGGTTTACCCAAGCTGTTGCAACTCATTTAATGTATAAATCGGGTTAAAAGCTAATTCCGATGGCAGTTCTCCTTGGTGGAGCCTTCGGAGTTCGCCATCTTCCCTTGTAATCATGCATTTTAGTAGCAACAGCTATTGTAGATAAAAGCTGCGAGAATTACGACTTGCAACATGAGTCAGCCATCTGGGACTGCTGGATGCAGAATTATTTGCCTCGTAAATATTGGATATTACGAAAAGAATGATTAAATTACAAAAGTTAATAATCAATTGAACAAATACAATCCAGTTAAACAAGGATAAAAGAGGGAGTTTATGTGAGTTGGCTGGAAACTGGTCGATAGACTATGGTGTTTACTATGTGACCTCCATTTACTGCCCTCGTACACAGGAACGTTTGTACCTTCCATAGTACCGGGAAAACGCGTCTTGTGCATCTGCGGTTATTACCAGATTACGGTGTCAGCAGTATAAGGTCTCATGTAGAGAGTTGCAGGGAGATTTGAAGTGTTTTAAGTTTGTTTTTCTTAACCGGAAACTTGATGAAGAAGCTTTAGAGGAGAAATAGAATCAGTAGAGGTAGAGAGTCGGTTTAGAGACGCTACAGAACATTAAAAATATCCAGAATATGTCTACTCCGCTTTGGCAACTCTTTTCACAAAATAAACAGACGACGTACGCAGCCTTTACTAGCTCTCCACACCTCAGAACCATCTTCAAGCTGACGGCCGTAACCAACCCTCCAACAAGCATCCCCACAAATAATCGACAAAATGTGGTGACTTCCACATAGCTGAATCTTTGCGTCCCATAGATACCCGCTTAAAAGAACACAAAACCTCACAAGCAAAAGCAGACTGCAAATCTCTCGGACCACCAACAAAAGTTCCCATACATTTAATTCGAAAGTCGAAATTCTCTCCCCACAACAACATCAGGTCCTTATGAAAAGAAAACTCAAGGAATCCATAAATAATCCGCTGCCACAAACCTTTGATAAACAGACAACACCATCACCCTGTGATGAATTAATCTAGCTATATACTCCATCAGTTACAGTCCAAATCATATTAGTACCCAAATCAGTTTGTTTAAAATTCAAACGAAAAATAATAATTAAATACAATGATATGAATTGGTAAATGACGTTGTGGATGTTACAGCCGTGTCGAAATGTCCATGGAACATCAGATTGGTCCCTCAAATGCCCATATGATTTCTGTTGGATAGGTTCCCTCCAAACATAAACACCGACAAATCTGCTGCATCAGACGGTGCTGCCAAACCTTGGTGTTTTAACTCTGAATGTTAATAAATTTGATATTTCCGAAACATAAACGATGACCCCGCCTACAGTTGTCTACAAATCCCAAGCTGATCTTCAGTTTTGAATTCCAGGTCAGCTGATTCCAATTTTATGGAGCAAAATCAAACCCACGGAGTACAGTGCTTCAACTTCCCTCTTCCTAATCTGTCAGTAACCCTGTTTCAATAAATAGAAAAAGTAATCCCTCTCGAGTTCGCTCAAGAACTGAAGAGTGCATCTCTGCTTACAGAACTGGTTTCCTTTCATTAGAGAGCCGAACAAATGTGCCTCAGCCAAGTCGAGTTCTTCAAGATCAGCGAGATCAGTTGAAACTGGACTCAACCATATACTTCATGAAGGAAATGATGGCTTTTAATGGCGGATATGCCCGCTATCATGACAGCATTTACATTTTTTCATAACGCATGTGACAGTTATTTACAACAAATATGACAGTTATGCACTGGGTTTGTGACAAGATTTCAGATACGAAAACAAACACCAAAGCTATTCAGAAAGGATATGATAGCTATATTCTTCATTTGTTTAAAATACCCTGATTCAAATGTGGAAAAGACATGGCGTGGTTGAGAAACATAAGTGTTCATTCTATTCATTACTGTCACAAGTTGATCGCGCTTATTTTAGACTCTCACACGGATGCCATTCTAAAAAACACATATATTTAAGACTTGAAATATTTCATTACCAATTTGCCGCCCCATAGGCATTGTTGAATTTAATTTGGTATTTTTGCCAATTAGAAACAACTGGGCGGAAGTTAATGGAAGTTCTCGTTCAACTGCAATCAAAACGCATGATGGCCACCAAAATGCCTCAGCGAGGGACTTGTGGTTGCAAACACCCATTTTCTTGTAAAACTCTCATGTCTAACAAGAGGAGGAAATTAAGTCATTTTCTAGTTTTGTAAGAAACGTAATCAAGGAAATCAATAGAGGCTCATCAAATTGTGTCATACGAACAAAGCGCAGATGAAGTGTAAAATGCATAAAACCCGATCTTGACTATTTTCTATTTGGTGATTATGTGGGATTATTGTGTTTGGGATTCGTGTTTTGGATGGAAAAGAATACCTTGAAGTTTTGTAAACATAAACTGACATTTGGGAAGGAGAAACGCAAAAACATTATTTCAATTACATTGCTTTCTTAATCCGCCATAAATTCATCTGTTAATCACAAGATTACTACAAATGTAATTATTTAGCTCTGCCCGATGTTTAAGCAGTATCTGGCTGAAGCCAACAATATTAATGAAATCCCACATTGGGACCATTGACAGGTACAGGTGAGTTTTTTGTGATGAATGGTAGATAGAACGAATTTGTGGAAGATTCTTGAAGGAATGTGTAAAACAATGCTACATGGGCGTCTTCCTGTGTACACTGTATTTACCAGAAGCAGTCTATAGGATGTCTGAGAATCAATACTGGTGCGTGACCGATGTTAGGCATCTCATCTTTTACTTAACTCAAAATGTAATTATATAAAGCCCATCAGCTTATATATTAGAACATCGTATTTTCTTCATTTATGTCTAATAATATAGATTCAAGCAACATAAACCTGTCGAAATTTCAAAAGACTTTATTGATATATTGGAAGCTGATTAAAATGGTATTCAGTAAATATACAGGTAAAGTTTAGGTGCATTAAACTGAGTTAAGATTATGTTCTCTATGAAGTATTCTGGTTATAATGAGTGATTAGCATAGAGTAATATAATTTTTATTATTGTGGTATATTGGCTTACAGAATAACGTACCCTCTAGTACGACCTACATATTATTTGTCAAGTGGGTGAGGTGAGGTGAAATTGGGTTTTACGTCGTACCTGAGAATATTTCGCTCATATGATGACGTGTATGCGTGTGTATGTGTATGTGTATGTGTATGTGCGGCTGCTTGTACTAGACCAGACTGAAGCTAGTTTTGTAGTGCGAGCCCACTTAGATACCATGCCGCAGTGAAGCATGAATACCCCACTCAGACACATTATACTGACTCCGAGCCGACCATTCCTTGTTGTACCCATTAATGCCGAGCGCCAGGCAGGGACCAACAAGTACCATATTTTAACGTCCTTTGTTATGACGCGGTCGGAGATCAAACCCGCGACCTTCCGCTCTCCGGGCGGACGCTCTAACCACTACACCACGGAGGCAGTCTTGTCAAGTGGGACTCATATGTCATTGGTTTCACTTGAAACCGGCTTAAACTCGCGTTCATGATACGTTTGACGTATATCCCGAAATGCGGTTGTGTGTGTGTGTGTGTGTCTCTATGTGTGTGTGTTTATGGACGTTTATCTTGCTCTCTCACACAAATGTCGTTTTCTGTTTGGCTGAGCGCTCTTCTATTATTTTCAATGTACCCCGCTTACAAGCGAGTAACATTTTCTGTGTACCCCGCTGGGAATGCCGAACTCATTTGGTACTTCGTAGTAGTAATTCTTTATCTCGAATAACATTGAATGACGTATGATGTACGGAAATTACCGACGTTTTGCGAATGCAAATCGATGGAAGGGAGATAACTGTATATTTGTTTTCCTTGTCGTCTGCTACTCCATATTATGATCCGATACCCGTGCTTCAAACAGATCAAAATTACCATTGACGTGTTCGGTTAGATAAATACGTTGTTCACTGGTCCCTCGGGGCCCATTGGCTGATGTACCCTCGATGTTTGTTTATGTAAAGAAACATCGAGGGTACATCAGCCCATGGATGAAGTCTATCCACTTCTACACAAAAACTGCTCAACAGAATTGAATGAACTTCTACATGTCTTTCGTAGGGACTCTAAGGGTGTGCATTTCATAATTTGTTATGCAATTTCTTAATTTTGTCACTTTTACAGATGTTTGATCATGGTTGAATTTTGTTCTATTCAGCCTGTTCGTTCAATCCAACAGCGGGGTGTACGTTATCCACTTCTCCTCAAAAACTACTTTATGGAATTCATTTAGATTACACATGTGCTTTATAGGGACTCTAAAGGCGTGCATCTCATATTTTGATTTTGTATTTGATTTATTTTCTAATTTAATGCCGTTTGAACTTACATATACTTTGTTGAATTTCTCTCTGAATATAGTGTTATAGGGGATGAAGTCTATCCACTTCTCCACAAAAGCTGCTCAACAGAATTGATTGAGCTTCTACGTGTGTTTCATTGGGACTCTAAAGGTGTGCATCTCATACCTTGTTCATTCAATTTCTTAATTTTGTCACTTCTACAGATGTTTGAACTTAGTTGAATTTGGTTCTATTCATCCTGTTCGTCCCATACAACAGGGGGTGTACTTTATTCACTTCTTCTCAAACACCACTGCACAAAACTCATTTAGCTTACATATGTCTTTTATAGAGACTCTAAAGGTGTGCATCTCATATTTTGTTTTTGTATTTTATAGTTTTTTGTATGTTTAGAGACATTTGAACTTAGATAAATTTTGTTGAATTTCTCTCTGATGATAGTGAAATAGGGGATTAAGTCTATCCACTTCTCCACAAAAACTGCTCAACAGAATTGATTAAGCTTATACATGTGTTTCATTGGGAATCGAAAGGTGTGCATCTCATAGTTGCATAGATGTTTATTGAACTTGTTCGTGAAGTTTGTTCAATTATTGATCTTTATATGTCTTATGAATGTCAGCAGGGGCATCCGTGTTTATATTGTATTGTCCTGTATTGTAGTAAATGTTTTAATGCTTACATGCTGGTTTAAATTTTTATCTGTGATAACCCAGTTGTTTTACTGTCCTTTGGCAAAGGCACTGTAAGTCCCCGTGGTCCCTAGTATGGTGATCTACCTTTAGTTGCTGGTAATCTATAGCCTGTTTTTATATTGTAGTGTCCCAAATAGTATATACTTTTAAGTCACATGCTAGATAAATCTCTAACTGTGATACTGTAGTTCTTATACTGTCCTTCGCAGACAGATTTTAAGATATAAATTATTTATAAATGCCCTTTTTAAGTCACGATATGGCTGAAATATTGCCAAAGAGACTGTACTTTTAACCCACTCACTGTCCTTTGTTGACAGAATTTACCAAATATTTTTATTTATTGTTAAAGTATATATTGTTTTAGTCACAGCATGGCTGAAATATTGCAGATGTGACTATATATCTTAACTCACTCACTCACTCATGATCGACAGACACATGCCTTGTAAAATCGATTCGAATGGTTAGGACTGCGTGAGCATCGGATGAAGCACAATATGCATTTTGTGTGTCCAGGTAAGAAACAGGTGAAAAGAAATAGCCAAGTTTCACCCTTTTACTGGCTATCTTATATTTACAAAACTAAAATCCGTTCTATTGAACATACGATTTCCAAATAACATAATGCCATGTAACTAGCCGACACAATACACTAGAGAGCATATCTTATATATTTGCGTCAATTGCGCTTTCTTACAGTGACACAATTGGACGAGTCTGTATCGAATTGCTTGACTACGTTTCTTACAAGACTAGAAAATGACGAATTCCAAATAACATATTGCCATGTAACTAGCCGATACAATACACTAGAGAGCATATCTGATATATTTGCGTCAATTGCGCTTTCTTCCAGTGACACAATTGGACGAGTCTGTATCGAATTGCTTGACTACGTTTCTTACAAGACTAGACAATGACGAATTCCAAATAACATATTGCCATGTAACTAGCCGATACAATACACTAGAGAGCATATCTGATATATTTGCGTCAATTGCGCTTTCTTCCAGTGACACAATTGGACGAGTCTGTATCGAATTGCTTGACTACGTTTCTTATAAGACTAGAAAATGACTTAATTTCCTCCTTTTGTTAGACCTGAGAGTTTTACAAGAAAAAGGCGTTTGCATCCACAAGTCTCAGCATGCTGCTTGGTTGTAGTTCAAAGCGGTCCTTGGTTAACTTCCGCTCAGTTGTTTCAAATTGGAGACTGGAAAGAAGACTGATGTTTGTCAGATAAGTCATGCGTGTTTGCTGAAGAAGGTTCTTGGTGTCCTCAGTTGACAGTCTCTCCTCTATGTTAATCAACGTATATTGAGCAAATCAAGAATAGAGCTGGATTTTGAAAAACCCTCATATATGTTATGAACAAGGTTCCGTATCCGCTGACAAATCTGTTACATAATTTTACATACAGTGCCTAATTTCCATCTACTTCGAAAAAGGTTCGCTTTGAAAAACTCTCACATCACAAACATCCACCATGAATAGGCCTCATATATGTCTCCAATAAGATTTAATAGTTTTCTTTCATAACCGTCATTCATGTCGATAATACCTGTCATACATGGCTAATCATTATCACAATGAAGTAGAGTGAGTAAGTGAATTGAGTTTCACGCCGTACTCAGCAATATTCCAGCTATATGGCGGCAGTCTGTAAATAATCGAGTCTGGACCAGACAATCCAGTGATCAACAGCATGTGCATCGATCTTAGCAATTGGGAACCGATGGCATGTGTCAACCAAGTCAGCGAGCCTGACCACCCGATCCCGTTAGTCGGTCAGTACCTTAATATCTGAGATTGTAAATCTTTATATTTTGTCAAAATATATCGCTGGTAACACCTTAGTGCAAAATAACATAACTAAGCCTTTAGGTGTAAATTAAACATTCAAGAGTGTCTATTACGTACCTCGTAAGGATGGGAAAGCCAGGGAGCTGAGATTGATAATACGCCATTTGAGATTGACATCCAATGATCGAGGGAAAAATACCAGCGCCTTGAGCATGCACTAGTGCGTGGATATATGTGCGCTATATAACTATCGAATAATAATAATATTAATTCTTCAAGTCTTATCTCCAAATGGGCTCTAGAAAAAAACATATAACGCCGCTCAGTTGTAAGAACAAGGGAAAAAGCAAACAGTGTTGAGTTTTTATTCAGACTGAGTAGCACTGAAACGAATTTGAGCCCCAAGAAGTCCAAGGAATCAGCCTCTAAGACTCACTTGAGAGAAAGAGCAAATAGGCAAAAACTCACGCGGCGCTCTGTTTACCCTTGTCCTTTGTATAACCCACAACGGGGCGACCTGCTGTGACCGGAAAATAGACAAAAAGTTATGCCATCATGTCCATATTTGATTTAAAAAGAGGTTGAATTGGATGAGCAGATGTAAGCCGAGGCGGTTTCAGGCTGGAAATAGGCCCGTGTATCAAAGCTACAAACTTTCCCCCCAAACCCGTATAAGATATTTATGAAGAGTGAATGATGGCTAATGAAAACCACGCCTGCATGTTTGACCGGAAATTGACAGGTATCATTGTCGGGAGAAAGCTTTCTACCAATAGATCAATTTCATAGACAGCTCTAAATGGCAATGTCTTGGGGACTCGTTCACTGAGCATGCCCGACCTGGCAAAAAGGATCATATTGAAATGGTTTCACTCTGTAGCCTTTTTTTTCGTTCATGACAATAATAATATTAGGATTCTGTCCCGGTAGAAGTCGTACATACAACTTTCCATTTCATACTCTACGATGTGATCTGTAAATAATCGAGTCTTGACCAGACAGTCCAGAGATCAACATCATGGGCATCGATCTGCGCGATTGGGAACCGATGACATGTGTCAACCAAGTCAGTGAGCCTGACAGCCTGATCCCGGTAGTCGCCTCTTACGACAAGCATGGGTTACTGAAGATCAATAATTAATATTCTAACCCGGCCCTTCACGGGTTTTCTATACACACTGCAAAGAACAATGACATGTCCCCACATGTATGCATAATACTAACATTATTAAGAGTCCATTAAAAGGTGCTTAGTCACAGACGTAGGGTGTGCAATTCACAAGCAATATTAGCACGCAACAGTCGTTCCTGACCATCTTCTTCGCAGATGAAGGTAAAACAGATTCGAGAATCTTCTTTAACTGATTTTTTCCTAATCTTATATAGTATACTAACGAAATAGGCTATATTCAGAAATAGAGAAGTTTTATAAATACTGGTCCAACATTTTGTTGCAGACCTGCGTTGTGTAGCCTTGACTGTATAGAAATGAGTTCAGATCCAAAAAAACAAAACTAATCTAATCCTGTTTGTGGTCAAAATGTGGGAATGGAGGCCAGTTTACCATTCTTCTCTTGAATATGCCGAATAGACATTCGCCTAAGATTATCTCTCGTTATAAAGTTGTTCTCATTGTGGATTGAAACCAACCATGCACTACTGCAGCCTACTCGAGGTGGTGAATTTGCATTTGTTCTTAAAGCGGGGCTATTGATAGATCATGAAAAGGGAATTTGAAGCAGTGTACTCTATGAAGTTTCTTTTTGCTCGATGAAAATCGAATTGGCTAACATAGAACAAAAAAAAACTGGTAAAAGAAGTGGAATGTAGCTTAGGATTTCTTTCAGATGTCGACAGTTTTGATGTTAATGTTTCTTAAATGTTCACTTTAGTAACAGTAAGAGTTGAAACACAAGGCTCGGCAGTACCGGCGGATGCAGCACACATTGATTTGACAACGTTTATGTTTGCAGGGCACCTATCCTACAGTTTTTATATACATTCCAGGGACTAGTTCTCCAGACATTTTGACATGGCTGTACCACCCAGCCGGTTCACTTATCCCTTCTTTTATATCTGTATTGCTTCACGTGTTGCCTATATATCAATTATAGTAATTTCCCTCAGAGTCAGCAATTTTACAGCTACAATGAATGAGTGAGTATGGTTTTATAATGCCGCTTTTAGCAACATTCCAGCAATATCACTGCGGGGGACCCTAGAAATGGGCTTCACATTACAGCTACAATTCTATTTTATGTAAGTGTGACCTAAGTCTTTTGAGAGGCATTCAGAAGTTGGATTAGTAAGGAAGAATAACAATATATTACCACAGTGAGAGCAATCGTCAGCGACTGATGTGATGGTGTAAATCCAGTTTGGGTCCATGCAGGAAACATTGTCCTATGTGTGGCGATCTACCTTCAGTTGATGACGATCTGTAGCTTGTTTTATATGTTGTGTTTATTATAGTGTTAGATTTACATGCTTGTTTTACATCTGTATCTGTGATATTCTGGTTGTTTTTAATGTAGACCGTCAACCTCTTTTTATATTCTTGGTTTATGTGTCATGAATGTATAACTTGTTTTAGTCACTATATGACTGAAATACTGCCTATGTGACTAGAAATCGTGTCACTCACTCATTCCTTCTTTCATTCGCCTACTCGATTCCTCATTTTCCGACAATTCCTCACAAGAACAGAGTTCAATGTTCATTTCAACGGAGCACGCCTGCCTGTGAACTGCACCAATGCAGTTCCTCTTCATGATCAGTCAGATACACTCTCTCCTAGATCGTCAACACTGCTTGAACATAATAATTACATTTGGAGAGTTCTTGTGAGAAACGGGTGAATTTATGAAAAATTAGTAAGCACGGTAATTGAAATGTTTTTGTTAATCCTAGTTTTCACATTTTTTACCTGGTACTTACAAGACGTAGTGGTATTCTGTCACATGCAATTCCAAAGAGCATAATTCCTTGTAATCAGCCAATAAGAAATAATACAAAACACGTTTTATACATTCCCCACTTCAACAGCGTTTTGTTAGTGTGACACAATGTGATGAGCCTCTATTGATTTGCAGTTCTTTCGAAACTGGAAAATGACTTAATTTCCTCCTCTTGTTAACCATGAGAGGTTTACAAGAGACTAGGTGTTTGCAACTGCAAGTCCCTCGCTGAGACACTATGGTTACCAGCCTGCTGTTTGATTGCAGTTCAAGGAGGTCTTCTATTAACTTCCGCCCAGTTGTTTCTTTTTTAGAAAAAATACCAAATTATATTCAGCAATGCCTATGGAGCCGCAAACTGCTAAAGAAATATTTCAAGTCTTAAGTATATTTCTCTTTTTAGAACGGCATCCGTGTGAGAATCTAGAATTAGGCGTCCACATGCTGTGATATTTGTGATTTGGAACGTCCACTGAAGTTTTGCGCTGAGCCGTGTGCTTACAACCTGTTCTTGGCGCTCTCATTTGTCAGGCTGTTCTACCTCTGCATCACCACATATTGAGTCAAGCTGACATGAGCTGGGAATAGCTCCCATACATATTCTGATAACACTGCACTCGTGTCCGCCAAGTCAAGTTGCCATAACCGCAATAAATAACTCACTGTCGTATCCGCCGCGAAAAGGTGTCAAATCCATCATGAATAGCTATCACATGTTTCGAATAAGCCTATCACATATATCATGAATAGCTGCTATATCATCGCGGAGGGACAGGAAAATAATAAAAACGTAACTGTGTTAATTCACTGATATTGTATTTGAACATCAGGTGACCATGACTTCGACCACGTAAGTACTCTGCAAGTAATGAGGTATGCAAGTGTAATCGTCTCGCACATGTTATCTCATTGGTATGTTGAAACCATTGTACAATCGAAGCCAATTATCTGAAATGTCCGATAGCCACACTGAAGGAATATTCCTCATTTACGCGCTTTTCTCAAAACTGCAAAAATACACAGAGCTTCCTTGTACATATACCGTGGACCTTGAACCTTGTCGCAAGGTTGACCTTTCTAAATAAAACGTTATTCTTGAATGTTTAATTTGCAACATTAACAATTCACGGATGTAAACAAATGCGGTGATTGAGTGAGTTAGGATTTTAAGTCACATCGGCAATATTTCAGCCATATCGTGACTACAACAAATTATAGATTTATAATGATTAAAAATAAATTATAAACACCTGTCAACGAAGGACAGTAAAACAACTAGCGTATCACAGATATACAGTTTAACTGTAGAGAACGATACAATATAAAACCATGCTATTGATCGCCAACAACTGAAGGCAGATCACCATACTAGGGACCATGGGGACTTACTGTACATTTGCTACCTGCATGGACCCTAGTTGGATTTATACCATTCCTTCAGTCCCTTCTGATGGCAGGAAATTTCAACCAAAATTGAAATCACAAAAATGCTACGTTTAAAAAAATCCTGGTAAGTTTAAATTGACTTTGAAAGTTTTGGGACTTACATACCCTCTCAGGAGGACAATAATTTTACAATACGTCAACCCCCTTTGAGAGTACCGCCACTAACAATCTCAGTTACTAATCTAAGCTACCAATAATAAAGTATTTATCTATTTACAAGCAATGTGTCAAAATTTATCTAGTAATTCTATTTCTTTTACAAATTCAATAAAATTCAATGATTAAATGATAATTTACATTAAAAAGGTCCTTAACTGTTTTAACATTGATATATTATCCCTTGTGATGGAAAAATCAATACAGTGAACCAGGACATGCCTAACCGTGGTTCTTTCATCACAAGGGATGCAAAACGGAGGATCCTCACCTTTTAACAGGTATTCATGAGTATATATAGTATGGCAAATACGACATCGTCTTATGATGCCCTCTTCAAATCTGGACTGACAACCCAAGTAGGTATAACCAATATACGGGTGTTCACTAAACAACACGAATACACTGTATACATATATACTCATTATTCAAAACTTACTGCAATGACCTATGCGCGTAAGTGTTGTGTTAATCCGCGCCACAATGTCTGTTCATTGGGTTGAACATTAGGACTCCATAAATGGGAAATAATATTGAAGTTAGCTTTTTTAGTATTTTCGTCAACAATACTGATATCATACATTTCTTCTTTAACTGGCCTATAGAAGCTGGTATGATGAAGAGGCTTCCATAAAAAAGTGTTTCCTCTTCGATATCATAGATTGCCTGTAAAATGCATGAACATAACACAGATAAGAATATAATATAAAAGAGGGATGTAAAACTAAAATATGAAAGACGACACAATATAAAACACGGGCTATAGATCGCCAACAACTGAAGGTAGATCACCATACTAGGGACCATGGGGACGTACATCATCTTTGCTACCTACATGGACCCTTGCTGGATTTACATCATCCCTTCAGCCGCTGGCGATTGTAGCCAGATTTAGCCAAAATAAAAATCACAAAATTACTACGCTTAAAATCCTGGTAAGTTTTAAACTTTCTGTTGAAAGTTTCGGGACTTACGTACTGTCTCAGGAGGACTATCTGGACACAGTAATCCGTCAGTGGACATGACCTATGTTTTGTTTATGAAAAAATATACGCCAAAAAAATTGTTTGGTTCAAATGTCATAGAATTTCTGCCAATCGATTCATAGCGACACAACCTGAATCTCCTTTGTAATTTTGGAAAGATTCACCTATGACATTAATCTCATTTCATCAACTCAAAAAGAAATAAAGCACCCTCCAATGCTTCCATATAACTTATCTTAATCTGTCATGACAGACAGATTAATAATAGTAATATGAAAGGGTGGTGAAGAATGCCATGACATTAACTAAAGCAATGTTAATGAACCTGGCGATCCTAAACGTCTATTGAGCAGCACCCAAGAGTCGCGATTCCCGTCATGTGACACGAAGTACCATCAGAAGCAGGTGAAAGGTTAGCCAAATAGGAAAAACGGGTATCGGAGACACACATAATGTTGATAGGATTACTTTCATAATCTAATACACAAAGCGTCGGTGTTTGGTTCCGGGTAGGTTCACTTTCTAAGTATTAATATAGACAAGAAGACCTGTACCTTAGGTCACCACATATTGGTAGTTTTGTTAGTACCAAGGAACACCCTGCTTAAAACCCTAGATTGTCAGACCAATGAGTCTCCCCTGTGGTTATGTGAAGATGGAAGGCGTCAAAACGAAAAAGCCACAGTCATTGTACAATATGATGAGGATTTACTGTGGGGGAAGCAGCTTATAACTGACGACAGTTAGGTGATTATAGATGTATACATTTCATGGCTACTAGGTGATTAGCCTTTAGAATTTATTGTTCATTTAGATGAAGTCTGCTTCCATTTGGTCTCTGTTACATACCAAACATATTGCCGGAGGACAATATATTCCTTGTGATCTGATTCTTCCTAAACTTGTTCATGTGGCAATGGATGAGTTTGCCTTTACAGTTGAAATCGCTGTAAGGAGTATTAATTTGAATCAAGCATACTAAACTAATTAAACGAGCTTTGGAAAACACGGTTCCTAATTTCTGGAATTATTTAGAGTGATTTCCGACGAGTTACGGTGAATGATATAATACCATGGTTTGGTGGATACAGTCTCTATACAGAGATCGGAAAGTTAGTCCTTCGGTCTTCTGGATGTTCCATACCAAAATATACTCATGGAAACAAATAAGGGAACACATGAAAGTACAAGTGATCCTTTATTCTTTTCCAGATTTCTTCACAAGGTATTATTGCACTGTGGGTGAAATTTTGAAATAAATAAAGGAACATTTGTACTTTCATGTGTTCCCTTATTTGTTTCCATGAGTATACGTTAAACGATGATACTTCTTGTTACTCTGCATGATGCTCGGTATTTAGGGAATATAAAGGTCTTGTGCTTCTATACTCTCAGCATAGTCGTCAGTGACGATACCTAAAGTAGCATCACTCGTTGGGATTTTTGTGATAGGATGACAACCCGATACACATTTTTCTGTCCCCCTTTGGGTTAACATGGGTACTTGCTGTCTGCACTACACTTTGAGGTAATCCAATCAGACTTATGAATTATACATTTTCTATCGAGTAAGGTCAAGTTAAGATGTATTTGTTCAAAGATGATGCCGATAACATTTCCGAGCATTTAACAGTAAATCAAACGTCTATCTCCCAACGGACCCAAAATTATGACCATCAGTTGAAAGAAAGAGGACACAAATATATTACGTATATATTTTGTAACGAATCTATCCCTTAAAAGTCCTGATTAGTCCTGAAATCAGAGTAAGACTCAGCACGCCTTACAGAAAAATCATTAGACAAAAACACCAACAAAATGCTTAGTATACACGGCAGGGCGACCACAATTTCTACCAGCGGGTTGAAACTATCGTGGCCATATTACACTTCAAAGCAGGCTGAAGTTTGCAATTTACAGGTGAACGTTCCTTTGACCAAAAATGATCATGGTTACACAGCAGTACAATCAAATCACTCAGCCTTTTATACCAAATCCATGGTTCAAGTTTTATCTCTAAACGGACTTCGTAATCTTAATAACGCCCATCAGTAAAGGTTGAAGGAATACAAAAAATCACACATCGAAATTGTGTGTGCTTTCTTGGAGCCAGAACGCATTGTAACGTGTCTGAGGCCCTCAGAAGTACAAGGAATCAGCCTCCAAGACTTATCTCACTTCACAGAAAAGGGAAGGAGGCAAAAACACATGAGGCGCTCTGTTTAACCCTGTCCAAGCAAACTCCCACAGCAGGGCGACCACAATCGCCGTCACGAGTGGCCTGCCGGGACCGGGAAATAGACAAAAATTGATACCATCGTGGAATATTTGATTAGCCAACAGGCTGAAATGGATGCGCAGATATAAACGGGGAAGAATCAGATGGGAAATAGGCCCGAGTATCAAAGATCCAAATTTCCTTAAAAATCCGCATAAGATATTTATGAAGAGAGAATGATGGTCGATGTGAACAAAGCGTGCATGTTGGGCCGGAAATTGGCAGGTGACATCTTCGGAACATAGCTGTCCATAGAGACAAAGTTCTGTGGTAGTCACTGCCCGTTCGATATAGAGACACATTTCCTCTTCGATATGCATTCGCTTAGTGCGCATGTCTGACTAGGCAAGAAAGGTTCATTGTGGAATGCCATCCGTCTGTAGGCTGTGTTCGTTTCAGCTTGTGTTTGCGTCTCAGTTGTAGGGGTTCTCGTAACAATCATGAGAAGATGCATCATTGCTTATTTAACTGGCGCATAACCACAGATCGACATTAGTTGGGATTCGGTCCTGGTTCTAGTTGTTGTATGGTGGATAATATTCTCCACTTGACACACAACGCTGTGAAGAAACATTCTGTCAAGAGCGCAGTCAGAACAAATGTACGGGTCATGTTCATATGGCACTGAAAACATTCACTGTCTAGTTAACTGCCTCACTTTGCTTTCCTCACGTACTAAGATGACATTCTGTTATGTAACTACAATACTCTGATAGTAGCAGCAACCAAACTCATTCGCTCCTCGTCCTTGTGTTCATTATATGTCATTTTCAGAAAACTGCTGATTATTTTAAACAATAAGCAATATGTTGATTTCCCTTTTGAACATTTTGAATTTTGCTTCACGCTAATAAATGCAACATTTCACTTTCTGACAATGTTTCACCTCGGTTTAGTATACTTTCTGAAACATTTTACCTCAATGGCGTACGCTGCCTGAAACATTTGACATAGGTATATGTTACTTTCAGATGCTCCCTGAATCACGTAAAACGCCTTCACTCACAAACACATTGAAACCATTCTCAATGAATGCGTTTTGAAGACAAATTCCATCATGTTCTCCGGCATGAGTGTCTTTTATCTTTATATTCCATTGGACCTGGCCATTGATTATCGAGCTTCTTGTATGCACTTCTACATTATTCAAGAGCCACATTTTGGGAAATATCAAACAGTTTTCTAAATGCTATCTGAAAGACTCGGTGACATCTCAAACATGCCAAAACAGCGGTTCCAACCCATTTCTCGTACAAATGAAATTGATTTGGTCAGAAAATACCGTTATATACAATTCAAAAGAAGTCAAAGAACTACTGTAATTTATAAGCAATGACACGATAGCTCGAATAAAGTAATATGAACCAATCGGATGTTCTTTAACTTCTTTTGGGTAGTATATGCATGACATGTTGCGAAACAGTAAGTGATCATATAGACAAACCTCACATGGACATTACAGCAAGTATCGCGTGACGAGATCCCATGACCATCATCAAACTTAAACATCGATGTTTCTCGGGGAAGTTGCTGACATTAAAGGACGTCCTCAAAGACAGAGAAGTAGGGTCTGCGCAATGTACATGCACTGTTAGCTCGCAAACAGTCTTGTCTGACCATTGCACAACCTTGTTCGAGAATTGCCGGTAGTCTTTTCAACAATCCATATCGTGGTTGTTGGTTGGTTTCCTGTTCAAAGCCGCATTTGGCAATATACCAGATTTATGGCGGCGGTCTGTATGTAATCTATTCTGGATCCGACAACTCAGTGTTCAACAGCATGTGTGTTCAACGCAAAGGGATAGGGTCACATATATTAACCAAGTCAGAGAGCTTGACTACCCGATCCCGTTAGTCGCCTCTTAAGACAAGCATGGGCTACAGAAGTCCAGTTCTAACCCCGATCTTCACGGGTAATCCATATCTTAATCGTATATATCATACTTTAGATCTAGGCAATATTAATCAGTTTGCAGTCTCATATCAGATACAGAATAGTTCCACGTTTTGTTGCAGATCTTCTACATGGTGTGACCTAGATACTTTAACAAACGTGTTTACATCCTAAACAGAAACCTAAGCAAATCGTATATGTGGTCTCAAAATGGAATAGAAGCCAGCTAGGACATTCGCCAAAGACCATTTTCCGTGGTCATATCCTACTCATTGTAAATGGAGAAATAAGTTGTTGAATAAATTGTTGAAGGAATCTACTTGACATGAGTAGATTGCTCGTGGTGGTCCATGCTAAGGAACTTAGGCAAACTTGATATTTTTTTGCATATTCAATTTCGAGGATATCGATAGATCCTAAACAAAGACGTTGACGTAGTGTACTCTATGATAATCTCTTTCTCTTGATGAAAATGGAATCTCTTAACCTCGAATGCAAAACTGATAAAGGAAGTATGACTTTGCTTAGGATTAGTAGACTGCAATGTTTCTAAAATGTCCTGTTTATGAAACACAAGGCACGGCAGTAACGAAGTTTATGTTTGCAGCGGACCTATCAAATGCTGTTATATGGGCATTCCAGGGTCTAGTCAAAGGTTCTCCAGAAATTTTCATATACGGTGTAGTATGATTATGCGGACACTCAAATCAACAGGTTTTCCAGGAATTGATCTTCCTACAGTGCCGTTGATATCTTCATCGTACTTTAAAAGCTGTCTGTTTAGGTAAGAGTCAGCAAAAGAAAAGGAAAACAAAAATAGTTATTTGTGAGAATCCGATGTGCAGATGTATGTTCATGGATGAGAGTATAGACTGAAGATATTGGTGCCGTTGTGAAAGAAGATCGCAAGTCACTGTTAAGGTTAGGAAGTTAAGTCACTTTAACACTTATCCAACAGCAGCCTGATGAGGATGTTTGAAATCCAGGAGACCTAAGATTGGTGGTGTGAAGTTTTAGTTCCCGAAAGAAGCTCGCCTCACGAGCAAAAGGGGAATATTTTTTCTAACCTACAAGCCATATCTTCCTTTCACCCTTCCCTCTTACCTCGAGCTGTATTTTCAGTGTTTGGGCGGTAGGGTAGCCTAGTGGTTAAAGCGTTCGCTCATCACGCCGAAGACCTGGGTTCAATTCCCGACATGGGTGCAATGTGTGAAGCCCATTTCCGGTGTTCCCCGCCATGATATTGCTGGAATATTGCTAAAAACAGCGTAAACTAAATTCACTCACTCACACTAGAGTACTGTGGAAGCTTTTCTGTGTACGAGGCATTAACAAGATCGCATAGACACACCTTGCAGGCCATCGAACAAGTACCAGCCAGCTCAAACAGGCCTTGTTAAGTCCCCTCGTTTATCCTTGTTTAACGGGGTTCTATTTATTTAACTGATTAGGAACTTTTGTAATTTAATCCTTTTTTTCGTAATATCCATTATTTACATGGCAAATAATTGTGCGGACAGCTCTCGGAGCTGACGGACTCATGTAGCAACTTATAATTCCAGCAGCTTTTACAATTACGCTTGTCGCTAAGGTACAAAATTACAAATCAAAGGTGGCGACCTACGAGAGGCGTCACAAAGAGGGAGCTGTCGACGGTGTTAACTTTTAACTTTTTACCTGACAAGATATGGAATTAATAAAATAACTCTAGTTAAAAATATAAAAAATACGATGACACTGAGACACTGTATGTGTTGAAATTTCTGTGTGACTTTGTTCTGTGGAATGTCCAAATAATGTTTGTTGGAGAGATTCTCTTCAAACATTAATGTTGACACATCAATGTGTGCGACATCCACCAGTACTGCCGAGTCTTGTGCTTCAGCTGTTCATTTTCGGAACATAATCGTCAGCTAAGTCCCCCTTCTTTCATCAGTGTTGCGTTCTACATTGTAGGTCAGCCGAATCCAAACTCTTGGTGTGCATTGCTTCAGTGTTTTCTTGTTGATCTATCAATATCCACGATTTACAAAAGACAATCTTCGCGTTCGTAATTGTAAAGTGCTAATCTTCACTCACAACGATTACCCTTCATAGATCAGGTTGAACCAATGTAATCATGACAAGTGTGGTCCTTTAACAATGAGATAATTTAATAGCAGACTTAACAATGTCTTCATTTATCTTTTAAAGATAGGCACGATAACCGTAGTTAAATTTGGCAATATTCTCGTAAGTAAACTGTTTTATGCTTGGTAATGAACTGTATTTGGTAGCGATTCGAAATGTACACTGGCCCGTATTTTGACGAAACACCAGGAGTTAAACAGTCCTGCATTCTTTAATATTCCCCAGAGAAAAGAGCCCTGTATTTTGTTATAACTCTTGGACTGAACTGGATGGAAATATGTTGAATGAATATGTTTGAAATATCACAAAGGTTAATATGGTCCATGGTTATGTTCCCTGGTAAGTGAGTGAGTAAATATTTATCGTCACATCAGCAATATTTCAGCCATATCGTCATGAGAAAATTAATAATTATATTATAGATCAATAAAATTAGAAATTAAAAGTCTGTTGATGAAGAACGGTAAACTACTAGTGTATCACAGATATCCATTTAAAACTAGTAATTAAATCTAAAACATTTTATCTAGAAATGACAAGACAATGTAGAACAGGCTATAGATTGCCAACAACTGAAGGGACCATGGGGACTTACAGTACATTTTCTTCCTTCATGGATCCTAGCTGGATTTACACCATCCCTTCAGCTATTAGCAATTTAGACACATCTATCCATACATTAAAAAAGACAGTGTCACATTTTCTACGATTAAAAAGAGTAGATAGATTTAAATAGACTTTGAATGTTTTGGGACTTGTGTACCCTCTCAGGAGGTATGTTCCCTGGAGTTAATTTGTGAGTATTAAGTAATACATATATAGTTCAAAGTAAAGTAGACAATATGAGTTGCATGTGGTTACGCCCCCTCAAGTAAAGTGGACTAATGTTGCCAGTATCCCCTTGTACAAAATATTCTATTTATTGCAGTACAACAAAAGGAACAGTGGTTTGTATTTTGCAGTATCCCCTACTGTAAAATAACATGCATTTTGTGAAGTATCCCGTATTTGGCAGCATCACCAAGAGAAAACTCATCTGTGTTTGTCAGTTGGCTCGGTCAACATTTACCCGCCAATACCATTGCTATGTCAGCGTTGCCTCAAATGCTGTACAAGACACACGAAGATAGAACCCTTTATACTACAGACAGATTGGAATAAACTTGGATTCATATTGGCTTCATATAAAATCCTGTTTAAAAAAACCTATCTAGTTTTGACTGGCAATCTATGAACTCATTATTGTTGATTGCTGCAAATTCAAAATTCGAACGTCGTCATATGAGCGATATATTCTCAAGTACGACGTAAAACCCAATTTCACCTCACCTCACCTCCAAATTCGAAAATAACGTTTTGTTTTCCGAAAAAGGTAAAAGTTGTGGCAAAGATCAAGGTTCAAGAAAGCTCTGTGTATTTTTGCATTAGACAAATGAATAATATTCCTTCCGTGAGGCTGTCGGACCGGATATATCAGCACATTCCAGATAACTGGCTTCAACTGTACCATGGTTTCAACATACCATGAATGGAATAACATGTGCAAGACGATTACACTTACATGCTTACTTCAAGAAGTCATGGTCACGTAGTGTTTACATACGATAACCGTGAGACAACACAGTTTTTTATATATACTTTAAAACAATTTCCTTTCCCTCCGAAGTGATGTTTTGAAATATATGGAAGCTATTCATGATGTATGTGACAAAAAGTCTGACACCTTTTCGAAACAGATGCCATAATGGATATGACACGTTTACGTGCCTGTTTTTCTAACCTTTCATGGCGGATACGATAGCTATTTCTGTCATTTATGACAGACAGCTATCTATGGCGGATATGCCAGACAGCTATCTATGGCGGATATGCCAGACAGCTATCTATGGTGGATATGCCAGACAGCTATCTGTGACAGTTGTGACACTCCGCTATTTATGGCGGTTATGACCCTCCACTATAACGGATATAACAGCTTGGCATGCGGACATGATTGCCATGATTATGCGCTGTGTTTGTTGCAGGTTTTTTGGAGGATAAAACTTAAAACATATTTGAGAGCTTATCGCAAGCACATGGCATCTTGATTTACTCAATATAGGGCGATTAAAGTTAGAGCGCCGAGAACACGTTTTGCACACATGTCTTATGTGAGAACTTTACAAAGCACAAATGTGATTCTCACCTGGATGCTCTTCTATAAAACTGAAGTCTTAAAACATTTCATTTGCAATTTATCACTTCACAGCCATTGCTGAATTTAATTTGGTATTTGTCCCAAAAAATATATTAAAAATTAGCGGAAGTAGATTGAAGGCCTCCTTGGACTGTAATCAAACAGCAGATTGGTCACCATCGTCTTCTTGTAAACGTCTTATGGTTAACACGACGAGGAAACTAAGTCATTTTCGTGTTTTGTAAGAACTGCAAAGGCTCATCAAATTGAGTCAAAAGAACAAAACGCAGTTGAAGTGTGAAATGTACAAAACATGTTTTGTATTATTACTTATTAGCTGATTACACGGATTTATGCTCTTTTGAATTCGCGTGTTAGATTAGAAAGAATGCTGTTACGTTTTGTAGATATAAGATTATAGGTAAAAAATGAAAATAGGATTAACAAAAACGTGTTTTCAATTACCGTGCCTACTTAATTCTTTATAAATTACCACGTTTCTCACAAGTACTCGCCAATTGTAGTTGCTATGCAGTGCTGAGGATCATGGAGAGGAACTACGTAGGCGCAGTCCACAGGCAAAAATACCGTTGAAATGAACCTCGAAATTTAAGTTTCTTGTGAGGAATTATAGGATAATGAGGAATCAGATTTGCGAATATAGGAAGAATATAAAAGGGCATTTGACAAGGAAAAGCGTCTGTTGATCATTATCATTTGACAGAATGTGAAGTGAGTGAGTGAGTTTTGTTCTCAGCAATATTCCAGCTATATGGCGGCGGTCTGTAAATAATCGAGTCTGAACCATACAATCCAGTGATCAACAGCATGGACATCGATCTGCTTAATTGGGATACGATGACGTATGTCAACCAAGTCAGCGAGCCTGACCACCCGATTCCGTTAGTCGCCTCTTACGACAAGCATGAGTTACTGAAGATCAATATTCTAACCCGGACCTTCACAATGTTGAGAGTCAACATACTTTCAGGAAACACACCCATATTTAAAAACAATGGCCAAACTAAGGAGCAATGTCTGTCCATATGGAGGAACAACTCCCATACCCTGTACCCGACAACCTTGTCACGACCTGAAGGTTTGATACTCACACCATCTGGTGGTAATTATGCCTTGAATTGAAATATATTTTTAATAATTCATCAACGGACATCTATGAATGAAGCAGATGACCATTTTAATTTCAATTATAAATAAGTGTTTCATTAATATGGAAATATTGCAATACATGATCTTAAAATGTGATTTTTATAACAAAGTAATTAAGTAAGTCCCTTTGGCAATGGAACATGTATTCAGTTGCCGTAATCAACAAAGTTTAGCATCATTGCTTGACATCATAGTGAGTGAGTTAAGATTCAAAGTCACATCGACATCATAACATCATTTTGTACCTGTCATAGAATCATACCTATTTTGTAGTTTAATATCGTTGAATTAAGACTTTTGAATTATTGACAGTCTTAAGAAGACGTCAACAATGAAACATGTCACAGTGACGCTACACGCCCTGTAAGTTCAAGATTGCTTTACTCAGCACGGCAATAAACACATACTTAATTTGTTTCGATAACATTTGACAAATGTATGGTGGATGAACGTCAAATACAGCAAATAATTCAAACAAGGGGACGTGACAACGTCAGTTTTGTTTCACGTGGATAGGTAAAGTGATTCCAAGTAAAATAATACCCCAGACGAAAATCTGTTACCATTAGAATAATTGTTGTTTTGATAATGACAGAACTCAAAAAATGAAAGACGGGGACTGGTTTATTTGTTTTCTTTGTAAATATTTGCACAATAAACAAAGTTGTTGGCATGTGCTAAATAAAATATGTTGGAAAGCAATTGCCTCAATCAGTTGGGCGGAATCAACCTTGAGGAATGGATCGAAGGCAATTGATACAATAGACTTCTTATGCAGCACTCATGTTTCCTTTCAACCGATATGGTCTTTGATTTTATTCGCTATTAATGGTTATTTCCTTGTGTTCATAGTCACTGAATGATGGGATATTAAATGAAATAATAGTACCTCAACGTAATTTCTATCTGATAACAATTTGTAGTTGTGAGGACGAAGCTGCAGAGAGATTGTGTTGTGTTCTCTTTACAGCGGCAATAGAACAGGTTGATAACTAAAACTAGATCCTTGTTTTACTGGGTTAGTTGAAAACGTTAGCTGCCTTTTACTTGTGTGCAGAGCGTTCTAAACGTTTTGTCAGAATTATGTCAGCACCTTCCGTCAGTCGTAGTCTGTCACTACATTTTGTCCGTGCTAACTACCAGTTCTTTCTGTCAGAACTGTGTCAATACATTCTGTCAGACAAATCCAACATTACATTTTTCAACACTTTCTGTCAGCATAGTGCCAACTCTGTCAGCACTTTGTCAGCAGCACTCCTTGCCAACATCTTCTGACATCACTTCATGTGAACACAGCTCACAATGTCCTCATTCTGCACCAGGACTTGACTTGAGTCAATACTTCTAGTACACACTGTGTCAAAGCGTTTTGTGAACAGTGCACATCAGCCTTCGGTCAATGTTCTGTCAGATCTCTGGCACTCCATGTTAAATATCAGTGTTCTATGAATGTTCTGTCAGCACTTCTGGCGACTGTTTGTGGTTACAACTATTTTCTGTGATTGCACAGTGAAAGTGGTCAAATGTAACATATGTTATATATGGGATATTTTCAAAAACATAAATATTTGACACATCCATTGCCAACTGCTTACACAGGCGTGAAAAAACGAATGAGAACATGAATTTATTTTGGGATATCATGTTTAGTGACGAAGAGGCCCACAGTTGCAGGATTACTAACTTTGTAGGTGCAGGGGATCTTGCTCATAGGGAATTCGTTACAAAACCAATGACAAATTTTCTGCCATAACAGAAATAGAGTACCACCTTCAGCGTGCGTATAGCTCATTGCTTCTGCATGGATAAATCTCATCCCTCGGTTATTTAAAAGTGTATAATTAAATCTGCTATCCAACATGTTCCTAATTAGGAATTAAATCTCACTTTGTACCAGACTGTAGTACTCTAACAAAGGCCGCATTCCATGTCTTTTTCCAAAAAACATCAGATTACAACTGACAACTGCCAATCAAACTTCGCGTTACTTTCACCTTCCCTACAACAATCCTCCAATAAAGTGCTACAACATGGTGTTGAATAATGAAACTACCGCTTGTCGCGGCATGTCCTTTTTAAATGTAACGCGAGCTGTTGTGATTATGCCTAATGAAATTGCCCAGAAAACAGCGCTTAATTACAGTGGTAAATAGTTCACATCGGGAGAGATTTTAATATCGTGTTGTGAGGCACTTAAACATACATCAAAGCAAGAGTCCAAAGACTCAGTCCTCCTTCTACTCTAACATTGCAATCTCGAAAATAATGAAACACAGGAGAAAACCAAATGATTTGATCATTCAGGCATGAAACCTAATAATTATTATACTTTGTCGGCAAGGTGTAAAATTCGACACAAATAACTCCAAATACAGGATTGGGGATTCAAGGAGAAGCGATAACATACATGAAATGTTGATTTGGTTGGACGGAAGAAGGATGGACTAGGAGGAAGAAAGAAAAAAGCGTTGATAAGTGAAAAAGAAAATATGGTGCTGCATCATGTTCTCCCGTCCCTTTCCAAGTGTAAACCTAACGGTATTAAGCCTATTCTCCCAGTGTAATAGGTGCATTCTTAAATAAAACTGGCCTGTATTTAGTTATATCCCTGTCTGGCCCAAAACTGTAGATGGAAATAACTCAAGGGTTAAAATGACCTTTTTTTTGTAATGCTCCACCGAGTGAATTTCAAATGTTTTGATAATATCCCCTATACTAAAGTACACAATATACGTAGCACGTGGTAGTGTCCCCTCGGGTAATGTGGACTGTATTTTGCAGTATCCCCTAGTGTAAAATAACATGCATTTCGTGAACTATCCCATGTTTGGCCTTTTCCCTAAGAGAAAACTCGTCTGCGTTCGTTAATTGGCCCGGATAACATAAACCTGATAATACCATTGCTATTTCAGCGTTGCCTGAAATACCTTACAAGCCACACAAAGATAGGAACCGTTACACTGAAGACAGAATGGAGTAAACGTCTACTTCGTACAAAATCCTATGTACAAAATATCTTAATTTGACCCTAAACGCCGCTATCTTCCTAAACCGTTCACGTCCAATCAACGTTGCCTCCAATACTTATATGAAAAGAATAATAATGATAAATAAACACTTGTATAGCTCTCGTTTCCAGTATAATTAACCGCCCAAAAGCGCTTGTGAGCAATGAACCGTCCTGGGAATACGCTTAGTCTAACAGTAGCAGTAATGATTTGGCAGCCCGAGAAGGGAGTTGCAATAAACCAGATGAGAGATTACACAGGCTTGAACAATCATAGATGTAGTTTTGTTGTTGATAAATTGTCGTATGGTTCGGATTTGTAAGCCTTTTCGCAGACCCCTTTGGTCTCATGGCTTTTGATGTAATCAAAAGCATCTCAGTCTTTTCCTCATTCAGCTTTAAGAAATCCCTGGTCATCCAAGTCTTGGTGTCTTCTGTGCACTCTGCAATCCCGGAGAAATCATTATTGGTCTAGGCATTATCCTTCGGCTTGAATGATATATATGCGTATAGATGAAAGCAGAAACTCTGTGCTCTAACAATATCTCCAAGTGGAGAAGTGTACATCGTGAAAGGTATAGGTCTCAGTACAGAACCTTGAGGAACACCATACTTGAGCTCTGTCATTTTGGAGCTACAACCATCCACATATACAGTGTTTGGACACTGAGAGATACGTTTCCTTGTTTCGTTCTCATGAATCTGGGTAAATGTGGACAGTGATATATGATTCCTCGGAGCTACAACCATGCACATATACAGTGTTTAGTCACTGAGAGATACGTTTCCTTGTTTCGTTCTCATGAATCTGGGTACATGAGGACAGTGATATATGATTCCTCGGAGCTACAACCATGCACATATACAGTGTTTAGTCACAAAGAGATACGTTTCCTTGTTTCGGTCTCATGAATCATGGTATATGAGGACAGTGATATATGATTCCCTGGAGCTACAACCATCCACATATACAGTGTTTGGACACTGAGAGATACGCTTCCTTGTTTCGTTCTCATGAGTCTGGGTAAATGAGGACAGTGATGTATTTCCAGGAACGCTACTTGTGGGGATGGTGGTAACAGGTCTCACAGTTCTACTTTCCACACGTGAACGAAGTATTTCAATCTTTTCAGTGGAATACTTGGAGAATGTATTCATCCTTTCGAGTTTAGAGTCATAGTTGTCACACAACTGATAAAGATCCGTTTGGCCATTAGAATGTTCAGTTGCGCCATTGAAGAATGTTTTCTTTGCCTCGTATATAAGGGCACTGACAGCATTACGCTGGGCAGAATACATCTCTTTAAAGACTTCCAGATCAGACGATCTCATCCGCCTCTCCAACCGTTGACGATAGTGTTTTGCTGCCTGGATTTCGTCATTGTACCAAGGTTGTTTTGAGTGAACTGTTACAATATGTTTGGATATCGGAACAAGGTCATCAATGACTTTATGGACTTCACTATCATAACGACGACAAATGCTTCAACACTAAGCTCAGAATACCCTTCAAGTGTTGTGGAAATAGCTGACTTCAGAACAGGAAGACGGTCCCATTTCTGGAGCGATAGTTCCATCCCTGTACTTCTGGGTATAGAAACGCTTGCTCTAGCAAGGATAGCAATATGATCAGATTGAACTGACTGATCGATGCAGAATATCTCATCGAACATGTGTCGGAACAGAGACTTACTTGCTGAACGAGCCCATGAGAAGAAAGAATACACAAAAATCTATCTGTATCTGGGAGATGAACGTTATCAAGGAATTCCAGAAAACAGGCAAACTCAATAAGGAAGTCTTTTCCGGGCTTCCTATACATTGCAGACACCAGCAATGTCTGACTGTCACTCTCAAGTCTAATGATAAGACTTTCAAAAGATAGGAAGGTTTGTGAAGAAACTAGTTTAGAGAATTTCAAAGTGTCCTTGTAAAGAATAGCAGCACCGCCGCCACGCTTTCCCGTCCTTGCGGTATGGGTTTAAATCCATGTGGTGTTATGCTTTCTACCGTCACTTGGTCGGTGGAATCACCTCTTAACTATGTTTCTGTTAACGTCATAATATCAGGTTTTTGGTCAAATAGTAAATCCCTTATAAAATTGGTCTTATAACTTGAAACTGAATTAGTTTTCATGAAGCTGGCATTTAGCACTCCAAAATTGTTTTTTGCAGTCTTATTGGTAGGGAAAATGTTCATTTTATTTTATTTTGTTTCCACCTCGACTGCCGCTTCTGGTCTATTTCACACTACATATTGACCTGCTGAACAGGCAAGCATGGTAAATAACAATGAACAGGTAAGCAAACAGCACACATGCATTTTTCTCGAATCACCAAGTGTGGATATGGCTGCGCACAACAATGAAACAATCAGTCCCAGCAAGAAACAAATATTCCAAGAGAAACTTTAAATGTTGATAATGTCACAGAATCCACAACATTATCCACACGTTTGTGGTAATTAAATCATGTAAGTCACTTTAGATGTCTTTACAAATACCCTGTTCTGTAATATTTTGAATAGTACAGCAGCTAGTGGACTGCATATGTGGAGTGACATCGCCGTTTTGATGAGGTACACACACATTTTTAACTAAAAACCATCCTTTGCGGAGGAACCACGCCCATGACCAGTCAGTTTTACACTTGCATTACGTGATGGAAGTATTATTGAAAATTTCTTGAACTGAAATTCATTCTTGCTTTACTCATACTATGGATGAAGGGATTCGAGATTTTAATTTTACTAATTAATAGATGTTTCTTTCATATTGAGAGATACACATGTGACCTGGAATATGTTTTTAATACAGTAATTCTTTTTTCTAATTATTTATTTTATAAGTTTTGTTTATTCACTTCTGGCGAATACAACCATCAAGATCGTGGAATCACAATGAGTGAGTGAGTGAGTGAGTTTAGTTTTACGCCGCACTCAGCAATATCCCAGCTATATGGCGGCGGTCTGTAAATAATCGAGTCTGGACCAGACAATCCAGTGATCGAATCACAATGAAACGCAAGTACTACATTATTGTAAGATAAAGTCATAACAGTGACAACGCTGGTTATATTACATTCCATTTTCTATTAAATGAATCCATATCGATATTTGTCAAATAAATATATTTTTCAATTTAAAACACATCTTTTAATACTGCTGTATACATACTAAAACTGGGTTTCAAACCCTTTATGTTCATTACAAATATATGGCGTTTGGCCTATAAAACCATGTGATTGAGCAGGTGGTTGTTGTTGCAGCAAAATAAAATATCTATAGTAGAAAGTGATTCAGTAAGTACGTTTAGCTATGACACCTGTCTTAATTTGCCATAACCAACACAGGACAGTGTAATCGCGCGATGTTATGGCATGCTTGCTTTTCAGTTTAAAATCGTTAAATTTGAATTATTGACAGTCTCAAGAAGACGATGGGTCTGAAAACTTGGTCTGTAAGTTCAAGATTGCTTTATTCGTGAGATCATAAAACATTTGATACATTTCCAGAGCTACAGATAACTTTTTGAGTTATGTACTCACTTGTGCTCATCCCAATTGGGCATCCTAATTTTCCTTTGAGTAACTAAATATATTGTACTCATCTCACTCAACCTCAATTGGGTATTTTGCTATTTCCATTAATTTTAAAAATACAATAAAGTTTAAATGTTAGTGTTTGTTATTTATATTTGATCTGTAATATGAGAAACGATAAGAAAGACTGCAAGTTGCCAAGTTCATGTCCTGAAACAGAATGTCTCGTTATACCACAGTTATTCTATTTATCCACCGGTACGCAAGCTAAGATTTCACATTTGTGTGTGTACGCATGTATGATCACATTTATTGAGTATTTACAAAATTCAAGCGTACTTGTTATCAATAGTCTTAAAAGGAATTGAGTTTTCACATAAATATTTGCGTAATTTACGCAGATACGCAGCTTATCTGTACCTCTGAATTTCGTGTGGTCAAACATCAACGTACAGCACAGAAATTCAAACAAGTCAGTTTTGTTTCAAGTGAATAGGTAAAGCGATTCCAAGTAATATAATACCCGAGACGAAAATATGTTACCATTGGAATAATTGATGTTGTGATAATGACAAAACTCTGGGATGAAAGACGGGGACTGGTTTATTGTTTCCTTTGTAAATATTTGCACAATAAACAAAGCTGTTACCATGTGCTAAATAAAATATGTTGAAAACCAATTAACGATATCAATTTGGCTGAATCAACCTTGAAGAATGGATCGAAGTTATTTGATACGACAGACTTCTTTATGCAGCACTCAGGTTTCCTTTCAATGGATATAGTGTTTTTTCATTATATTCGTTATTAGTTGTTATTTGATTGTGTCCATAGTCTTTGAATAATGGGATACAAAATGAAATACCTCAACGCTATTTCCAACACATTTTGTGTGTGTAGTTGTGAGGACGATGCTGCAGAGAGACTGTGTTGTGTTCGCACTGTTGGGGAAGCGGGACGGGTTGATAACAAACGCTTTGGAAAAACTTGGATAGATCAAAACGTTAACCGTGTTTAACTGAGCATTCTAAACTTTCCATAAGAACTCCCCGTGAAGGTCCGGGTTAGAATGAACCTTCAGTAACCCATGCGTGTCGTAAGAGGCTACTAACGGGATCGGGTGGTCAGGCTCGCTGGCTTGGTTGACACATGTCATCGGTTCCCAATTGCGCAGATCGATGCTCATGCCGTTGATCACTGGATTGACTGGTCCAGACTCGATTATTTATAGACCGCCGCCATATGGCTAGAATATTGCTGAGTGCGACGTAAAACTAAACTCACTCCATAAGAACTATGTGAACACCTTCCGTCAGTTCTTTCTGTAAGTACTTTCTGTCAACACCGCGTCACTCATTCTATCAGCGCTTTCAACACCCTCTCGGCACTATTTTGTCAACACCCTCTCGGCACTATTTTGTCAGCACATTATGTCAATAATTTGACACTTTCTGTCAACACAGTGCCAATTCTGTCAGCAGCACTTCTTGTCAACACTTTCTGAAATCACTTTATGTCAACACATTCTGTCAACTGTGTCAGCTCACATTGTCCTCATTGTCCACACTTTCAGTACACACTGTGTGATTACCTTTTGAACATTGTATTTCAGCCTTCTGTCTGTGCTCTGTCAATCGTCGGCCGCTCTCAATACACTCTCTCAGCAATCTGTCAGCTCTGTCAACACTGACAACGTTCTATCAATGTGTCAGCACATTAATTCATTTGAACATTAGAAATACGATGAATTGATAAATGACACTGCATGTGCTACAGCCATGTTGAAATGTCTATGGAATGTTCCCTTGGATGTCCATATGACGTCTGTTGGAAAGATTCTTTTCAAACATAAATGATGACACATCAATGTGTGCTGCATCCGACGGTACTATAAATAAACTGGACATTATAGAAACATAATCGTGAACACTATCGACATCTGAAAGAAATCTAAACTAAACTTCTTTTCATCAGTTTTGTGTTCTAGGTCAGCCAACTCCATTAATATGACCCATAAACCACACTTTTGGTGTGAAGTGATTTAATTCTGTCAATATCACCATGGTTAAAATGGCAGGTATTTGGTAATGCTTCATGGTGTGAATAGGCGAGTATTTGGTAATATCCCTAGAGTAAAGTAAACAATACGAGTTGCATTTGGTAGTATCCCCTCGAGTAATGTAGACTACTAGTATATTGCCAGTACAACCTTGTGCAAAATATCCTGTATATTGCAAAATCCTAAACGATAATGTGGTCTGTATCACTGAATGTAAAATAACCTGTATTTTGTTAATTATTCTGTGTTTGGCCTTTTCCCCAAGAGGAAAATCATCTGTGTTCGTTAATTGGCCCGGATAACATAAACCTGATAATACCATTGCTATTTCAGCGTTGCCTGAAATACCTTACAAGCCACACAAAGATAGAAACCGTTACACTGAAGACAGAATGGAGTAAACCCCTACTTCACACAACATCCTATGTACAAAATATCTGAATTTGGCTATCTCCCTAAACCGTTCACGTCCAATCACTGACAATATGATCCACGTCAATAACATATACCGTTTATATCTAGGAATTCAATTTTTTGAACACTATCATTTTCGTGTTTTCTATATATGGTTTCTTGAAGTGTCTCGTCTATTTCTATCACAATACATGAGTATGTTCTGTAACTGATGTTGGGCTTTTCTAGAGCCTCCAATTAGCTTGTCTTGAGTAGGGCTACTGTATATATTCACAGTTATATAGCATATGGTGCATGCGCGAAGACAAGAACATTGTATCATTATCAGTTTGCCCTATCTGTTTCAACACAGACTGCGGGAAGCGCTAAAAAGGAGTTCAAACGGAAACATTTGACCTTACTTTCGAGGCGCTTTTTAAAAATGAAATCTATTAGTTTTGGGGGTGGGAACTTTGGCTGTCTGTTATTATACACCGGAATACGTGAGTTATATATATAAAGAAACTGTGTTGCAATGATAACCAAACAGAACCAGTAAATACTGCCACTGCTATTTAAAAAATCCCGAAAACAATTACAAATCCAGACAAAAGAATATAAAAAAATACATACAAACAATGAAAGGAACATCGAAGGAGCTTAAGGACGTCTTTGTGGTGCCACGTTTCATGTTGCCATAAAAAAATCTAAAACGCAGCAACTTTCATCCCTGATATATCGTTTTCAGGTTTTAAAAGAGAAGATTGGACTTAAATATTTGTTAAAACTACACACGATTGTTTTTTTAGAAGAT
Organism: Haliotis rubra; assembly: GCF_003918875.1. Lineage (NCBI taxonomy): Eukaryota > Metazoa > Mollusca > Gastropoda > Lepetellida > Haliotidae > Haliotis > Haliotis rubra. Next base: position 253,384 of record NW_025767116.1, read on the forward strand.
GTTTTAGGGAGTCGTCGATATATGCCTCTCGCACCAGCTGCCCATGCTCAGATGTGTCACGTATCCTAAAAAGATCCTAAATTATTTTAAAAGTAGAAACTATCGTCCCTTACGTATCTTTTTACTAGTTTCAGAAGAGTGAACGAGTGAGTGAGTGAGTGAGCGAGTATGTTTTTTCTCACAGCTTTTACCAATATTCCAACAATATCCCAGCGGGGGACACCAGAACTGGTCTTCACACGGTGTACCCATGTGGGGAATGGAAGGTTTTCGGAGTGACGGGCCAATGCTTTAAGCACTAGGCTACACTGTCCCCAGTTTCAGAATAGCAGGGTAGATTTTGGTAGACAGGCCTCTCATACAAGACACCAATGCCTGCTTGTAGACGCAGATCCAGATGAAGTAATCTACACAAGAGATAGGGAAGGATAACAATATGTGGATAAACAACTTCTGTATTGCTTTATTCACCCATATATTGTTATCCTTCCTTACTACTCCAACTTCTAAATGCCTGTCAAAGAAGTTAGATGTTAATGAGAGCATGATCGTATTTGTTTACAGTCGTAGGAGTGAGTGAGTGAGTGAGTTGGGTTTTACGCCGCTTTTAGCAATATTCCAGCAATATCACGACAGGGGACACCATAAATGGGCTTCACACATTGTGCCCATGTGGGGATTCGAACCCGGGTCGTCAGCGTAACGAACCGACGCTTTACCCATTAGGCTACCCCACCGCCCCACAGACGTAGGATATATTTTACAGCATTACATACGGTTACAGGCACATCAATGAGGTCGGTTCAAATAAAGTCAACTTCAAACCCGAATTGATTATCATAGAGTGGGTGAGTTGAGATTAACGCTCAGCTGAACTGCTGTGCAGCCATGTAACCACGCGTTTGAGTATCGTGTGAGATCGACACCCAATATGGTAGAGGTCGTCAGAATATTTCTGACATATACGTATTCATGATGTCACTATAATACGTCACTACTGAACGGATACTACTACAAGAAATGCCTTAACAAAGTCTCCTTTCCCTGGATCTTTTGAGTAATAATTTCCAAATTCAAACAAGCCGTTTGTGGAACAAATATGTGGTGAGAGAACAATCATTTGAGGAACCGCTCTCCATGAAGGAACCACGTCCAGGCTGAGCGACCGCCTTGTCACAACGTCACAGCTACCGCCTTGTCACAACTCTTGAATCAGGCGATGGTAGTTTTAATTTAAATAGGTGAGGTGAGGTGAAATTGGGTTTAACGTTGTGCTTGAGAATATTTCGCTCATATGATGACGTGCATGCGTGTGTATGTGTATGTGCGGCCGCTTGTACTAGTCCAGAGTTAAGCTGGTTTTATAGTGCTAGCCCACTGAGATACCATGCCGCAGTGAAGCATGAATACCCCACTCAGACCCATTATACTGACTCTGAGCCGACCAGTCCTTGTAGCCATTAATGCCGAGCGCCAGACAGGGACCAACAAGTACAATATTTTTAACGTCTTTTGGTATGACGCGGTCGGGGATCGAACCCGCGACCTTCCGCTCTCCGGGCGGACGCTCTAACCACTACACCACGGAGGCGGTTGATTAAAATATTTTGAACTGAAATACATTCGGCTTTTCTCATACTTTATCAATATTTCATAAACCACTGTGTATCGATGTTTCATTCATATTGAAAGATATAAATAAATGTTTCATTCATATTGAAAGGAATCATTTTATGGTGAAGTAATTCATTAAGTCCCTATGGCAATGAAGCCTTATTAAGTTGTCCTAATCAACGTGTGACAGCATCATCGTGTGATGTCATAGCAGTTGAATTAACACTTTTGAATTAGTGACAGTCCTAGGGAGGCGATGCTTCCGGATACCTGGACACAATGAAGCTACACGACATGTAAGTTCGAGATTGGTAGCATAGCAATAAACACATGCTTGATTTGTTTCCATAACATTTGACAATTTTCTGGTGGTCAAATATTAACATCAAAACCAGTGAATAATTCGAATAAAAGGATAATTAGTTTCGCGTGAACAGGCAAACAAAGTTATTGTCCTGTGCTAAATAAAATATGTTGAAAACCAATTACTTTTGTACCGCCATGGAAGCAACCTTGATCAGTGGATCGAAGGCAATTCATACTTTGGTTTCCTTTCAGTCGATATGGTCTTTTATTATGTTTGTTATTAAATGTTATATCATTGTGTTCCTAGCCTTTGAATGATGGATATTAAACGAAATACATCAACGTTATTTCCATGTTTTACATTCTATCTGCAAACATGAAACCATGTACATGTTTTTAGAAAATACTTTATTCGAAATATACTCAGTCTATTGTTCTGATTTCGAAAAGAAAAGGATAAACTCTTGCATTACACCAATATGCAATGGATTTGGTGATCAAACTTGGCTTAATCCAGGGAGTTGGCACATTTGTTCTCAAAAAGATTGGCGGTGGCGGTATATCAAGTTTGGTGTTATATCCAGGGAATTATATAGCGAGGAAATCCATGGCGGTATATCTAGTAAGGCGGTATATCCAGTAAGGCAGTATATCCAGTAAGGCAGTATATCCAGTAAGGCAGTATATCTAGTAAGGCAGTATATCCAGTAAGGCGGTATATCCAGTAAGGCAGTATATCCAGTAAGGCAGTATATCCAGTAAGGCGGTATATCCAGTAAGGCGGTATATCCAGTAAGGCGGTATATCTAGTAAGGCGGTATATCCAGGGGCGGTATATCCTGGTGTGAATGTACATATTTTTTCTTCTAGTTTCTGGTGATGTAGCTGTTAGGACAACGCTGCAGAGAAGACATGTTTTGTTCCCTATGTAGGTGGGGTAGGACGATTGATAAACCAAGAAACACATATTTGGACAGACGAAACTGTTAACTGTGTTTTAATTCATTGTAGCGCGTCAATAGTTTTCTGTCAACACTTTTTCAGCACGTTCTGTGAGTACTCACAGTTTCAATACTTTCTGTCCGTGCACCCTGTCAGCTCTTCCTGTAAGTACTTGTGTCAGCCCTTCCTGTCACCTACTGTGAACTGACAGCACTCTAGGAGCATTTTCTGTCACATGTGCATCACTCTTCTCTCGTCTTAGTCAATGTCAGTACTTTTTACGAGCCCTTTGTTAACGCTTTCTGTGCGCGCCCAATGTCTGCACTCTGTCAACACCATAGGACTTTCTGTCAAAAATGTGTCAATTCTCTCTCAGCACTCTCGGTCATCACTCTGTTAGCGTTCTGTCAATATTCAGTCTGCACTTTCTGTTGACCCTTTGTCGACACGATTCACCACGTTTTCAAAATAGTATTTCCTGTTCAGCTACATTCACTTTTTTGCAGTTATCCTATAGCTAAGCAGGTTAGAATTGGTCATCAGTAACCCATGTTTGTTGTATGAGGCGACTAACTGGATCGGGTGGTCAGGCTCGCTGGCTTGGTTGACATCGTATCCCAATTGCGTAGATCGATGCTCATGATGTTGATCACTGGATTGTCTGTTCCAGACATGATTATTTACAGACCGCCGCCATATAGCTGGAATATTGCTGAGTGCGGCGTGGAACAACCAACCATCCAACTTTAAAATCAACCATAATAGAGTCAACGGAATATGCCAATTTCAGTTAAATATTTTACCATTCCCGCATTACTGACTCCTTATGTTTATGTAGAATAAAATATTGGGATCATGCGTTGGTTTCGGGGTATTATTTTTAGTTGCGAAGACTGGGCCCAAAATTTCATAAAAAAGTACCCCTCAAAATATTCATGATCCCTAACTTGTTTGTCCAGTATGGATTTCTTATAAAATTAATGACAGCCTTTCCGTCATAAATAGAAAAGAAGTACCAACTTCATCATGGGTATGTTGCGTTGCTTCTGCTTGGATGTAGCCCATATCTTGGTTATTTAAATATCATTAATCCTGCCATCCAACATGTCCTGATTAGGCATAAAAGATTACATTGGATCGGCCCGTAGTACTCTGACAAAGGAAGCATTCCGTGTCTCTTCCCTATAGATCAGATTACAACTGACAACCGCCAATCAAACATCGTGTTACTTTCACCTTTCTGACAACGATCCTACAATAAAGTGCTACAACATGGTGTTGAATAATGAAAAAAGCTCTTGTCGCGGTATGAACGTGCTGTTGTGATTAAGCCTAATGACGGCTTAATAACCAGAGATTTTTATACAGTGGTATGAGGCACATCAAAGCAAGACGTCCTAAGACTTAGCCCTCTTTCTTTTGAAAGATACTAAAGAAGCAAGCCAACACAGATGGTGTGTTCCAGATCAATTCAGCATACATCACAAGGCACCGGCAAACCAGCTTCAAGAAAGAAAGAAGATCCTTGAGGCGTTGTCTACCAAAACAGTAAAGTTTTCTATCCATAACAAAATCGTTCCTGTTCATCAGACCAGCTTCTAAATGCCACTCAAGAAGGAAGAAGGTTGCAGTAGAGGGTGAGAGGATAAATGTAAAGCTGTTGATCAGTGAAATGGATACAGTGCTGGTGATCCGTACCCCCATCATGTTCTCCTCCTTTTGTTCATTTAAGTTTATTTCAACCAAGGACATAACCTAATACCCTTTTCCTTCGTAATTGTGACAGTGTTGGAAAAGACGACTCAGAACAATAACATACATAAATCGCGTCATCTTGTCATTTTGTCACCAACCAAAAGACCAAATACCACACATAGTTTGACTTCATTAGGGTACCGTCAGCTCGAGCTGCACGATTTAGAATTTAACATTCACGTAGTATGATTATATTGTCATACAAGGAGACAAGCTTCAGGAAGGAATATAAACTTTCAATTTTGTTTTTGCGAAAATGCAAGCAGGAGACCAGTACATCATTATCTACTTCAACCAGGATATTGATACCACAATTGACTTGACTTCTGGAATCAATGTTTAAACTGCTTGCTGTCTCCTGTGGCTAAGTAAAATTAGCTGAAATCAATAGCGTTCTTATTTTCAATTTAGCCTATGTACATAAATTGCATTGACCAGTCTTTCTAGATAACATGGATAATACTAAATAATGTTTCGAGAAAGCGATATGAAGGATTATGAACAGAGCCAACATGCCTTTCTTCCTGAATAAAACTACAAGAAAAAAACGAACAATAGGAATGAGATCATATTCATTTAGATTCCGTTCCTGGCATCCTCTGCTGGTCGCAAGAGGCATGGGATAGTCGCTTGCGGTGGTGTTGTAGAGTCCGGAAGTGGTACCTTAGAAACTGGATGCGAGTCTGGGTCAGTGATGAATCACGATTTCTTCTTCACCGGCGAGGTGGAAGACCGTCGGAGAAATGAACGTTTTGTTTGCCCCTAATTGCATTCGACAGGTCGACAGATTCGGTGGAGACCGTGTTATGGTGTGGGATGTATTATCCAGCACACAAAGATCTGATTTAGTGGTGGTTCGGGGAAATTTGACATGCTTCCGATTATGGACCAATAGAGGGAGTTGTTCCAGCATGACAACGCTACTTCACATACAGCCTGCGTCACGGTCTGCTACCTTGCCAATTCTAACGTCAATGTCTTGCCATAGCTTCCCGATCACCAGATCTAAACCCGATAGAACACCTTTGGGATCAACTCGATCGACGTGTATGTGAACGTCAAAACATGCCTCAGACACTTCCACAACTGGCCATCGTACTGCAGGAAGAGTGAGGAAGAATTCCACAAGAGCGACCAGTCGGTGCCGAGCAGTAATTGCAGCCAAGGGTGCCCATACTTTCTTTGAAGCCATCTTGTCCACCCAAGTAAACAGAAACACATCAAGAAAGGCTGCTGTTGTGTTGGCGAACTCTATAGACGTGAAATTCACATTCTTACAATTGGATTTACATGAAATAATTGCTCTTAAATTAATACAATAAATTCTTCTAAAAATAGCTAATGTGTTTCTTTTTTTGAAGAGTGAATTTCCCCCAGAGTGAACAGGTATATTTTTGGTGATATAACCTCATGTAAATGGAGAAAATGGAAACATGGTCTGAAATTTTCACACCTAAAAAACTGTATTTGATGAACCCAATAGTATCACTAAGGTTCAAATACCATTGGTTATGTTCCATGTAGTCAATTTGTGGGCGTTTAGTAATATATCCCAGTAAGGTAAACAATATGAGCAGCAAGTGATTAACCCCCATCCTCAATTAATGTGGATTATTATCCAGTATATTGCAAAATATTTTGTATATTGCAGACTAAGGGAACAGTGGTCTGTATTTTGCAGTATCCCCTACTGTAAAATAACATGCATATTGTGAACTATCCCGTATTTGGCAGTATCATCAAGAGAAACCCATCTGTGTTTGTTAATTGACCCGGACGACGTTAGTCCGCGAATACCACTGCTATTTTTGTAATTGCCTCCAATACTATACAATACAAGCCAATACAGGCCACAGTTATACCACAGACGGAAACGCATAAACCCCTACTTTGAAAAACAAATCCTGTTTAGACATATCTGATATCGGCCCTAAACCCCGCAATCTCACTGAACCATTCACGTCCAGCCACCGAATCTATACAAATACAATCTACTGTAGAAATTCTGTCATTCAGGTTTTTCAAAATATTCACTATTCTTGGTTTCCGTGTATGGGTTCTTGAAGTTTCTTGTCTATTTTTATCACGGTATTACTGCCATTGATTTTTCGCCTTTTTAAAGCCTCCCTTTAACTGTTGTGGGGCAGGGTCACTGTATGCTTTCACGTTTATATAGCATGTGATACATGCGTGAAGGCAAGAACTTTGTTTCATCATCAATTTACCCAAGTATCTATTTCAACACGGATAATGGGAAACGCTAAAGAGGAATTAAAACATTTGACCTTTTTACGATACTTCGGAAGCACATATTTTTACTGGTAATGTATTGATTTGAACATATTGATTTGAACATATTTGTTGTTCTTCTAACGTGGGCAGTCGAAGTATGTGAGTTTTTCTACACATTTAGAGCAAGAACCCACAAAAAAACAGTGTGGCAGTGAAAAACGATAAGAACAGTTAAAACTGAAACTGCTAAGGACAAAAGGTGAACAAATTACGTAAACAATAAAATCTTTTGAAATGTAATGACTATGCAAAAAAAATTAGCAAAAAAACCAGAATATCCAAGGAGCTATCACCACTGATATTTCTTTTTAGTGGCTTCAAAAGAGTAGAGCAGACGTTATTTGTTTTACAATTACAAACTTTTATGTTTGCAGACGAGGTTTTAGGGAATCGAAGTGACAGGTCTCTCGTACAAGCCGTCCATGTCTAGTTGTGGACGGGAAAGATATCTGGATGTTGTCAACCCAAGAGATATGAATGAGTGCACGATCGTATTTACAAACGCAGAATCATGTTCTAAACAACACTCATGGTTGCTCATCACAGATTTGAATTTAAAACAATTAACTATCACAGATTTAAATCTGAAACAATTAAGTAACAATAAAATAATATTTTCTAAACAGCACAATATAAAAACGGGCTAGAGATCGCCAACAATTGAAGGCAGATCACCATCCTAAAGTCCATGGGGATTTACAGTACTTTGCTACCTGCATGGACCCAAGTTGGATTTACACCATCACCCTCAGATGTTAGCGATTATCGTGAGTTTAACGTCACGTTGAACTGTTTTGCAGTTTCGTAACGGTGTGTCGTGCAGAATATTTCTCACATGAGCAAGTTCATGTTACGAATTCTGGAATATTTCAACTAATATTTTCCAAATTCAGACCCAAACCTTTGTGGAACGCATATGTGAAGTGACAACCTCATGTTGAGGAAACACATCCATATTAAAAAACGATGGAGGAACCACGCCTACACAGCCCACAGCCTTATCACGACCGGCAAGTCTGATACTAGTATGATGGCAAGTGCAATGAAAGTGCCCTGAATTGAAACACAAACTGAGTTTGCTCATCCTTTAGTAATAATTCATAAATTTTTATCTGCAAATGAAGCTAATTCATGTTACTACATTGAATGGATGATACTACAGAAAATGTCTTAACAAAGACTCCGTTCTCTGATTATTTTTACTAATATGTTGCAAATTCTAACAGCCGTTTTGGGGTACTTATGGATATATGGACAGACAATGCCATTTGGTGGAACCACCTCCATATATATATATATATATATATATATATATATATATATATATATATATATATATATATGCCATATGGAATATATATATATATATATATATACACATGTATAATATATATATATATATATACATACATACATATAATAATTATATATAATATATCTATATATATCTCTATATATAAACACGGCCTTATTGAGGAACCACATGAAGGAACGACGTCCATGTACTCGTCCTGACCTGCAGGTTTGATATTAACATCATGTGAATGTCTTGAATATGTATGTTGCGATTCAGGATTTTAATTTCAAGAATAAATAAGTGTTTTGTTGACAAAAGATAAACACATGGCCTGAAATGTGTTTTATGATAATTTAAAAGTAATTCTGTAAATCCTGTATCATGCATCATGTTGCCCTAATGAACAAAGGACAGAGTTATCGCGTGATGTCATGGCACGCCTGCTTTTAAGTTTAATATCGTTGAATTAAGACTGGTGCATTCCTGAAAGTCTCAGGAAGGCGGTGCGCCTATGAACCTGGTCACAATGACGCTACACGCCATGTTAATTCGAGATTGCTTTAATCATAGGAGCATAGAATGCTGAATTTGTTTCCATGACATCTGAGAACTTTCGTGTGGTTAAATATCAATGTGAAATACGGTGAATAGTTCAAAGAAGTCAGTTTCTAAAATGTCAGAACTGGACATATTAGAAACATAAACGCCAGCACTGTCGACACTACTAAAGATTTTTTGAGCTAAGTCCCATGCCTTGTTTTAGTTTTGTGTTCTTGGTCAGCCGCTTCAAATTCTCTTTTGTAGATATATCATTATCACCGATTTAGGAAACAATAATCCCGCCCGAGTACTCTAAAGAGCTTCTCTCACAAAAATTACCTTTCGCAGATGAGGTTGAATCAACGCACTCATGACAAGTGGGATCTTCCACCATGAGATAATTTGATAGCAGTCTTAACTTACAAGAAGAAAAGATCTGACTACAGCAATAGTCCACTGAGTAAACTATTTTAATGACCCTCTGGCCTCTCTTTGGGGACATTCCCCTTGAGTAAACTGACGCGTATTGGCAATAAAGGAGAAAACTTTGGGAATTACGCAATGTAGACGGGCGTGTATGTTTTTGTTTAAATATCACAAAGGTTAAAAAGAGCTCTATTTGATATTGTTTCATAGAGTAAATTTGCAAGCCTTTCTCGGACAGGGGGGTAGCCAAAGTGAAGCCCATTTCTGGTGTTCCCCGCCGTGATATTGCTGGAATATTGCTAAAAGCGGCGTAAAAGCAAACTCTGTCACTCACGATATCTGGTAATGTCAATTAAGGAAAAGTAAAAGACTATGGGTTGTATGTGTGTGTGTCCCTTCGAGGAAGGTTGACTGTATTTGCCAGTATACCCAAGGGCAAAATATCCTGCACATTGCAATATCCTGAACGGAAAAGTAGTCTGTATTTTAAAGTATCACCAAGTGTAACCTGTATTTGGTGAACTGTCCCGTATTTAGCATTATCCCCATGATGTGGTGGTGGAATTGGGTTTAACGTCGTGCTTGAGAATATTTCGCTCATATGACGACGTGCATGCGTGTGTATGTGTATGTGCGGCTGCTTGTACTAGCCCAGACTAAAGCTGGTTTTATAGTGCTAGCCCACTGTGATACCATGCCGCAGTGAAGCATGAATACCCCACTCAGACACATTATACTGACTCCCAGCCGACCCATTAATGCCGAGCGCCAGGCAGGGACCAACAAGTACCATATTTTAACGTCTTTTCGTATGACGCAGTCGGGGATCGAATCCGCGACCTTCCGCACTCCGGGCGGACGCTCTTACCACTAAACCACGGAGACGGTCTATCCCCATGAGGAAACCCATCTGTATTTGGTAATACACCCGCTACTACCATTGCTATTTTAGCTATTTCAACTACTAAGTATTCAGACATACAAACCATACAACAGAAACAACGGCATACACGTATTTGGAAATGTCTATTTCTCGCTCCAATCCCAAATATCTCATTAAACCATTCACGTCTAATCACCGAAGATATTATCTAAATGAATGCAATCACTGACAATATGACCCATAAGCTAAAATGTACCTTGGAGTTCAATTTTTTCAACATATTTCATTTCCTTGTTTCCTGTATATGGTTTTTTGAAGTGTCCCCTCTCTTTTTGTCATGATATTTACTGTCATTGATTTTGCGCTTTCGTAAAGCCTCAAATTAGCTGTTGTGGAGCTGAGCCAATAATCCGTTCACGTTTATATAGTGTTGTCTATTTCAACACTTATAATCGAAAACGCTAAAAAAAAGAAGAAATGACACGAAAACAATTGACTTCTATGCGATACTTTCGAGGCAGTTTTAAACAGATATATATTGATTTAGAAATATTATTTCTTTAGGTAACGTCAGCTGTCTGGTGTTATATCCAGGAGTACATGAGTTGTTTTCTGTTTATAAAAAGTGTGAAAAAAATGTGTGGTAATTTAGACGATAAAAAATTAAAACTGCAACTGCTGAAAGCGAAAGACGTACAAAATACGAAAACAGCAAAAAGTCAAGAAAAGAAATGAATCTAGCATACATATAAACCACAGAACAAAAACATCAAAGGAGCTTATAAATTAACGACGTCAGTGTCCTTTCAGGTAGACTGTCGCGTATCTTAAAAAATCTTAAAAGCAACAGCTTTCACCAGTGACATGTCATTTAGAAGTTTAAGAAGAGTAGTGTAGATGTTAGTATTTGTTAGAACTACAAACGATTGTGTTTGCAGACTAAGATTTGGGGATTCGTACAGACAGGCCTCTCGTACCTGCCGCCCGTTACTTGTTTTGGACGCAGAAGATATCTAGTTGTCAACACAAGAGATGTTCATGGGTACATGGTGGTATTTGTTTTACAAACGTATTATCATAATCATCATCATTACAAACGGTTATAGGCACCATAGAGAAGTCGCTGTGAAACAAGGTATACGACCAACATGTACGGATTGATTATCAGAGAGTGGGTGACTTGATTTTAGCCGTATGCTGAACTGTTTTGCAGTTACGTAATGCCGTGTCTGGTTGATGTGTGAGGGACATCGAAAGTGTTGAGGTCGTTCAGATCCTTTCTCACATAAGCAAATTCATGATGTTACTATGATACAATACTACTCGGAACGGATGCTCTTAAACTATTCTGGAATATTTCAATTAATATTTTCAAACACAATCATACACGCATATGTGGAGTGTCAACGTACTTTTGAGGAACCTCATCCACGTTAAAAACGATGCCTTTCCAAGCAGCCATGTCCGTCAAGATGGAGGAACCACGCCTACACAGCCCAAAGCCTTATCACCACCTGCAAATCTGATACTAGCATGATGGTAATTTTAATGAAGAAGCCATTAACTGAAATACAAGCTGAGTTTGCTCATACTGTATTAGTAATTCATAAACGGTCATCTATAAATGAAGCGATTCAAGATTTTAATATCAATAATCAATGTGTTCATATTGAAAGATGAATAACTGATCTGAAATTAACTTGCCCTAATCATAAAAGGACAGCGTCATAGCGACGTCATGTTTAATTTCTTTGCAGTTTAATGTCGTTGATTTCTTGACAACCTCAGGAAGACGATGCGTCTAAATTCCTGGTCACAATGACACTACACGTCATGTAAGTTCAAACGACATAGAAATAAAAACATGCTTGATTTGTTTCGATAACATTTGACAAATGTCGTATGGCTAAACATCAACGTACAGCGAATAATTCAAACAAGGGGCGTGATACCGCAGGTTTTGTTTCACGTGAATCGGTAAGGTGATTCCAAGTAAAGTAATACCCCAGACGAACATATGTTACCATTGGAATAATTGATGTTATGATAATGACAAAACCCTGGGATGAAAGACGGGAACTGGTCTATTTGTTTCCTTTGTAAATATTTGCACAATAAACAAAGCTGTTGTCATGTGCTAAATAAAATATGTTGAAAAGCAATTACCGCAATCAATTTGGCGGAATCAACCTTGAGGAATGGATCGAAGGCAATTGATACAATACACTTCTATCTGCAGCACTCATGTTTTCTTTCAACTGATATGGTTGAAATGGGGTTTATATGCGATATCAATTGTTATTGCATTGTGGTCATAGCCTTTGAATGATTGGATATTTAATGAAATACGTTTCCAGCTGATAAACACTTATTTTTCGTTATTGTATCTGTTGCTGTAAGTATTCGACCGATGCCGATGAGAGGATGTGTTTTCTGTGTAGGCGAAGCAGCGTCAAACTGTTAAATCCATATAGTAGGAGAGACTGAAGCGTTAACCGCGTTTCACTTGAGCGTTGAGCTTTCCAAACTTTCTGTCCTCTCCTTCTGTCCTCTTGGCTCATTTTGTAACTACTCCCTGTAAACAATTTCTGACAGCTCCCCATGCCAACAGTATCTGTCAGCACATTATGTCAACACATTCTGTTAAAATCTGCGTTCATTATCAGCATTCTCTAACTGCAATTCATTGAATATTGTGTCAATATTGTGTCAACGCGTTCGGACAGCTTTCTGCCAGTGCTCCGTCAACCCTCTGCCACGCACTGTTAACGCACAGACAACACTCTGTCATCCTTCTGTGAACACTGTCTATGTTCTGTCAGCACTTTCTTTGTCGAGATGACTCACCATTCTTTGTTTTCAGAACAGCTATTCTCATTCAGTTGCTTTGACCACTTGCTGCAGCTCTGTCATGCCTCTGTCAACTTAACTCTGCAAACACTCCCTGTGAACACTTTCTATAAGCACATCCTGTGAACACTTTCTTTAAGCACATCCTGTGTGCACTTTCCATAAGCACATCATATGAACACTTTCTTTAAGCACATTAGGTGAACACATTCTTTAAGCACATTATGTGAACACATTCTTTAGCTATCCTGTGAACACTGTCTTTAGCGCATTATGAACACTTTCTTTAAGCACATTCGTGAACACTTTAATCACATCCCGTGAACACTTTCTTTAAGCACATCAATGAACACTTAAGCACATCCCGTGAACACTTTCTATAAGCACACTCTGTCAACGCTTTCTTTCGGTGCTTACTATCTGCATTCTCTATCAGCAACTTTGTTATCACATCCGGTCCGGACTGTCTGCTAGCCTTCTCTCAGAGCTCTGTCAACGCATTGACAGCAGGGGACACGACTCACTACTCCTTGTTTGCAGAATAGGCATTTAGCTGCTTTCGCATTTTGTAGCCATCCATGTTGAACTTGATGTGACCCAGCCATTGCAGTTTTATATACTGTACGAAAGATGTTTGAGATCATGGATTTGTTTGGTGATATTATTTTTCGCCCGCAGATGCTTAAAAATATCTACATGAATATTTATTACCCCTAACGTTTTTGTCCAGTATGTCTTGATCATAGAGAATTCTTTATAATATCAATTACAACCTTTCCGTCAGAAAAGAAATAAAGTATCACCTTCAGCGCGTGTATGTTGCGTTCCTTCTGCATTGTTAAATCCCATCTCTCGGTTACTTAGCATGTATAATTAATTCTGCTGTCCAACATGTCCTAATTAGACATCAAATCCCACATTGGACTGATCCTTAGCACACTCATAAAAGCCGCATTCCATGTCTTTTCCAAATAGATCAGATTACAACTGACAACTGCCAATCATACTTCGTGTTACTTTCACCTTCCATACAACAATCCTCCAATAAAGTGCTACAACATGGTGTTGAATAATGAAACAAGTGCTTGTCGCGGCATGTTGGGTTTAAATGCAACGCGAGCCGTTGTGATTAAGCCTAATGAAATTGCCCAGAAAACAGCACTTAATGACTGTGGTAAGCAGTTTAGAACGGAAGAGACTTTGATCTTGCGGTACAAGGCACTTGAAGATACAATAAAGCAAGACGACCCAATCCTCGTCTTATTGAAACACTGCAATCTCGAACAGAGGACAAAACCTCAGGCACAATTCAGGTATTAAACCTAAGATTATTATTTTTGGTCAACAAGGTATAAAATTCGACAAATTTAATAGTTCAAATCCTCTCTTGTAGATGTATCAATATCACACATTTTTAAAAAAAAGAATCATCTCGTTTGATTCATCTAAAGTGCTTCTCTAGATCTGCTGTGATCTTTCATAGATAAGGTTTGAACCAAACGTATTCAAGACAAGTGGGGTTCGTCAACAACGAGATAATTTGATAGCGGGCTTAAGCACTTATTTCTCTATTATATATCTTATAGCGAGATCGATCTCTCTCCACCGCAAATGCAAAAGAGAGTATGGAAAAGAAAATATGACAATTTTCCACACAGTAAATTGTATTGTATTTTGTAATACTCACATGAGTGAACCAGCTTTACTTTGGCAATATTCCGCCAGAGTAAACTGGCTTGTGTTTGGCAGTATTCCCTAGGGTAACATGTCCCGTATTTAGCCTTATCCCCATGCGTAAATGGCCAGCATTCGACGATGTTCCTTCGAGTAAACTGGTTTGTATTTAGTTATGTTTTCATGAGCAAACATCCGTGTATGTGGTAAAATATTAGGTAAACTAACATGTATTCCGTCATATATCTGGCGTAAACTGGACTGTATTTGATTATACCCTCTGACCCGTGAAGATCCGGGGTAGAATAGGTCTTCAGCAACCCATGCTTGACACAAAAGGCGACTATGCTTGTCGTAAGAGGCGACTAACGGGATCGGGTGGTCAGGCTCGCTGACTTGGTTGACACATGTCATCGGTTCCCAATTAGGCAGATCGATGCTCATGCTGTTGATCACTGGATTGTCTGGTCCAGACTCGATTATTTACAGACCGCCGCCATATAGCTGGAATATTGCTGGATGCGGCGTAAAACTAAACTCACTCACTCACTGATTATACCCACTCAAGTGGCCTGTTTATGTAGTTAGAAATATCCAAAATGGCCTCTGTTTAGAAAGTGTTCCAAAGAGTAAATATGTGAGTATTTGTTGGGCGATGGGTTAGCCTCGTGGTTTAAGTGTTCGCTCTTCATGCCAAAGACCAAGATTCTACTCCCAACATAGGTGCCAGGTGTGAAGGCCATTTTTGATGTTCCACTGAAATTTCTGGAATAATGCTAAAAGAGGCTTAAAACCATACTCACTCACACACGTATATCCAATGATGTCCCATAACGAAAAGCATGTTTTTAATAATAATGGTTGTATGCATTTGTGTTCATTCGACAGGGAACTGTATTTGCCAGTCTCCCCGAATTGCAAAACATCCTGTATATTTGCAATATCCCCAAGGAAAATTGGTCACTATTTTCTATATTTTGCAGTATAACATATTGTAAAATAGCCTGTATTTGATGAACTCTCCCGTATTTTGCATTATCCCTGAAGGAAACTGATCTGATTTTGGTAATTGACACAGACAACATAAACCCGCTAATACTACTGCTATTTCAGCGTTGCCTCAAACACCGTGGACGCCACACAAACATAGACACCTATATATTTATGACACAAACTCCTGAACCCTTACTTTGGTAAAAAGTCCTATTCGGAAATCAGGTCTAAACCCTACTATCTCACTTAACCGTTCACGTCCAATCACCGACGTTATTATCTACACGAATAAATTCTACCGTTTTTATCCAGGAATTCAATTTTTCAACATATTCCATTTCCCTGTTTACCGTGTATGGTTTCTTGAAGTGTCTCGTCTATTTTTATCTGCCATTGATTTTGAGCTTCTTCAAAGAATCCAATGAGCTGTTGTGGAGCAGGGTCATATATAGCATGTGGTACATGCGTGAAAGTAAGAGCGTTGTTTCATTACCAGCTTGCCACAATATCTCTTTCAACACAGGTAATGGGAGGAGAATCGCTGAAAAGGAATTGAAACGGAAACATTTGACCTTAATACGATACTTATAGGCAGTTTTTAATAGAAAGTATTGATGTCAAATATCATTTATAACATGGGCTGTCTGGTATTGTATACAGAAGTTTTGTTATATATTTGATTCAAGAACCCAGACAACACAGTGTGTAAAACGATTTGAACAAGTAAAACGGCAACTGTTAAAACGAGCAAAATGCGAAAACAATAAATAGTCAAAAAGAAATGAACAAAAACATCAACATATAAAGAACAACAAAATCAACAAGAAACATCACAGCACCTTAAAATTCACGTATGTGGTGTCCAAAATGCTGCAATCAGCTTTAAAAAGTTCTATAAAGTAACAACATGTCCAATGATACATCTATTACCAGTTTCCGAAGAGCAGAGTAAACGAGCCTCTAGTCCGGCTTCCAATGTCTTATTGTGTACGTGAAAGAGATCCAGGTGACGTCAACGCAAGGGATGTGAACAGGTGCATGGTCGTATGTATTTAACAAACGTAGAATCATATATAACGTGGTTACATACATCAAAATGAGGTTGGTTCAAATGGATTCATACGATCGAAAATTCCGGATTGTTTATCAAACAACACAGTGAGTTGGACTGTTTTGCAGTTTCGTCACTGTGTGTCAGCTTCTTGTGGGAGGGAGACCCGAAGTGATGGAGGCTGTGCAAAATATTTCTGACATAGGTCACTGTGGTACTTTGAATGGATGCTGATGCAAGAAATGACTTAACAAAGACTCCGTAGTTTGAAACCCGTGTTGAACAGGGTGAGAATTGATCTTCAGGAACCCATGCTTGTGGGGGTCAGCCTGGCTTCCTTTGGTTGACACATGTCATTGTATCCCAGTTGCGGATTTCGATGCTCATGTTGTTGATCACTGGATTGTCTGGTCTAGACTCGATTATTTAGACACAGCTATATAGCTGGAATGGTGCTGATTGCAAACAAACAAGCTTTATATTTTGAGGAATATTTTCCAAATTCGAGCAAAGCCGTTTGTGGAGCGCATATGTGGACAGACAACAACCTTTTGATGAAACGCACCCATATTTATAAACCACGCCCTTATTGAGGAGTTATGTCAATCCAGATGGAGGCACTACACCCACACAGCCTTGTCACGACCTGTAGGCCTCATATTCGCATCATGTAATAATAGTTTTAGTGAAAACGCCTTGAATTCAACAATGCTCATTTTGCTCATACTTTATTAATACTTTTTAAATAACCATCTATAAATAATACGCGCGTCATTTGTATTTCAATTATTAATGAACGTTTTATTCATACTGATAAGATAAACAAAGGCCTGAAATGTGTTTTTCATGATAAAGTAGATCAGGAGTGAGTGAATTTTACGTCGCTTTTAGCAATATTCCAGCAGTATCACTGCGGGGGACACTAGAAATGGGCTTAACACATTGTATCCATGTGGGGACTCGAACTCGGGTCTTCAGCGTTACAAGCGGACGCTTTAAACATTAAGCTGCCCCAGTAATTCAGTAAATACCCATAGCAATTATACCCGAATGAATGTGCCTTATTCAACAAAGGACAGCACCATCGCATGATGTCACAGCACACGGGCTCTTCGGTCTAATGTCGTTGAATGAAGACTTTTGAATTCTTGACAAGCTGAGGAAGACAATCCATCAGAAAACCTGATCAGAATGACGCCACACGTCGTGTAAATTCGAGACTGCTTTACTCATGGGAACAGAGCAATAAACGCATGCTTGTTTTGGTTTTGAAAACGAATTTCGTGTGGTCAAATATCAACGTCAAATCAAACAAGGGGCGTGATAACGCCAGGCAAGATGATTCCTAGTAAATACTACCTCAGAAGTAAATCTGTTACAGTTGCAATAATTGGTGTTGTGATTATGACAAAACACTGGGATGAAAGACGTGGATTATTTTATTTTTTATTTGTTGAATCTGTAAACATTTCTACAATAAATAAATGTTGTTGTGTGCTGAATAAAATATGTTACCATCATCAATTTGGTGGAATCAACCTTCAGGAATGAATCGAAGGCAATTGATACAATACACGTTTTTATTCAACACTCAGAATTCCTTTCAATCGATAGGGTCTTTGTTTATGTTCGTTGTTAATAATTATTGTTATTGCATTGTGTTCATATTCTTTGAATGATGGTAAATTAAATAAAATACCTCAAAGTTATTTCCGGATGAAAATACTTTTATTTCCTTGTTGTATCAGCTGCTGCAGCTGTTGGGACGATGCTATAGGGGGCACGTGTTGGGATTTCTGTATGGGGAAGTAGGGCAGAGGTGAACTATGGAAACTACATGCAGTTGGGTAGATCGAAGCCTTAACTTATTTCACTTAATAAATTCTAAACTTTCTGTATGAGCTATGTCTGCACTTCTGTTAGTATTCTGTCAGTGCCTCTGTCAGTACACTCTGTCAGGTCTTTCTACAAGCATAACCCTGTCAACCATTCCTGTCAGTTTCAACTATTTTCCCGCGTTCTCTCAACACATTGTGTCAACCCTTCCTTTCAGAATCATTTGTCAACGCTTTCTTTTAGCATTTTGTCAGGTTTAGCAAGGCTCTGTCAGCACTATCTGTCAACGCTTTCTGTCATCACTTCATGTCAACACATTCTGTCAACTTTGTCTGTGCTCAATACTCTGTCATCCTTTCTACCAGGGACCTGTCAACCCTCAGGTAACACTCTGTCAGCACTGACATCAGTCTCTCAACCACTTTCTGACGACTCTACAGCTAACCAGTCTCTGTTTTCCGATTAGATGTTTCCTGTTTAGCTGCTTTCACCCTCAGCAGCTACCAGTTAACAAGACCATGACGGTAACGGAATATGCCAATTATATTGTTTGAGTTTGATTTAATTCAACATGAAGACAACACACTAACAATTTCAAGCACATGAATATTTCACACACCCATTACCAACTCCTTACAAATAAAATGAAGAGAAAGACTTTGTTTCGGGATATTATTTGTAGTTAAGACTGGGCCCAATACTTCATAAACGATGTCCCTCAGACTATTCCATGATCTCTAACTGTCCAGTATATCTTGATCATAGGGAATTCTTATACAATCAATGACATCCATTTCTCCATAAAAGAAGTACAGTGCCACCTTCAGTGTGCTTATGTTACTTTACTCTGCATGGATAAATCCCATCTCTCGGTTATTCCTAATTAGACATCAAATCCCACATTAGACTGATCCTTAGCACTCTGACAAAGGCCGCATTCCATGTCTTTTCCAAATAGATCAGATTACAACTGCCAACTGCCAATCAAACTTCGTGTTACTTTCACCTTCCTACAACAATCCGCTAATAAAGTGCTACAACATGGTGTTGAATAATGAAACAAGTGCTTGTCGCGGCATGTTGAGCTTAAATGCAACGCGAGCTGTTGTGATTAAGCCTAATGAAATTGCCCAGAAAACAGCACTTAATGACTGTGGTAAAGCAGTTTAGAACGGAAGAGATTTTGATCCTTCGTGCTCCTATAAGGCACTTGAAGATACAATAAAGCAATAAGTCTTGAGACCTAATCGTCCTTGTACTGAAAGACTGCAGTCCCGAAAATAATGAACCAGAGAACAAAACAATATTGTTGGATATTTCAGGCATAAAACGTAAGATAATTATACCTGGTCGACAGGTGATAAAATGCGACACACTGGAATACTGATAAGAAACTTGACTACACATTACTCCTAATACGGGAGTCAGGATAGAAGCAGGAGCCATAACGCACATTGGGTTGGTTATACAATAGGGGGAAGAAGAAATAATGCTGAAAGTGTCATACGTAAGTAGTATTGTGCAGTTGATCGTCATTTTCACAGCGCCGTCTTATTTTCCATTTCCCGTTTGGGTTGAACCCACAAGTATAAATTAAATCTTTGGGCTTATCAAGTACGGTTCAGACTTTTATGAATGAACGTACATGTTTGTTTTGGAGACCCTTTTCCTCCAGAATATTATACTGGTATGTTTCTTTAATCTCCTATATGATGATCTGTACAACAAGAAGTCCTCTGTTATTCCGCCTCCAGACAGGAATTAAAGTCAAACCTTTCATTTCTGCTCCTGGCATTGAGCTGGATAATATATATGTCTCCCGCATGCTTTCATCAAGTTGACCTGACACTGACGACATTTAGAAAAATCAGAAGCTAATGAACTTGAATATAAACAAGAATTTAATCAATTAAAAAGTAAATATAATACGTATAAATCATTTTTGCAGATGAATCCAAGGATGGTGGCGCATTTGCTTGTGCCACTATCACTGGATCAAGAACAATATCTTCTAGAATACCCGTCCGGATAACAGCTCTATTTTTACAGAAAAAGCAAACGCCATACTAACGGCTCTTAAATGTACTGTAAAACACCCTACATATAAACAATATATAATCTTTTCAGACTCCGTTTCGTACCTTTAAATATTTGCAAGGGAGTCATGTTCGATTATTCCTATCTTCTGAAATGCCCAATGATTTGAGCTGCTGGAATGTTGTTCAGTGCGAAGGGAGAGCTGACTACAGGAAAGTTGAAGTCGTCCTTCTTGTCCTCGAGCTCACATCTGGTTCAAGAGACTTCAGTAATGGGTGAATACGGTTCTATGTCGTATTTGACAAAATGCGAGCGTTATCACTGCAGGAGTCAACCAAAATGAGCTTCACACGTGATATTGAGCCGAACCTGGGTCTTCGGCGTGACGAGCGGTCGCTTCATTTACAAGACTATTGTACCGTCTCTACATGGGTGTTCTTGAAAAAGTGGTGACATTCAGTCTGTACCCCGTAAACACGATTTTGAATCTGCCATGAATGAAAGAGTGTGAAGGTAGAAGGTGGTATTACAACTTGAAGCAATATCACATGGTTCATAGCGTATAGGAAGTCAAAGCACAGTCCGAGCTCGACGTTGCTTAACTTCAACTGATTCGTGACCTGAGCTCTGTGCACAGGACCACGCGCCACCACATATCTATATATATATATATATATATATATATATATATATATATATGCAATAATGCAATAATATAAATTAGTCATGACACCGGGTGTTCGCCAAAGGGTGAGCGTGTCCTGCTATTAGTCGCACCACAATGTTCATAAAAATATAAAATTTGGCTTGCTACATTGCCCAGGATCTAGACTAACAACTTGTCTCTGAAATAAAAATATTTTACCGAGAAAAAGCTCATAATAAAGAAAATAAAATATAATGAAATGGAGACCTGAGACTTTCTTCATTTTCAGAGTGGAAATCTAGACTTGCCACATTTTCTAGACTTGCGTGGGCTTTCTTGGATAGATTTGCTTCAGAGTCTGTATGACAGACTACCCAGGATCCATAAATACTCATGCACCACGACGTCGACGGCTACGTGAAACAATCGAGATTACAACACTGATCTTACGGTAGCAGTTTGTACGACTCGTATTCATTAAATGCCGATAGAAGTGCAATCTGTCATTCACAGCGCCACAGGCTAATTGTCTCCCCATGCTTAACACTTAAATACTGGATCAAATATCATTGCACATATCAATGGTTACCGCGGAAACAGAACGGTATACGGATCATGTAAGATATAAAGTGTTACGCCGCTTAGCTATGTATTAATGCGCCTGTGTATTCGTGACAACAGACAATACATACATGCATACATACATACGCACGGACGGACGCACGCACGCACATGCATACATATCTCATACCGGTAATCAAAACTGAAGTAGATAATTTGAATCATCCCAGGAGCACCATAGACCATATAAGCGCTACGACTGTCGTAAGTCTATGTTAAAGTATGGGAGTTACGACAGTCGTAGCGCTACGATCGCTTTGAGGAACAGGGCCCTGGTCGCATGCAGGTTAGGGAACGGGTTATTTCACCGCCTACACGTTCACCCCAGGCTGTTTCACCCCAGCACAGTTTCACCCCAGGCTGTTTCACCCAGATCGTATCACCCCATACAGTTCCAACCCATTTAAAGGTTGTTTCATCCCAGCAAATAATAATTATTATTATCAACTATAAAATTGTTTCAATATTTTATTCTTCTGTGTATAGTATCGAAACAGCATGTTCAGAATTTGAATAACTGTATCAGTTCATATTCGCTGTGTTGGATCGGGTGAAGTCATTCATTGACGATAGCAAGTAGGTGCATTGGACAGTATGCATGCAACATTCTTATCAAACAGCACAGCCTGTGAAAGTATGCATGGTTGTGAAGGTATACATGACTTGTGAAGGTAAACATAAATTGTGAAGGTAAACGTGACTTGTGAAGGTATACATGACTTGTAAAGGTAAGATCCGTGAAGATCCGGGGTAGAATAGGTCTTCAGCAACCCATGCTTGACACAAAAGGCGACTATGCTTGTCGTAAAAGGCGACTAACGGGATCGGGTGGTCAGGCTCGCTGACTTGGTTGATACATGTCATCGGTTCCCAATTGCGCAGATCGATGCTCATGCTGTTGATCACTGGATTGTCTGGTCCAGACTCGATTATTTACAGACCGCCGCCATATAGCTGGAATATTGCTGAGTGCGGCGTAAAACTAAAGTCACTCACTCACTCACTGTAAAGGTAAACATATACATATTTTGCCGGTCCCACCGAATGCCGGTTAGAGGGCTTCCACTTATGTATAGATAGATACATATATAGATATATTAACAATGTCTGACAATGCTCTGTATATATACAGAGGGTCAAGTTCAGCAGATTACAGTATTAATCAAGAACTTCCCTCCTACGCGTATATTCATATATAGAATGACAAATCGGTAAGCCTTGCTTTAGCGAGTGTGAAAAATGGATTAATGCACTCATGCCTGTCACATACCATTTATCATACAGTTGTTTCTATACTTGTATCTGACAGACAGAAGTGTAGAAATATCTATTTACAAATGTAGGCTAATATAAGGATTATCAGCTCTACCACTGAGACCAAATCTAAAGCTTTTAGTGGGTGACCTACTAAGTACGGTTTTAAGCAATATTTAGCAATATCACGGCGTGGGACACCTGAAATGGGCTTCACACATTGCACCCATGTGGGGAATCGAACCCGGGTGACGTGACGAGCGAATGCTTTAACCACTGGGCTACTCCACTGACTGACTAGGCTCCTGTCTACATATGACAGGCGATGGCCTACTTCTCTTTGGTTCGAGTAGGCGGTACTAACCATGGCATTGTAGGTAAACGGGAACGAATGCCGAAAGAGCGGACTACTTCAAGGTTATTCAACTCCTTGAAATTCAAACATCACAACAGATTTTTATCTTTCAAAATAAACTTCCAAGTAATTGACGGGCATCTTCATTTACATCAGGATATAGTACAATCCTTTTTCTTCATCGCCGGTTGCTTTAAAGCGCTAGGTTAGCTGGAACAATGCTCAGTGAAACCAGTTTACTAAATACTAAGGGAGGTAACTCTGTAGTCATATCATGTCGACGACGTGATAATTTTGACAATGGCGCTTGTGACAAGCACATGACCTCCATTTTCGTCGATGGTCGTTTTATCTAATGATCCAGCCGTAATCGATTAATAACATTCTTCTGACACTCCATAACCCAATGACCTGTTTCTGTGGTGGACGGAATCAGTGTTATCGCCTTGCCAGCTGCTCGGAGCATGTAATAGTCTCCGTGTCATTGTCAACAGGGCCGTGAGGCAGGAACGCTGTAGGGAGCTTACGTTGAGTAGGGTCGGGGACGTCGTGTGAGGAGCATGTTAACATGGATTGCGAATAACTCACGCAGGAACATGTCTCAGGTAAACAGCTATAGAGGGTACATATGCAGAAACTATACACATGATTCACATTTAAACATATATGATGTAATATAACATGATGATAAAAGTAAATATGTTTCACTCAAGTAAACTTGTTTCATGCAGGTCAACAGCTCTCCTGTAGTGAGATATGCCTCTTGCTCTTCAATATGGCTTGTGAAGGTACTCATGGTTTGAGAATGTAAACAAGGCTTGTGATGGTAAACTTGGCTTGTGAAGGTAAACATGAATTGTGAAGTTAACGTGGCTTGTGAAGGTAAACATGGCTTGTGAAGGTAAACGTGACTTGTGAAGGTAAACATAAATTATGAAGGTAAACGTGGCTTGTGAAGGTAAACATGACTTGTGAAGGTAAACATGGCTTGTGAAGGTAAACGTGGCTTGTGAAGGTAAACGTGACTTGTGAAGGTAAACATGGCTTGTGAAGTTAAACGTCACTTGTGAAGGTAAACACAAATTGTTAAGGTAAACGTGACTTGTGAAGGTAAACATAAATTGTGAAGGTAAACGTGACTTGTGAAGGTAAACATGACTTGTGAAGGTAAACGTGGCTTGTGAAGGTAAACATACAGCTATATGGCGGCTGTCTGTAAATAATCGAGTCTGGCCTCGATCTACGCAATTGGGAACCGATGACATGTGTCACCCAAGTCAGCGAGCCTGACCACCCGATCCCCTTAGTCGCCTCTTACGACAAGCATGGGTTACTGAAGGCCAATATGCTAACCCGGACCTTCACGGGTAGTAAACATAGCTTGTGATTGGCTTGTTGATTAACGCCGCACTCAGCAATATTCCAGCTATATGACGGAGTAAATAATAGAGTCTACGCAATAGGGAACCGATGACATTTGTCAACAAGTCAGCGAGCCTGACCACCCGACCCCTTTAGTCACCTCTTACGACAAGCATGGGTTACTGAAGACCAATTCTAACCCGGATATTCACGGGTCAAATAGCTTGTGAGGGTAAACATGGCTTGTGACGGTAGACTTGACTTTGTGAACTTAAACATGGCTTGTGAAGGTAAACATACCTGGTGAAGGTAAACTTGGGCATGTCTCGAGTACATGCATCATGCAGGTAAATTATTGCTATGGATACATAGGCCCAAAACATTGTTATTTAACATCCTCACAATGCACACACAGAAAGTGTTAACTGAAATAGTTATCCACTACACATGCTCACGTATACGCGCGAAGACAAACATCTGGCAGACAGACCCAAACGTATTTGCACAAGTTACACAGACATACATTACACGTTACACTACAGACATAAACCAAAGCATGACTACCCAACACACTGACAATACACAATAAACAATACACAAACAGAAACGTTGTCAATCAATACACATGTGCACATCGTGCACACAGATCCAAGACATTCTTCCATACCACATTTACAGGCGGAAACTATAGGACTCTCTCCCCTAAACACACACACACACACGCACGCACGCACGCACGCACGCACGCACGCACACACACACACGCACACACACAGAGAGGCACAGACGCACACAGACAGACACACACACACACATACGCATTGGGACAGACTCGAAACATCGTGTCTCCACCACATCCTCACAACCTAATCGTGCAGACAGAAGACTGTTTATGATAACAGTTTATTACATTTTTCGAGATGCTCAGCTTACTGTATGAACTTTGTATAGCTGTAAATGCCAAGCTTACGTGGGCATTGCCAGTCTTAGACTTATTGCCTAGATTAAGATATTGACTGCGTAAACGACATAGGCCTCTGCTACACACAAAATAATTGGTAATTTTGGAAGTGAGGAATATTTGATAATATTTTTCGCGAGTTTTGTGCAATTTTTATTTGCAATTCCGGATAGAGAGCATAACAGCACGTCACCTGCACACATTCTGCGACTTATTTCTCCCCTCTATTGCTGTGATAGGTTACATGCATACTTTCTACGTGGGAAATTTGATTTGTTACATCAGAAATCCGATTAGCTGTCTAGACATTCTGCAGTAACGTAACGTGCTGGAGTCGCATGGCGCCGCCATCCCCACAGCAGGCATAATCCAACTGCCTTCTGTGCGCAGCATCATCGTGATCACCAGAATCTGCACAAAGTGGTGGACTTCTGAGACGATGAGCTGACACAACTTACCCCCATCATCAGAACCCGTGATCCCCAGAATCTGCTCACAGAGGAGGACTTCTGAGACGGTGAACTGACATCAGAATCTGCACTCCAAGGCGGGGAGCCATGACCAAAGCCAGTCTAAAGTTACAACCCTCTCACGCTCAGTGCGTCACGGTGAAGGGCAGGGATCAACGAGTATGGCTACTCTGACTATGAAGCTTTCTGACACTCACTATGTCATTGTGACAACGCAATATCGGGTATCCAGGAATACAGTCACTCCTATCTTGATATATTGTCACGCTCATAAAGTCACTCTTGACCATTTTCGACCAAAGGGCGACGGGTGGGACGTACAGCTACCGTAACTTTGATACATTCTGAAACTCACAAGATCATTGTGACCTCCGGTCTGTCAACCCAAGGGTGGTAAGCGACAACTTCAGCCAATGTGACCTTGAACCTTCTGAAAATCACAAGGTCATTGTGACCTCCAGTTTGTCAACCCAAGGGTGGTAAGCGACAACTTCAGCCAATGTGACCTCGAACCTTCATGAAAAT
Source organism: Haliotis rubra (assembly GCF_003918875.1). Lineage (NCBI taxonomy): Eukaryota > Metazoa > Mollusca > Gastropoda > Lepetellida > Haliotidae > Haliotis > Haliotis rubra. The sequence goes on from NW_025767116.1 coordinate 280,074, forward strand.
CACAAGGTCATTGTGACCTCCAGTTTGTCAACCCAAGGGTGGTTAGCGACAACTTCAGCCAATGTGACCTTGAACCATCTGAAACTCACAAGGTCATTGTGACCCCTAGTTTGACAACCCATGGGTGCTTAGCGACGTCTGCCAATGTGACCTTGAACCTTCTGAAAGTCACAAGGTCATTGTGACCACCGGTTTCTCAACCCAATGGTGCTTAGCGACACTGTGAGCTTGATACCTTCTCACGCTCATAAAGCTATTGTGACCACCATTTAACCGCCACCCTGTATCTTTACTCAAGGACAGGAAGCCAGAACTACAGGCACCTCCGTAACCCTTCTGACATCAACACTCACTGAGTGAACGTGTTCTGCAATATCTCTACATAAGAACATCAATCCACGACTACATGCACTGTGACCTTAATACCTTCTTTAACTCATTACGTTACCGTGACTACCTGTATCTCAAGGACAAGGAGCCAAGACTACATGCACCGTAACACTACAGCCATCGCACACTCTTTAAGTCACCGTGACCACCGGCAGCTCAACTCGAGGGCGGGAAGACCAATCACGGTAACCTGACTGATTTTTTCCAGCAGGAATATTGTTTTCCAATAACACATTAAATACCTGGCAATCTTGGCTGAAACACGCTTCGAGATCAACTCACCGTGTGTTTAATGGAGATAGATTGAAGGAAAAAAACCTAATTGAATTTAACATCAGCTTAGCTGCAGAGTGTGCGTTGTGAATATACGTCCTGCTTCAGGTAGCGCCAGCACGTCCCTTGGGGCCCGGATCACGCAACGGCGCTCTCTACCGACATCGTGGCACCTTCTGGTGATTATGACGCCAAAAGACCGTCACTTGGGGGACAACTTCAGTCTACTTTTATTAATGACCTCTGGATGAGATACTTGTAAAAGGAGTTTCCGGAGGTAGCTGTCTTGTAACGAGCATCCAGTCATATGTTGTCAATTAAAATCGCGACAAGATCCTTTCCATATTCATAAGTAATATCTGCCAAAGAACTATCGATTGTACGACTTCATCCTTAGCAATGTGTTTTTGAAACACTTTCACTGTCCCATGATACAAACGCATGCAAAGGCATGTCAATTGCACACATTTTAAAGCACGGGAAACATTTAACTCTTTCGGACAATTCTGTAATAAAGTTTCATGTACAAATGAATATAATGTAATTTGGCACGCTTCATTACCAATCATTACATAAAGGCATTTAGTGGATAAACAGATCCAATCTGCAATTATCTATTGAAACAAAGTTATTGAAACAGCGCAAAAACCTTCCCATGAATTTGTCTGTGTACGTGATGCTTCGTGAGATAATTGGCATCTTGTTATTCCTTCTTTTTTCGTCTACAAAATCCAAACCATCAAAAGGTCGGACACTTACGAACGAACAAATTAATCCTTAACAAGATTGAAAAATAGGTGCAAGTTATTTACTTGTTTCAAATATATTTTAGTGATTGTCAGTCGCAACACATGTACTAGTATAAGCCATTCAGTGCAGTCTAGAAAATAAGTTGTTATATAATTAGAGTTATCTGCCCCTATTGTTTCCATGAACACGGCAGGTTGTATCTGTGTAAATGTTTCTTGAATGCTGGTTGCACTTAAATGTATAAACAGAGCGACATGATGTCGACACAATTCTGGATTCAAGAACGGAAACATACTTATTTTACGCCAGTCAACAGTGGTAATACTCTGAACGTCAAGAGAGTACTGACATTAACTATAGGATCTGGTTACACTGTGTAAAACCCACTTTTGTTGTACCCCTGTCGTGGTGTTGCTGGATACTGCTACAAGTAAGACCACACTCACTCACTTACTCCCAGGTCTGTTTGCTTGTTACTCCTGTCACTTCGTTGGCTCACTGATGAGGTAACCTAGTGGTTAAAGCGTCCGCTCGTCACGCTGAAGACCCGGGTTCGATTCCCAACATGGGTACAATGTGTGAATCCCATTTTTCATCATTGCCGTGATGTTCCTTGAATACTGCTACCAGTAGCGTAAAACCACACTCACTCACTCGTTGGCTCACTGTCCCTTCTTTGTGGTAATGGCATATTTCCAGGAACATCTACAAGGAGGAACCTTTCAGGATCCAAACCTTTCAGTTGATGATAGTTTAAATTATGACCAGGTAAAAAGAGGTTATTTTGAAAATACATTACTTGATGAACGACCAAAACATTCACCTTTTTTTCGATATGGCTACACAGGTTCCACTTTAGTTTATTCTGCAAGGGTTTGTTTTGTTGAGAAAATGCATTCCGCCAGAAGTTAGAGATAAAATGAGTGGAATTAATTTTTACGAGATTGTGATTCCCTTGAGATTTAGACAAGCGATGAGTTACTATGATACCAGTAGTGTCTGTAATGTTGGTTTGGAACCTTGTGATAAGACTTTCTCAATTCTACCAGCCTAATTTGTGTCATGACGTGTTACAGTTTTGTATGACTTGTCATGCAAGTCACGTGGTAGGAACGGCTAATCGAAGGATTCCCCTTGTTCATTGAATCCCATACCAGCGCTGGAAGGTCCGTTAGTCAGGCCAGTGTTGATTGTTTTGGGACCTTGCCGAAAATAAGTCTGGTAATCAGTATTCGTTGACTATCACGAACGCTTCAACCACATTCCCAGAAGCCATTCGATTGAGGGAAATTACTGCTCCAGTTATCATTAAGGCTTTGATCTGTTTTCACCACTACTGACCCGTTCAAAGTACTGTTCAAGGGTTGAATTCCATGCAGGGTTGTATGGGCAGGTCATGTATGAATTCGATATGTCAAATATAGTGCTTCTCACCTTGTATAACACGGTTCATTTGAGAAATGTCACCAGGTGGAACTCTTTTTACCAGGTTTCACTGCTTCAAAGCTGCGAAGGAGTGGGATGAACGCATTCATTTGCTGCTGTTTGCAGCTTGGGCATCAGTTCATGAATTGTTAGGGTTCAAATCCTTTGAGTTAGTCTTTGGTCACATGTTTAGGGTTCCATTGGAATGAGCAATCGGTTAATTTTCAAACAGATGTGTACTTAATACACTTTAAATAAACTACTGAGGTATCCTCCTACAGTTGCAAGGAACGTGGCAAGGGAGAGTTTAAAAATATTGCACTATAAAATTTGTGTCAACTGTGAAAATTTTCTACGCTCGAAAGGCCAAGATACAATGGTACTCATGTGATTAGTAAGAAAATCAGTGGAAAATGTAGGACACAAAAACTAAGAGAGTTCTGTCATTTGAATAAGATAAAAGAATAGACTGTCATATCATATTCAGACCCGTAAAGATTTGGTAACTTCGGTAACTTCAGTAACCCATGCTTGTCGTGAGAGGCGACTAACGGGATCGGGCAGTCAGGCTCGCTGACTTGGTTGACACATGCCATCGTATCCCAGTTGCATAGATCGATGCTCATGCTGTTGATTTCTCGATTGTCTGGTCCAGACACGATTATTTACAAATCGCCGCCATAAAGCTGGTATACTGCTGAGTGAGGCGTAAAACTAAACTAACTCACTCACTCACTCATATCATTTCCAACCAAATGTAATGTCAGAGCAACAGACTCTCCTGTTGAATCTTCATGGATTGAATGCAGTTTTGAAGTTTTACAGTTAGAATATGAAGTGTAGAGATTTGTCCGCGGGTTGTTAAACGAGTTTGTTGTGAAATTAGATCACCCTACTCGAGAACAACTGAGGCAGTTGTCAGTTTTAAATTGCGACATTCCCCTGTTGTTATCAGATGAGCCTGGTTGTAATGTAGATCAACATCCCCATTACATTACCCCACTCAACATTCTGCAGTTTTCACTCCAGATGGACTACATCGTCATTTCATGAAACTCCCAAACTTGCCAGCCCTGACCAAAACTTACCTGCCCACAAAATATCTTCATATACATGTCTAGATTTTAACCCGACCGTCGGACAGGTGAATTTAAGAATCTGGCAGTTCGTGTTGAAAATAACCCGTCCCGGGAGGTCGGGCAGGCAGGTATTTCGAACGCTGTTTCATGCCTACAATATATAGATATCGACGTCGTCGACATTATACGCCATTGAAAAGGGTAGGATGTTGATTCGAAGAGGACCCATGGTCTTTTAATGACATGTACAATCTCACAGCATGAATTTCCTAATATACAGATGTTCTGAGGTCATGTTGGTAGTCAAGGTCAGGCACAACCAACCAGAGTTAAGATAGAAGTTATTGCAAACGTCCCAGTTGCAACAAACAAATATATATTAATAAGATTTCTTGGTTTGGTTGGTTACTACTGACGTTTTTGTCAAACTTTCTTTGATGCAGTGTCTCTTCTGCCTTTGTGTTGGTGAAATGGACAAACTTTCTTTGGGATAAATGTTACGGCAATCTTTTTAATAAATAAAAGACACCTACAGCTTTTTGAGATATCAAAAATATATTCCACGTCATAGTTATAGGATGGATAGCTAGGATTCTGCTCCAAGTCATTGAAGCTCTATGTTCAAAATACATGCAACTTGACACTTTATTATCCTACTCAACGCGTTTTGCGGGGGTATTAAAATGGACTCCTTCCGTCCGTCCGTGCGTGCGTCCGTGCACATTTGTCCTTTCCGGAGCAGAACTCTAAAAACGTTCAATGTTTCTTCACCAAACTTGGCACATAGATAGATCTGGTGGTGAACTGGTGCCTTTTCGTAGTTTTGGATTTCTGAATAAATTATTTTTGGCGTTTCCATGGCAACAAGTTTCACTTTGACTGAAATTGGTGGTAGTGCTGTTTTCCGGAGCAGAACCCCAAAACTGTCCACTGTTTCATCACCAAATTTCAAACATAGGTAGGTCTAGTGGTGAACTGGTGCCTTTTGGTAGTTTGGGATTTCTGTATAAAATGTTTTTTTTGCTTCCATGGCAACAATTTTGGCTTCAACTGAATTTGGTGGCAGTGCTCCTTTCTGGAGCAGAACTTTGAAACCTTTCAGTACTCTCCTTCCACTTTGCTATATACACACCAAAACATTTGACATAATCATAACTCATAGACATATTCATGAAGAATATTTTGCCATTGCGGGGGATATTGATGACTTTGTCTTCTTGTTTGAAAATACATCTGGCAACAGAGATGCTTCTTTCACATCAAAGGCTGAATGGGTAGAGAGTGTAACTTACTGTAGCAGCAATTAATGGCGGGATCATTTAAAGCAGAAAGCATTTACCAATTTAGCAGACAAACCATGTCCGTAAGACACGATATACTTGTATACCGGAAGGTATTATTGTTATCTATGTGAGGTTCGTGAAATGCCATATACGTCTTTTTATAATGGGTATAATTATATGAATAGGACAAAGCTCTTCGGTTAGCTGTGCACCAAAGTAGACAAGCCAAAGCCTGTCTCAAATAGGGTGGTCTTCTAAACGTATCAATCTCTGCAATCAGCAAACACCTTGACTTCCCTCAACACATGATTCAGTATTGAACTCCGATAATATATTTCCGCCATGCGGCTGTAGATAAAGACACCCTTTTCGATCCAACTGCAAAGAAACGCGATATATGGGTCTGCTCCAGTAATTAGCTCCACGTCGTTTACACGCCAGACAGGTTTAAATTCATTCATCTTACAAATCATATTTTACAAATATGTAAAATATACTGTAGATATTAAGATGTCGTAAACATGTATAACGATTGCGACCTTTTATTCAACCTGTATCTATGAAAAGGGTCTCAAGATAAGGTTCCCCTTCGAATGACATCGCTTAGGTATCATCGTTGTATTGTACTGACGTTGTATTTTATGAAAAATGGTCGGGCTTGATGATTACCAAGATGTGCCCAGATGAAGCTGAAATAAAATGCACTCATTCTAACTATATATAGATTTTAAGATGGAAGAATAATTATTGCCAGAATATGCAATGCAGTTCTTGAGGAAGCCCTTCTACAAATGCATGATGACACGGCGTTTGCCTCTGCATCATGATGCGTGATGATACACCGTTCAATTTGGTGATAAATACGTCTTTTCCAGCACAATAATATACAATTTGTGACTTCTAGTGAGGTTGATCCAATGATTTATCGACCTTGGACATGTCATATTCACCGAGGCGAAGCCAATCAGAAGGGCGGAAATCTACCCGTCATGTAATAATTGAATATATCGGGGTTCATATTTTTCATACGATGCCCTAGGCCCAAATATCCCTTTGTCTTGGTGACGTGACGTCACGAACAAGGCTATGACGTCACGTTTCTTCTGTGACGTTGCGTTCTACATGCGCCGACGGCGAGTAGCCAGCATATATTTAGGGGATAACTGTATTGTGTTTGATGAATTGGGGACGTATACCGGTGGTTATATAGCCGCAGTACAGTTATCCCCATTCTTATTCAACTCGTTTTACGCTGTTTTTCGTGAAAAACATTCACTATATTTAAACCAGGTCAAAGTTCCTATAGGTCAAAGGTTAATCATAATAATCACTCCTTGAACTTAGACCATCGCCAGAAAAAGTAGTTCCCTCTTCAAAGTTCATCACGCTTATTATGTGCACACTGACTAAATCTGACAATCATGAATCAGATCATAGTGTAAAATGGACGGAATTATGATGAAACCGTCCTCTAGTTATCAGAAATGAGCGGCCCGCTGATTCCTCAACTACGGCAGGTGACGTCACGCTCCATAATGACGCCATAATATTGTTCTATGATCTAACAGTGTTGGGTCAACAGCCCCTTGCGAGTAAGTTGTTTGAACTTAAAATTTAATTTATGATACTGTTTTGTCATTTTTTAACACATATTCCACCCATTTTAGCTGGATAGGGGAGTTAATTGACCTAGGGCTTCTGCAAATGACAATACCCTGAAACACCCCTGGGGCGGTGGGGTAGTCTAGTGGTTAAAGCGTTGGCTCGTCACGCCGAAGACCCGGGTTCGAATCCCCACATGGGTACAATGAGTGAAGCCCATTTCTGGTGTCGCCCGCCGTGATATTACTGGAATATTGCTTAAAGCGGCGTAAAACCAAACTCAGTCAGTCATTCAGTGAAACACCCCAATAGTGTAGGGATACATTCAAAGGTTTGGTGAATCGGTTTTCAAATTGCGACCGTATATGCTGATTATATGGTCGGAAATTTATAGCATTGACCAATCAGAACTCGTGTTACATACTAAGTTCAATTAGAATTGAAAGTAGATTGGGGTTAATTTTCCTCAATTTGATGACTTCGGTAATAAACAGAATATTATATTCGTGCCCATATCATACTATGTTTACGACATTTAGGCACTCGTGTCGTAAACTTAATATGACATGGACACTCATATAATATCCTCTATACAGTTACAGTCAAAGATTGCACTAACGATACATTGATCGCCCGTCCAGTCCTGGAACGATGTAATGATTCGTCATGACTTCCACTAACCATTCCCCCATTACTTATTAAGCGAGGGTGCTTGTTCTTTCTGCCACTAACGTTAGTTTACAGCACAGATGTCCTGTGACTGGGCACAGGTTTTTTCGTTTTCAGTTATAGTGCTTGCCCACTTGAATACCATACTCCAGGCACCATGGGTACCTCCTCTCACACATGCTCCAGTCACCATGGGTACCTACTCTCACACATGCTCCAGTCACCATGGGTACCTCCTCTCACACATGCTCCAGTCACCATGGGCTCACACAGTCACCATGGGTACCTCACACATCTCCACACATCCAGTCACCATGGGCTCCAGTCACCATGGGTACCTACTCTCACACATGCTCCAGTCACCATGGGTACCACATGCTCCAGTCACCTACCTCACACATGCTCCAGTCACCATGGGTACCTCCTCTCACACATGCTCCAGTCACCATGGGTACCTACTCTCACACATGCTCCAGTCACCATGGGTACCTACTCTCACACATGCTCCAGTCACCATGGGTACCTACTCTCACACATGCTCCAGTCACCATGGGTACCTACTCTCACACATGCTCCAGTCACCATGGGTACCTGCTCTCACACATGTGGTCTTTGCTTGTGGCATGCGTCTTGATTTTAGGGTGGGGACACAGTGTGTGAGTGAGTATTGTTTACCTCGCTTTTAGCGATATCCCAGCAATATCACGACGGGGGACACCAGAAACTGACTATATACCAATTTGGCTAATCGAACACATTCTTCACATTTGGGGAATTGAACCCAGGTCTTCAGCGTGACTAGGGGACGTTTGAACATTTAGGCTATCCCACTGCCCCGGAGACACAGTAACGTAGATTTTCTAAAATACTTTCATAGAAACCTTGATTTGTCGTCTATCAAGGCAAAAGTTTGGAATTAGAAAGAAATGTATTAAGCCCCATCGAAATATTAAAAAATAACTTACCTAAAACATATTTTAAAAACGTAACAACATTTTTTATTAGCTTTATTACTTGAGTAATACTTTATTACTTTATTACCATCAGTGGACCCTGACAAGGGTAGGAAAAAAACAAATGGGACGAACCAATAGTCTATGTGGATGCGTATCATTTCCACGAAAACATATTTTCTGAATTGCTGTCGGGTTTTTGTGATGAATTGAATTGGTCATAACGACCCCGACGTTTCGATTTCTGGACTTGCATGTTTGACACGTCTACCAATCAATAAGCAGCATTTATTTCATACAAGCACGAGGAAAATATATACATCAGGTTTATTACCTTTTCATGTCATTGTTTGCAGTTCGGCATGTCATTGTTCGGCCAGACCCGCGTATTGCTTTGATGTGAGTCATGTAATATTGGAGGCAGGAAGATGTATTAAAAGTTGTTGGGGGCGCAGCGACAACGTGGGAGGAAACCTCCCCAAATCTTTATTACAGTTGTATATATTCTTCCGGACTAAATCATAAGCATACCTGACTAAATCATAAGTATTTGCACACAATCTATTTCATGTTGGTAACAGATGTTTCATCAACGTAAAGTATCTGGTATGCCGATGCTGTCTTACGGTACTTCTGTGGACAGGTGCCAGAAGAACATCCTGTGTTGATACCTCGGTGAACAGGTTCCAGAAGAGCATTCTGTCTGGTGATACCTCGGTGTACAGGTGCCTAAAGAGCATTTTCTCTTTCGATACCCCGTGGATAGGTACAAGAAGAACATTCAGTCTGATGATACCTCGGTGGACACTTGCCAGAAAAACATCCTGTCTGATTGTCTGATATTACCTTCGAGGATAGGTGCTGATGACCATCCCGTCTGATTGTAACATTTCTAAATGTCTTCGGAACTAAAAGATACATCACTGACAGAAAAGATTGCAAGTAATTACCGCACTTTCTTAATGACCTTCAATGGACAGCCGGGGTCGTTCTGAACGTAGCCCCGAGCTTCATGCACTCACTGAATCTTTGTTTAAGGAAAATCCTAACCCAGGGGTACATGTTCACAGTCAAAGATCCGGAGGTGCATTGTCCCACAATCCAAGACCTTGAAGTAAATGTACACACATCCAAAAACCTGGAGGTTCAGGTCTACACATTCCAAGACCTGGAGGTTTATGTGTACACACCCCAGTACTTAGAGGAGTATTAAAACACAAATTTAAAAAACCTGGAGGTGAGAGTACATACACAATCCAATACCTTGGATCACATGTACACACACATCCACTTAGTTACCCAAAGTTTGTACCCACATTCCATGCACACACACTATCAATGTACACACACATCCACTTAATTACCCAAAGTTTGTACACACATTCCATGCACACACACTATCCATGTACACACACTCTCCATGTACATACACACTCCATGTACATACACTCTCCATGTACATACACACTCCATGTACATACTCTCTCCATGTACATACACATCCATGTACATACACTCCATGTACATACACACTCCATGTACATACACTTCCATGTACATACCCTCTCCATGTACATACCCTCTCCATGTACATACACACTCCATGTACATACACTCCATGTACATACACACTCCATGTACATACACTCTCCATGTACATATACATCTTCCATGTATACCTTCCATGTACATACACTCTCCATGTACATATACGCTCCATGTACATACACTCTCCATGTACACACACGCTCCATGTACACACTCTCCATATGTACATACACGCTCCATGTACATACGCTCTCCATGTACATACCCTCTCCATGTACACACACACTCCAGGTACATACACTCTCCATGTATATACGATCTCCATGTACATACACTCCATGCACATACACACTCCATGTGCATACGCTCTCCATGTACACACATTCCATGTACATACACACTCCATGCACGGTAGATACACACACTCCATGTGCACACACACTCCATGTACATACACACCTCCATGTACACACACACTCCATGTACATACACTCTCCATGTACATACACACTCAATGTACATACACTATCCATGTACATACACATTCCATGTACACACACACACTCCATGTACATACACGCTCCATGCACATACACTTTCCATGTACACACACACTCCATGTAGACACACACTCCATGCACATACAATCTCCATGTACATACACACTCCATGTACATACACACTCCATGTACATACACTCTCCATGTACATACGCTATCCATGTACACACACATATTCCCTGTACATACACGCTCCATGTACATACACTCTCCCCATGTACATACACACTCCATGTACATACACTCTCCATGTACATACGCTATCCATGTACACACACTCTCAATGTACACACACACTCAATGTACATACACACTCCATGTACACACACGCTCCATGCACATACACACTCCATGTACACACACACTCTCCATGTACATACACATTCTATGCACACACACATTCCATGTACACACTCTCCCCATGTACACACACACTTTCCATGCACACACACTTTCCATGCACATACACACTCCATGTACATACACTCTCCATGTACATGCACACTCCATGTACACACATCTCTCCATGTACATACGCTATCCATGTACACACACATTCCCTGTACATACACACTCCATGTACATACACTCTCCATGTACATACACGCTCCATGTACATACACTCTCCATGTACATACGCTATCCATGTACACACACTCTCCATGTACACACACACTCAATGTACATACACACCCCATGTACATACACACTCCATGTACACACACTCCATACACACACACGCCCCATGCACATACACATTCCATGTACACACACACCTTCAATGTACATACACTCTCCATGAACACACACGCTCCATGTACATACACACTCCATGTACACACACGCTCCATGTACATACACACTCCATGTACACACACTCTCTCCATATACATACACATTCCATGCACACACACATTCCATGTACACACTCTCCCCATATACACACACACTTTCCATGCACATATACACTCCATGTACATACACCTCCTGGTGTGTACATACACCTCCATGTATATACACACTCTATGCACATACACGCCTCCATGTACACACATTCCATGTACATACACACTCCATGTAGATACACATACACTCCATGTGCACACACCCTCCATGTACATACACATTCCATGTACACACACACTCAATGCACATACGCTCTCCATGTACACACACACTCCATGTACACACACACTCAATGCACATACGCTCTCCATGTACATACACACTTCATGTACATACACTATCCATGTACATACACACTCCATGTACACACACACACACACTCCACGTACATACACGCTCCATGTACATACGCTTTCCATGTACACACACGCTCCATGTACACACCCACTCCATGCACATACACTCTCCATGTACATACACACTCAATGTACATACATACTCCATGTACATGCACTCTCCATGTACATACGCTATCCATGTGCACACACATTCCATGTACATACACACTCCATGTACATACACTTCCAGGCTCCATGTACACACACGCTCCATGTACACACTCTCTATATGTACATACACACTCCATGTACATACACTCTCCATGTACATACGCTATCCATGTACACACACTCTCCATGTACACACACACTCAATGTACATACACACTCCATGTACACACACGCTCCATGCACATACACACTCCATGTACACACACACTCTCCATGTACATACACATTCCATGCACACGCACATTCCATGTACACACTCTCCCCATGTACACACACACTTTCCATGCACACACACACACTTTCCATGCACATACACGCTCCATGTACATACGCTCCCCATGTACATACACACTCCATGTACATACACACTCCATGTACATACACACTCCATGTAGATACACATACACTCCATGTGCACACACCCTCCATGTACATACACACTCCATGTACATACACACTCCATGCACATACACTCTCCATGTACATACACACTTCATGTACATACGCTATCCATGTACATACACACTCCATGTACACACACACTCCATGTACATACACATGTACGCTCCATGTACATACACTTTCCATGTACATACACACACGCTCCATGTAGACACAAACTCCATGTACATGCACATACACTCCATGTACATACACACTCCATGTACATACACACTCCATGTACATACACTCTCCATGTACATACGCTATCCATGTGCACACACATTCCATGTACACACACACTCCATGTACATACACTCTCCATGTACATACACTCTCCATGCACACACACATCCATGTACACACACTCCTCCATGTACACACACACTCAATGTACATACACACTCCATGTACACACACGCTCCATGCACATACACACTCCATGTACACACACTCTCCCCATGTACACACACACTTTCCATGCACACACACACTTTCCATGCACATACACGCTCCATGTACATACGCTCCCCATGTACATACACACTCCATGTACATACACACTCCATGCACATACACTCTCCATGTACACACACACTCCATGCACATACACACTCTATGTACCATGTACACATACACACTCCATGTACACACACGCTCCATGCACATACACACTCCATGCACACACTCCATGTCCATGCACACACACACTCCATGCACATACACACTCCATGCACACACTCATGCACATACGCATGCACATACACACTCCATGCACATACACACTCCATGCACATACACACTCCATGTACATACACATTCCATGCACACACACACGCTCCATGTACGCACACACTCCATGCACATACACTATCCATGTATACACAACCACTGTACACACACAACCCATGTACACACGCCATGTCCACACACTATCCATACATACACACACACACACACACACACACACATTCCATGCACACACATATTCCATGAACACACAATGCAATAACTGGCAGCCATTTTTTATCCAGTCTGTTTCTTTGATATTATTCAGAGGACAAAACGTATGTTCCGTTACTCGTCCAGAAGGCGGGCTTCAAGACAGAGTATCCGTGTATGTGTTTTAATAGCCAAGACGCGCATATCGCCATTGTTCATTCCTTCACGTTGTGACAACACCTTGACAATGACATTCTACCATTTTGCATGATGCTGATGCAGATGCTCAATGACAATGTTTATCTTGTAAATTACAGGGTCTGTGTTGTAGTTTACAAAAAAACCAGAGCTGTAAATCTTAGCAACAGTGTAATCAATTTCAGTGACAGAGTAATCCATTTCAGACACAACCCGTGTGCCAGCAATGATTTCATAACTCTTTCCTGACAATAGGAAATGGAATTTAGCATGAAATAATTTTCGAGAATCCCTTGCCGCATCTAAGGCAGCATTTGGCTTTAATCATCGCAGCCAATATTTAAATGAAAGCATACAGTGAGATTATACTTCAGATTAACTTATTGTTTCGTTATTAAAATACCATGCGATACTTCAAAAGACTTTTTCGCATCGGTAATATACGGTTCCTAGCCTACATGGTGAGCAAACCAATCAGGGGGGAATGATATGACCGTAGAGAACTGCAATCCACGATCAATGCAAAATAGCTCAGTCAAAGAAATGGCCGTTAGCTGGTCACAAGAAACATGCGTACCGTTGACGAAATGGGAGCGTGTAAATTAAATTAGATGGTTATGTCGGTGTTTTGAACTTCGTTAGAGGGTCGGTCCGTTGGAAAAGAAGTCAATATAATTATGATTGGCTTTTTGCTGCATCTGCACTCGGTTCGGTTCTGAGAGGTCTAAAAACAAACAACGTTTCTGAACGAACGTCCTGGTTGGGCCATTTCGGTCGTCAAGAGAAATTAGATCCGGAACTTTAAAACGAACCAGGATTGTGCACGTTTTATATGGCAGTGAATATGATCGATAGTAAACGCCAAAAACATCGGAAGAGGCAATCGCTAAAGTGATAATATCCTGATTAATCTTAGACAATTAATATTTATCAGATATTTTACTGTTTCCTTTTAATTATTCTGATTACTTCAACAACTGAAACCATTTAAGTCTCGGGAAATACAATTAACCAAAGCATAGATATTAACCAACTAGTGTATTGAATAAATACGAAACCGATATGTTAAAAGACGCGTACACATCATGCCGCATTTACATCAAAAGGAGTAAATCAATTTTGCTTTTATGCCCTTTTCCAAATCGCACTCACACCATGTAGTTATTAAAAAGTGGATTAAATGTTAGCCGGTTCACGATAATAAAGCACCAAACCTTAAACTTAATACTACACAGTGTGATTTGGGAATTGCTTCTTGAGTTTTAATCGAATCGAGCCGTTTGATTTAGCGTACGTGGCGGTTGTGACGAAACCTGTCCCGTCAGTAAAATATTGGATGAAATCAGCTAGAAATCGCGGTAAGGATTGCTCCAGTCATCCGCACATAAAGAATGAATATTTTATCATTATCATCACAGAATATCAAAAGGGAGCCAATAAACTCTCTATGAAACCGTGCCATTGTGTTTTATTATTATCAGAAATCGTCAGCTATCTGTGGGTTTGAATTGCAGATACAGGAAGCTCAATAACTTTAATGGCAAAATTGAGGAATCTTTATGCTCTGGTACTCTAAAATGAATAATAACGGGGGAAAGAAATACACCGGACTGTTTGATGACACTGCCATTTATAATAAAACCACTGCTGAAAACCACTGACCTTTACATTGGAATGGGCTAACAATGAATGTCCCTCCGACGCGTCCTGGACCATCCTGCGTATGAATTGTCGAGACTATGGCGAGAGCTTGTCGGCATGTCAGTTTTGAAATACCCGCGAGTCTTACTCTATGCTGATTGCTGAACTTCCGGTTTGACGTCATGGCGAAATTTGGAGATCTGGAACATGTCATCCATCAATGGCGGTGTGTAGCCTAGTGGTTAAAGCGTTCACCTGTGACACCAAAGGTCCGAGTTTGATTTCCCACATGGGTTCATATCTGATGTTCCCCGCCGTGATACTGCTGGAAAACTGCTGAAAGCGGCGTACAATCCAACTTACTGACTCATCTAACCCATTATGTTACTTTTCTTCAGTGACAAATACCTTGAACCCATCGTCAAATCTCTTATAAGCGTGATTAATGGCACGGTATCAGAGTGACAGATGTGACACTTCCGACCATTATCTATTCACCAACCTTCAGGGAAAATACTGCCTAGAATATTGCGTCAAACAAACAAAACCTTAAATAAATTCAACTTACATCTCTTTTAACATCGTAAGAATGAAGACCGTTTAGCTTTGGGATGTGTGAATCAGTTCCTTTCGTTATAGTGACGACCGCCATATAGCTGGAATATTGCTGAGTGCGGCGTAAAACTAAACTCACTCACTATAGTGATAAAATCGTTCGACCATTGGTTATCACAAAACACCAGATTTTAACTTTGTTCCTGGCATTGAGATGTCATTTACCCATTGTGGCATTGATAATTTCTTAACAAACACAATTATAACAACCTTAGTGTCAAGTATTAAGTGATCTCATTAATTAATAATGTATTTTTGGAATATGTTTTTCCTCGCGTCTTCGGCCAATACTCCAAAATAGGGCGGGCAAGATTAATGAGTTATACTGACCGATTGAGGTCACTCAGATATCCCCCGTCATATCTAGGGCGACCCGGCAATATCTGCTAACCCCAATTATGTAGAGACCATGTTTGACGCCACATCAGCCTTGGTCATAGTCTGGACTTCCACTAGACTGAACGAGCAAGGCTACAAGTAGCCCTACCTTCAGTGACTGGACTGCGTGGGTGGACAGATCGGTGACCAGACCAACACTGATACAGGCAAGACTTTCTCTAAGTCGATAATGCGGTAATTATTGCTCCAGGATAAGGTTATCTCGTACCAGGCCATAAACTAATGTCATCCTGAACACAACACTGTCCGGAGAGTGCATGTGCCCCTTGATGTTTACTTAGCTCCCACGTCTTCGTGTTCTAACGGTGTAAATAATGTGTACGCCCCCATTGTCGTACCTCATGCTTAAGTGCACTAACGTGGACAGTCGTATCTCAGAGATCGCTTTCCTTCCAGTTGGTATGTTTACACAACACACGGGATTCAGAAACATCTGTTCACTTGAATATACTTCTATTACGAAAGCCAGGTTGAAAGAAAACTCTTTACAAACACCGTTGTGTCGAACTTACGGTCCTGTCGAACTAAAAGATTGGTCCCTGCGTATATAATACTAGTTATCATTTGGTTCAGTCGAACTTACACTGCTGTCGAACTTATAGCTTGGTCCCTGCAAATGAAATACTAGCTATCATTTGGTTGTGCCGAACCTCGGATTACTCGAAGTATCTACGGTCCCTTCAGCTTGGGCACAATGGTGTTTAACTGTTGTTCATGAAAACCTCACTTCCATAATTGTAGAACTCTAAAAAAAACGTAGACTATAGTTTATTCTACAATTCCGATAGTATCAGAAATGAATAATTATGCTCAGGTTGTTGGAAATATAATCTGGCAATATTTATATACAAATCTCGTGAAGTGGTACGACAAGAATATACCAGTTGGACGTTCGATCTCTAACAGTGAAACAAATTCACAATATACAGTCGCTGCAACAAAGGTCGAGGAAAGTGGTTATTTCTCCCCAATTGCTGTGTTTCTGTGTTGATTGAAACCACATTCGTTAACTGTCACAATCGTTTAAACCGCTAAGTACACTTCATTTACTTCCACAAAGTGTGGGTCAGTTTACAGTCCATTGGGATCAAAGCGACTTTTCAAGAAACTGTTGTCATAATGAGTAGTCTGTGTCTTTGATCTCGCCACCAGCCATTTTAGAATTGATCATATTTGGTTACCGTGACTAGTTCCTGTCTTTTCGGATCGTGGATCGAAGACTTCCGGGTGGGATACTCTTATAAACAGGCCAACACGAACCATTCATCCCTCGGACGTAGATTCCTATCAACCTATTGGAAACGCGAAGTTCTCTCAGTGTCCTTTGGGAATCGTCTTGATTTATGGCATGACGAGATGACTTAGTTGAACCAGGCAGAGATCTCGCGAGATCACGTTATCGACGTGACAACCTTTTGCTCTGTACAGAAAGGTCACGTATCTTCGACCTGAATTGACTGATAGATGTTTAAACAGTAAGTGATTATTGATGAGTTGGTTAACAGCAAGTGGTATATCTTATAAATGTCATGTGTCTAGTGTTTATATATATGTTTCTAGTCTAACTTTGAATTTAAATGATAATACACTCGTGAATGTTATGTTGAAACTTTATTGTTCAATTTAAGTTTTTGGCTACTTACATTGAAAAATTGAATATTGAACTTCAGTAATTGATACATATAGGCAATAAAAACAAAGAACAATTTTCTCTTTATCTGTTGTGCACATTGTTAGCCTTCAGAAATATTTGAAATTGCCACATTTTTGTCTTCCATTTTCGATTCTTGTGATCAACAATACGCTGGGAATCAAAGAGAAACTTACTGCTGAATATTCCATTCTTCATAGACATAATGCCTACAGCGTGCTCTTAACATTTCACGAAACACTGGATTGCTAACTTGAAAAGTTTCCAATTTCTAAGAGATAAAATAAACACAGACCTGCTCAACAAACCTGTATTTTTGTGGGAAAATGCCTTTTGGGGTATTAGATTTGTCTTTATTGTGAAATATGCTCCGTGTAACTGATTCCATCACGACTTTACATGCTACACCACTACTCTAAACACGGTAAAGAGGCATTTCCGGGGATTAATTGGAACGCGGAAACTCATCGATCACGGAGAGTTATCTTCTCCTGTCCGAGTTGGCATGCTAACTGGAATAAACGAATATTTAAAACTCGATCGACCATACGATTTAAGTGTGTACACCCATGCTTGATTTATCGTAAATCTTAAATTTACATCAGGTAGTCAATGGTTGTGCGTTGGTATTGTACTTAACATAACAATTACAGAAAAAATAGTCAATATAAAACGTCTTTTTCGGACAGAATATCGGAGAATATCAAGATGTGATATGCAAATGAGATCGAATGACGCTTCTGTATCCGAGCGAGCGAGTCTGATTTCAATAGAGAGTGGGTTCAACAGTGTAAAAGGGGAACATGGCAAGGAGATATCCACATGCTGAAGCTGACGTCTCGTGCTGAACAATACGTAGCAACCGCTGAACGTCCAGAACGCGACAGAACATATTTGCCATGACTGTGGCCAAGACTAATTGTTCAACAATTTTCCACATTTGTTTTATTGAGTTTTGTTTATAGTTAAAATTTATTTGTTGACTGGCATTCTTGAAGCTGGGGGTAGTAAACAAGGAAATAAACAAGAATGGATGACAAGTTCTTGTTTATTGGCGTTAGCGTATGGATAACAGGGTCTTGTTTATTGGCTTTAGCGTATGGATAACAGGTTTTTGTTTATTGGCTTAGGGTATGGATAACAGGTTCTTGTTTATTGGATTTAGCGTATGGATAACAGGTTCTTGTTTATTGGTTCTTGTTTATTGGATTTAGCGTATGGATAACATGTTCTTGTTTACTGGCTTTAGTGTATGGATAACAACTTCTTATTTATTGGCTTTGACCTATGGATAACTACTTCAAATAAAGACAATAAACAAGAAGTTTGTTGTTATCCAGAAAGTTGCATGTTTTCTTATTTGTTCTTGAAACTCATCACTGCCGTTTCAGAGAAAGAATGGAATTGGATTTAAGGTTAAAATAATATCCAGAATTAATAAATGTAGTACAGATGAAATGTGACATGTAAATGCCGTAAGTGAGTTGTCAGTGGCGATCCAACACAACATTTAGAAGGTACGACGGCCTCAACTTTGCCCATATGTCAGTACTGTCCAATGTTCTTGGCTCACTTGTTGTTGCTGGTACAGAAACGATTACGTAGGGGACATTGTAACATGACACTGTTGCTGATATAACTTACCTTTTGAGCAGGCATCTACACGTGAAGCGACTAAAACCAGTTAGTTAGTTAATCGAGTTTCTGCCGCTTTCATACATATTCTTGTAAATGCAAGTTGGGACAGTAAATGCATTCTCAAATGTTCGGAAAGGAACCGACTTTTTCAGTGACATCCTACATTAATAATTATGACAAGTTAGTCCACACGCTGATAACGTTTAAATTTAATGGGTAAAATCTGCAAAATGGAAGAGCACCATCAAAATACACCAGGAGAAAAAGTAGTAATACAATTCATAGAAACAGTACTTACACAATTCATAAAGAATAGTACTTGTATTATTCATAGCAATTGTAGTTATACAGTTCTGATCGGTACAACTGTGATATATTCAGGTTTTATTAACATGTGCATAGACTTTGAGGAGGTAGGCCATGAGTACAGAGTATTTTCAATAGTCAACGGTTTTGTATTCATTGCGTTTATCCATAACACGTGAATACATATTCCTGGCGTTGACACTTGTTTCACAATCTTAGTGGAGAAGCAGTATTGTTTCTGAGATGTAATTTGAACTCTCACTGGTTTGAACTCTCGCAGGTTTCCCTCTCGCCTTTGATGTAAACTAGCGGTATTAGCGGCTCTGTGGAATCACTGTTGACTGAGGAACCTTCACATTTGTATACAAACCTGTGGAATATAAAGACAAGAAGGCCTAGGCTGATTGTGTAACCATGGTGGATCGTTGCTCATAATTTTAGTCACTGATCTGTCTGGTCGAGACACGATGATTCACTCGACGGCATAACATAACCATCAACTACTTGTGAATCAGTCAATGAATAAAGCACGCTGTAAACCCGGAATGCTGGGTACACATATTGAAGCACCAAGCACGTTTTCTTCTCTTTCCACTCTGTAGCTTTAATGAACTGCGCCACTCATCGCAGGCATTTCAGAATTTGAACCCCGACAGGTACCTATTTTCAAATTGAATCAAATTGTTCGCAATTACAAAAACATCATCATGAATGATGGAGATGAATGAGTACGACGTTTATAATGCAGTTGCTGACGCCGAAGCTGTCCATGACGCTGTCAAGAAAAGACATAACTTAAACCTAAACCGGCTATAATGATTTCTCTCTATCAACATATCTGAGTTTTCTGACAAACTGATTGTGATAAATTGTGTTCTTCATCCCTATTAATGCTTCCTTGATTAACTAGAGATGGACGTGTTCAAACTGATTAACAAGTATATGTAAATGCATCTTGAACAGACAGCTCTAACTGTCAGGTACTAATACGCTCCTAAAATATAATAGGTGTACAACGAGTGCTTTAGGAAGTTGTGCACAAATCTGATGTCTTTAGTGTCGTCAACATCACAGGTGATTCTGTCAGGTCAGCATCATAAAGTACCACATGAATGTCTGACGACTGAGTGAGTGAGTTTAGTTTTACGCCGCTTTTAGCAATATACCAGCAATATCACACATCACAGCGGGGGATACCAGAAATGGGCTTACGCATTGAATGTCTGAAAAAGGACACGAAGATGGTAAAGGAGAAGGAAAAAAGCAGACGGAAGAGAAGAAAAAATCAGGAAAAGAAGAGTAAGAACGAAAATAGTAAACAGAAGTAAAAGTTTAATGAGAAGGGAATAGAGAAGGATAACAAGGAAAGAAAAAGAGGAAGGAGGGAAAAGGAAACTATAAGAGGATGATAAAGATGAAAGAAAACCTGAAAAGGAAAATATGGAAAAGAAGAAACGAAAAGTACAGAAGCCTAATCAGAAGGATATACATATTGTTTGTATCCTATGAATCACATTAAATGATGTTATGTTGGTTAAAGTGTTGTATCTTAGGGCAGTGTCCGATTCATATATTGTTACACGGTTCAGTTCTGGCGCCCCTCGTCACATTACCACTAGAATATAAAAAGGCGTAGAGCTGTACTCACTGTAATAAGAGGATTCCAATACTCCAACTATTCCATTTTCACATCTTCATGGTGAACGCTTGTAACACGATTGTATTTGGTTTCATTGGCACTGCTATAAATGTATATTGCTAACTAAAACATGACAAAATAAGAATAAACACGAAACCTTTATTTGAAACAAATAGCATACTATCTTCCCTTTATGGGTGGATATTTGTAAAAATTTGTCAAAATTATGAGTCCCATTAGAAAAAGCAAACAAATTACAACCTCCAGATTTTAATCCCTTTTCTACGTTCAGCCTCTTCACGTTCATTGCCATTTCCCAACGTGCTTATGTGAATGGCAATGACGATTGAAGAAAACGAGTTGTAATATTTTTTCGCTCCTGCAGAATTTATTGCCACGGATAAAATACTTTGATTGTAACTCCCAATTTCATGATCACGTAAAAACAACACTTTTTAAATGGTTGGAAGATCCATCTTGAACGAAGTTCTTTAGAATTCTATTTGAGATTGTTCGGGGATAATTATTCATTGAACCACCTGTACGTATTTCATCTAACTGTGTAAAAATGAAGTGCACGACTATTCTGTTCAGCGTTTTGACATTAACGTTGTTGCGCTTGTACAGCAATTAAACGTATACCACAGCTTTTCAATTGTCCCTGTGGGTTTACGCTCAAGCTCCTGGTCTCCAACAAATCGTGATAAGGATCTAGTGTCTTTACAATACTATTGTTCAACAAACAACCCAGCAGAAATACATTTGTGTGTACAAACTCCTCGGAAAAGACAAACGATCACTAACGTCTAGATCTCGACTCTGAAGCGTTTATTTCCTGCACGTAGTGTCGAACAAGTCAATGATGGTGCTTCAGGGGGCCAGCGGTTATCTTCAACTGGCGTGCCTACCACGATTTGCTTCCAAAGAAGTCAAACTGGGACAGAAAAAAAGTTCACATTTTCAGAAGTAGATTAATATGCGGAGTGATACAAGCAGAAAGAGTGTTTGGGTTTGACAAAAAGGGCACAACGCGTTCAATAGTTGTGCGATTAATGACCCAGTGAGCAAAAAAACAGAACTACCTTTTCTACTGGAAAGCAGACGAACAGTTTCAAATAAATTGTGTATCTTTTACAGGCGGGTTTCAGCATTCGCTCCATATTGAACAGCAACCGTTGATGACGTCATTGAAGTTTCTTTAAACATAAGAAAAAGCTGGAAATTTCAGGAAGGATTGCAGATAGTTGAACGGAAAGGAAATTTCTTTAGCAAGCATGCTGTCTTACGTCGATTCTATTACATGGAGAAGTTAATTGGAAAAAAATACAGCTGAGGACTTTTTTCTTCGTTTGGATTGTATAAAATGAGTATTGATGAACTGATACGGAAATTAATTTTGCCACATATGACTATGTGAATATGGTTATAATGGGGGAGATCTGCTCTTAAATACTACACAGGACCTTTTGAAAACATCTTACACCATGCATACTGACAAACTCAACTTGCACATTACAGCAGCAATGGAACCAGAACTTGAAAACACTGTGACACAATCGGTGTGAAATTTGTTTGTGTGGGGGTGTGCATGAGAACGTATGTCCATCTGAATGTGGAATTTCGTGTGTTCGCCTTGGTTTAGAAACGCGAGTGGACTGCGCTCGTTGTCCCCATGTGAATAATCAAACCTGGTTCGCAGGCATGGATTCTGATATCTTAACCCACCACCATTCCTTTGGTCAACTATGAAATGGGTAAAGTCACGCACCAGTTATAAAATCTTATATACATGACTATTGCTCTGGACACATGGATTTTGCAACCTGAAACAATTTTGGTAGGGCCAAATACTACCTTTCAAATATGTTTTTCAAATAAGTCAACTTAGGAATGGCAAGTACATCCGTACTTGACGCGCAGAAGGAAGCAAGCTGCATAGACATTTATTTATTACTGGAAAGGGATGAATCCAAACAAATAATGTGGAAGTGTGTTTACGTGTTTATAAGCTCGCAAATTGGCTCTGAAAATGCATTTCTGCAGAAAGTTTTTGGCAGAATTTTTTCCTGCAAAACCTTTTAGCAGAATTTTGCATAATCAAATGTTACATATATGTTTACTTGTATTCCGGAACCCACTTATCTTCAAAGCCTAGCCTGACTGGGGCCAGCCATGGAATAGTTCTGAATGTCTCAGTTTGTAACAATGAACTTCGTTTCCAACAATTCCTCACTGAAGCATACACACAACGTGTTGACAGTAATGTTTAGGAAATGGTGTCATTATTTAAGCGTTACGTACAAAAGTAATATTATGTTAAGTTATGTCAACAATCAACGTGTGCTGTTCACATTTAACAATCCAAATCCAAGAGTATCATGCTCCAGACCAATACGCATACATCTTAATTCGGCGACGTGCATAAATATGCTCACATTGTGAATTACAACGGAAAACTGAAGAGATTGCTTCAAGTACATGTAAGCGTGTATTTCCGATTTTCAGAATAGATTTCTTATTTTATAAAACTGTATAATGAAGTACTGTTATTTCGTTGAAAGACGAAAATCAATAATCTCGCACTTTCATATGGTTCAGGTGTACGTCATGTTGGTGTCACCTAGGTAGTTCATTCATATAGATGGTCATACATATAAGGAGTCATATAGGTGATCATGACACGGCAAAGCAGTGTTTGATATCATGAGCAACACTGCATGTGCTTGAGTCACGATTCGTTGTACTCTGCTATGTTACATGATGCAGTCTCACATTCACAATACACATCTAATCTCATTAAAATTAGGGCCAGTTAAGGCCAACGCTGAATCATGACTACATGATAATTCAGCATTCTGATCAATTTTTCAAGGGATAATATGACATCTTTACAACTTTTGAAAGCCATTGGGTCAAGTAATGTAGTTTGAATTGACTAAAAATATTTCGATCCATAAATATTGTAAAAGGAAATGCATTGCAATTTCACTGGAAATGGTTCAGACAGGACCAACTGGTTAACTCTGTATATCTTTATTCATTGTACACGGCGTCAACATCAAAGTCACGCATGCCCAGCACGTCTTATGCAAGTGACCGTGTCCCGGTACACTCATTCGTAGACACTGACTACATTCCCATCAAGACCAACAAGTTGAGCCTGTGTCGATATATTGGAACCTGTTCAAAGGGGAGCTTTGAGGCTGGAAACTTGGCCAAGAAGCCAGTGCGTCGACCTAAACTTAGGTCAAAATGAACCGAGATCTTTCTACCATCACATTTTTAATGGGGAGATATCAAGGTCTCCACACGCCCCTGCGGTTCAATGTATTCATCTAGCACCAATCCGTCTACTGGTGATTCCAGCAGTTATTTCATCTGCTTATCTTGTGTCTCATATCAACATCATCTACATGCAGACATTGTCCGAGTCCGTCCACAATATCCTGACTACAAAGAAGATGCTGTAGTTTATGATGCTTGCCACAACCCGAAGATGTCTTTGAAAGCAAGCATGATTTATATTAAAGACTCTCGACGTAATGTCACTCTCTGGATGATTCCAGAGGAAATATTTGATTTTCTTTTCAAAGATGGCTTTGGTACAAACGATATATTTTTATGTTCCTTGGAGTGTTGTATTCTTTCAAGTTTATGAGAAAATCTGCGTCATCATTAAAAAGTGATCTGTTCAGAAAGCATGGCTCAATTTTGACAGAATGACAAAGTGTCGTGGTGATTGTTTGAAGGAAATTGAACGTAGCAAGTTCCACGTTGTACAGTACTACTAGTTCGATATTCACCATGTCTTTTCCGTTTGAAGTGTTTGTCAGCTGAATTCGGCGAATCTGCAATTGAAATTGTCTTGGGGTGTAGAAGAGGCGTTAAAAGGTTTCCCTGTGAGCATAACACGGTGACTATAGCTGTAATTGAAGATGCTAACGAGGCCCTACAACCTGTCGACTTGGCTTCAAAGGGATGGGGCACATTTACCGAGCTCTACAATGCCTGTTAAAAGCTTAGCTAGTGATATGAGTGGTCAAGCAAAGTAACGTTGCTATAGAATGAATAATTGCCATAGATAAGGAAAAAATGGCAAAGGATTAGATCAATGTTTGTTGCAAACACTATCTCTCTAGCTGTAGGACTATTTCCCTAATCATAGAATTACCACCCATCATAGCAAAGACCACTTCAATATAGCTCTACATTTTTGGGGCCGTTTTTGCTTTCGTGCGTCATGTTCTGACTGGTTTTAAAGGATCGTAAGATTTGCTATCAAAGATAGTAACGCACATCAAAGCAAACTTGTGTTACAAGCATGTCATATTGTGACAGAGTAGGTGCATTATTACACGCTAGCAGCAAACCTCGTTGAAGCATTCATGTGTTGGAACACAAAGCCATCTTCCATCAATTCATTAATATTGCCCATCATTTCAATCCACTTTCATTATCCTTGTGACAGGACATCAAACAAGTGAAGATTGTTGTTGATATTACGCTTGTGTGATAATTGTAGAAGATTGTGTTGCGCAATTGTCATTGAGTCTATGTCGAAATGAATCTGCACAGAAGAATGTCCATTACCCGATTCCGCCGTTCATTGGCCATTGTTAACTATGATGAAATCTAGCAGTGGATCTGTGCCGATCGCTAAAGCTCACCAGCTAGACTCAGTGTAGGGATAGAATAAACGCCAGCAGGTAACTATATTAACTTCTACCTTGTGATGTGTTTGTGTGATGTGTATGTATGCGCGCCCGCCCATGCGTGTGTGTGTGTGGACAGAGTGGGTGTCTTTGCAACTTCGTGTTAATTCCTATCTCATACGCGATACACATCACCCCAATAATTGGGCAAGTTGAGTTTGAAGATCTCCCATTCTGCGATAATAATAATATTGACAACACCAGTAATATAGGATTGGATGGTCAGGCTCGATAACATGGATAATTGCATGTCAACGTAACATTGTTCATAAAAACGATCACTGGTCGTCACTGTTTACTACAAATCTGTTTAATATCATGTTAAACAACAAAGGGTACCGGAGACATATCTACACCAATACAATGCACGGATATATTTATTGAGAAAGCCATAAAACAGAATTGCCCTAATTTCAATTACATGGTATCTGAACACAATGCATTTTTGCGAGTATAACCTTTTCCTAATTAGCATATCGCAAAAAAATGTTTCTCAAACACATTTTTGAGTTGCAAAATGCCTTGGCCCTTAAAACATTGAAACGACACATTGTTTTTGTAAATAATATCCCAGTCTTCCATGTGTTGGTATAAATTCATTTAAAACGGAATGTAAATATGCATTGTGCAAAATTGTATTCTTAATGTGGTATCTATGTGATATATATGCTCGGTCTCTTCTAACAAGACGGAAGGTAGTCGTGTGTACTCTCTCAACACCACAATCGCACGGTACTTTCTGATTGTTATTATAGGCGTCAAGACTAGCGAGGCATGTTTGTTAACGACCCAGCTTCAGGTGACAAATATTGTCACGCAAACATATTGAGCCCACATTAACGGTTGTGAAATAACGATCACACTGTCTTTAACTGCGTATTTTGTAATTCTGTTTAGTAAATATAAGTGGTGTTGAGAAATGAATTTAAAGTCTGCTTCTGGTTATAGCTTGACTTAGTTTTCACATTTGATTGACAAGGTGCCTTTTTATCACTGATTGCTACACGTTTACGCACTGCACGTTTTGAACCTTGTCTACCTTTCAGAGAATGATGAAACGCAAATCAAGAGGGGAATCAGTTTGGGTTATCTGCCGAAACATTCCAAAAAGCAGTGAAATAAATGTGTGTGAAAAAATATCGCGTAAGACACCAGGTATTCGCGAAAATGGTTCTGCTCTACAAGTGGGATCCGTCAATTTGCTTAAAGGTAAGTGTTTGCTGCCTGGCTAGGTTTCTTGTTGAAACGTCAAAGGAACATTAAAACAAGCAACTTTTATAATTTCGCTTATGAATCACGATGAGACCAGATGCTGACACCTTTGTCTTCTCAAAGAAGCTCGAGAATGATTACCAGTTGTTCCACTCTTCAGTAAGAACTTTGCTGACCTCTTCACAGATGACTTAAGAACAGGACATCATAGAATTGCGATCTGTAGTTCGTTGAAAGTAGGCATCAACAACCATGGCGTGATGAGGCTGTGATTTATCGTCCATGAGGATTAGGTCCCGTCCGATTACGGTATGGACATAACAAGAATATCATTTCTGAGGCGGTGGTGCATGCCTGTGGTGGAATGTTGTCGATCATCTGCATGTAGCTGGGTGGATGATCCAGATATCGTGTGTCCATTAAAACCCTTGCTGATCACATTTTAACTGATACTTAAGATGGTCTGCAACATTGTGAGTACCCAGTTTCGAACATGCCTATTCAATTTACCAAATGTTTGGTTGTCCCGTGTTGCAAGCCACAGCAGAGCATGGTGTGCTCTCAAATAAAGATGTGAAACTGTTCTGTTACATCGTAGTGTATTAAAGCATTTCCTAGTCACTCCGAAGACCCGGGTACAATTCCTCACATGGGTAGAATGTGTGAAGCTCATTTCTAGTGTCCCCCGCCAATTATAATAGCTACTGATTGTTTAAAAGAGCAATATATGTTCACGTGTGTGACACTTTTGTAACGGAATAAAGAATTTTGCAAGGTGACGGTATGTTCATTAAGAAGCAGCTTGACGATGCAGACCCATTTTACGGATCTAAAACAGACCAAATTGTTGCAAGATTCTGATATCCTGCCAAACAAGTTGATGATACTCGAAACAAAAAACCCTATAATTTCCAAAATAATGAGAGATATTACTTTCTAGTCATACTTGAAGGATAATAGTGAGTGTGATATTGGCTTTACGTTGCTTTTCGCAGTATTCCAGCAATATCACTGAGGGGGATACCAGAAATGGGCTTGACACATTGTACCCATGAGGAGAAACTAACCCGGGTCTTCCGTGTGACGAACGGATGGTACCACCAGGCTGCCCCGCCATCCCCTTGAAATATAAGAGGGCGATAAAGAAGAAAGGAAACCTGAAACGGATAATAAGGAAAAGAAGAAGTTATGCACAAAGCTGAATCCTTAGTGCTGTCAACGTCAGAGGTGAATATGACAAGTCAGTGTCATAATGTACCACATGAATGTCTGATGAGTGAGTGAGTGAGTTTGGTTTTACGCCGCTTTAGCAATATTTCAGCAATATCAGGGGGAGGGGTAGGAGCGGCCACCAGAAATGGGGTCACACACTGAATGTCTGAAGAAGGACACGAAGATTGAAAAGACGGAAAATAAGCAGACGGAAGAAAAGGAGAAACCGCGGGTAAAGAAGTGGAAGAAGGGTAATAGTAAAAATAAAAGTTTAATAAGAAAGGAATTGGGAAAGATAACAAGGAATAGAAATTGAGGATGGAGGAAAGAGGAAACATAAGAGTGAGTGAATATGGTTTTACGCTGCTTTTAGCAATATCACTTCGGGGAACACCATGAATATATTATGAATCATGTTAAATGATGGTCTGTTGGTTGAAGCGTTGCTTCTTTGGGCCGTGTTAGATTCTTACATTGGTACAAAGTCAAGTGTTGGTGTCTCTCCAACCACTAGAATTTTAAAAGGTGCAGAACTGAACTCACTGTAATAAGAGAATTTGAATTATCTTTATCTATTCCAATTTTCACATCTTCATGGTGACTGCTCGTAACACTCATTTACTTTCATTGAAACTGCTATAAATATATATTGCTAACTAACATGACAAAATAAGAATAAACAGGAAACTTTCATTTCAATCAAAAAACATAGTGTCTTCCCATTTTTGATGGATATTTGTATAAAATATGTCAAATTCATGTTTATGAGCTCCACTAGAAAAAGCAAACAAATTACAACCTCCAGATTTTAATCCCGTTTCTACGTTCAGCCTCTTCACGTCCATTGCCATTTCCGAACGTGCTTATTTGAATGGCAATGACGATTGAAGAAAACGAGTTGTAATATTTTTTCGCTCCTGCAGAATTTATTGCCACGGATAAAATACTTTGATTGTAACTCCCAATTTCATGATCACGTAAAAACAACACTTTTTAAATGCTTGGAAGATCCATCTTGAACGAAGTTCTTTAGAATTCTATTTGAGATTGTTCCGGGGATAATTATTCATTGAACCGCCAGTACGTATTTCATCTAACTGTGTAAAAATGAAGTGCACGACTATTCTGTTCAGCGTTTTGACGTTAACACTGGTGTGCTTGTACAGTAATTAAACGTATACCAAAGCTTCAATTGTCATTGTGGGTTTACGCTCAAGCTCCTGGTCACCAACAAATCGTGATCCTGATCTAGTGTCTTTACAATACTATTGTTCCACAAACAACCCAGTAGAAATACATTTCTGTGTACAAGCTTCTTGGAAAAGACAAACGATCACTAACGTCTACATCTCGACTCTGAAGCGTTTATTTCCTGCACGTAGTGTCGAATAAGTCAATGATGGTGCTTCAGGGGGCCAGCGGTTATCTTCAACTGGCGTGCCTACGGCGATTTGCTTCCAAAGAAGTCAAACTGGAACAGAAAAAAAGTTCACGTTTTCAGAAGTAGATTGATATGAGGAGTGATACAAGCAGAAAGAGTGATTGGGTTTGAAGAAAAGGGCACGAAGCGTTCAATTGTTGTGCCATTAATGACCCAGTGAGCAAAAAAGGGAACTACCTTTTCTACTGGAAAGCAGACGAACAGTTTCAGATAAATTGTGTATCTTTCACACACTGGTTTCAGCATTCGCTCCATATTGAACAGCAACCGTTGATGACGTCATTGAAGTTTCTTTAAACGTAAGAAAAGCTGGACATTTCAACAAGAATTGCAGATAGTTGAACGGAAAGGAAATTTCTTTAGCAAGCATGCTGTCTTACGTCGATTCTATTACATGGAGAAGTTAATTGGAAAGAAATACAGCTGAGGACTTCTTTCTTCGTTTGGATTGTATACAATGAGTATTGATGAACTGATATTGATATTAATTTTGCCACATGTGACTATGTGAATATGGTTATATTGGGGAGATCTGCTCTTAAATACTACACAATAGACATGAACCTTTTGAAAACATTTTACACAATGCATACTGATAAACTCTACTAGCACATTACAGCAGAAATGGAACAAGAACTTCAGAACACCGTCACATAATCGGTCTGAAATTTGTTTGTGTCCAACTGTCTGAAATGTGGAATTTCGTGTGTTCGCCTTGGTTTAGAAACGCGAGCGGACTGCGCTCATTGTCCCCATGTGAGGAATAAAATCCAGTTCCCAGGCATGGATTCTGATATCTTAGTCCACCACCACTCCTTACGTGAACAATGAAATGGGCAAAGTCACGCACTAGTTTAAAAATCTTATATACATGACTATTGCTCTGGACACATGGATTTTGCAACCCGAACAAACTTGTCTATATTGAAGGAGGTAGGGCCAAATACTACCTTTCAAATACGTTTTAAAAGCGTTTTCCAAATGCAAAAACTACACTAAATACACTAAGTCAACTTAGGGATGGCAAGCACGTCCGTACTTGACGCGCAGAAGGAAGCAAGCTGCATACACATATATTTATTATTGGAAAGGGATGAATCAAGAAAATGTGCAAGTGTGTTTACGTGTTTATAAGCTCGCAAATTGGCTCTGAAAATGCATTTCTGCAGAAGTTTTTGGCAGAACGTTTTCCTGCAGAGCTTTTTCCTGCAAAACCTTTTAGAAGAATTTTGCATAATCAAATGTTACATACATGTTTCCTTGTATTCCGGAACCCACTTATCTTCAAAACCTAGTCTGACTGGGGCCAGCCATGGAATAGGTCTGAATGTCTCAGTTTGTAACAATGAACTTCGTTTCCAATAATTCCTCACTGCAGCATACACACAACGCGTTGACAGTAATGTTCAGGAAATGGTGTCATTATGTAAGCGTTACGTACAAAAGTAATATTATGTTAAGCTATGTCAACAATCAACGTGTGCTGTTCACATTTACAAATCCAAATCCAAGAGTATCATGCTCCAGACCAATACGCATACATCTTAATTCGGCGACGTGCATAAATATGCTCACATTTTGAATTACAACGGAAAACTGAAGAGATTGCTTCAAGTACATGTAAGCGTGTATTTCCTATTTTCAGAATAGATTTCTTATTTTATAAAACTTTACAATGAAGTACTGTTATTTCGAAAATAAATAATCTCGCACTTTCATATGGCTCAGGTGTACGTCATGTTGGTGTCACGTAGGTAGTTCATTCATATAGATGGTCATACATATAAGGAGTCATATAGGTGATCATGACACAGCAAAGCAGTGTTTGATATCACGAGCAACACTGCATGTGCTTGAGTCACGATTCGTTGTACTCTGCTATTTTACATGATGCTGTAATGTATATATACAATGTATATTGTGAATATTCTCACATTCACAATTCACATCTACTCTCATTACAATTAGGGCAAGTTTACATGATAATTCAGCATTCTGATCAATTTTTCAAGGGATAATATGACATATTTACAACTTTTGAAAGCCATTGGGTCAAGTAATGTAGTTTGAAACGACCCAAAATATTTCGATCCATAAGTATTGTAAAAGGAAATGTATTGTAATTTCACTTGAAATGGTTCAGACAGGACCAACTGGTTAACGCTGTATATCTTTATTTATTGTTCACGGCGTCAACATCAAAGTCACGCATGCCCAGCACGTCTTATGCAAGTGACCGTGTCCCAATACACTCATTCGTAGACACTGACTACATTCCCATCAAGACCAACAAGTTGAGCCTGTGTCGATATAATGGAACCTGTTCAAAGGGGAGCTTTGAGGCTGGAAACTTGGCCAAAAAGCCATTGCGTCGACCTAAACTTAGGTCAAAATGAACAGAGATCTTTCTACCATCACGTTCTTAATGGGGAGATATCAAGGTCTCCACACGCACCTGCGGTTCAATGTATTCATGTAGCACCAATCCGTCTACTGATGATTCCAGCAGTTATTTCGTCTGCTTATCTTGTGTCTCATATCAACATCATCTACATGCAGACATCGTCCGAATCCGTCCACAATATCTTCACTACAAAGAAGATGGCGTAGTTTATGATGCTTGCCACAACCCGAAGATGACTTTGAAAACAAGCATGATTTATATTAAAGACTCTCGACGTAATGTCACTCTCTGGATGATTCCAGAGGAAATATTTGATTTTCGTTTCAAAGATAGCTTTGGCACAAACGAGATATTTTTATGTTCCTTGGAGTGTTGTTTTCCTTCAAGTTTATGAGAAAATCTGCGTCATCATTAAAAAGTGATCTGTTCAGAAAGCATGGCTCAATTCTGACAGAATGACAAAGTGTCGTGGTGATTGTTTGAAGGAAATGGAACGTAGCAAGTTCCACATTGTACAGTACTACTAGTTCGATATTCACCATGTCTTTTCCGTTTGAAGTGTTGTCAGCTGAATTTGGCGAATCTGCAATTGAAATTGTCTTGGGGTGTAGAAGAGGCGTTAAAAGGTTTTCCTGTGAGCATAACACGGTGACTATAGCTGTAATTGAAGATGCTAACGAGGCCCTCCAACCTGTCGACTTGGCTTCAAAGGGATGGGGCACATTTACCGAGCTCTACAATGCCTGTTAAAAGCATAGCTAGTGATATGAGTGGTCAAGCAAAGAAACGTTGCTATAGAATGAATAATTGCCATAGATAAGGGAAAGAAAGGCAAAGGATTAGATCAATGTTTGTTGCAAACACTATCTCTCTAGCTGTAGGACTATTTCCCTAATCATAGAATTACCACCCATCATAGCAAAGACCACTTCAATATAGCTCTACATTTTTGGGGCCGTTTTTGCTTTCGTGCGTCATGTTCTGACTGGTTTTAAAGGATCGTAAGATTTGCTATCAAAGATAGTAACGCACATCAAAGCAAACTTGCGTTACAAGCATGTCATATTGTGACAGAGTAGGTGCATTATTACACGCTAGCAGCAAACCTCGTTGAAGCATTCATGTGTTGGAACACAAAGCCATCTTCCATCAATTAATTAATATTGCCCATCATTTCAATCCACTTTCATTATCCTTGTGACAGGACATCAAACAAGTGAAGATTGTTATTGATATTACGCTTGTGTGATAATTGTAGAAGATTGTGTTGCGCAATTGTCATTGAGTCTATGTCGAAATGAATCTGCACAGAAGAATGTCCATTACCCGATTTCGCCGTTCATTGGCCATTGTTATAGTCTGTTTGCAGTGAAAACGTACCGATGAATTTCACTTTCAACAAAATGTAAATCAAAAGAAGTGAAATTAAGCTTGCTAATCCTCATAATTTTACCTTGCCATTTGAACATTTCAAATTCAGAATTTTTTCAACTTAAGATAAAAGTTGTTTAACAAACGATCATAGTTTCAAATCGCTATTACTGGTTTGTACTACAAAGGGGTAAGCGCAGTAGTTGGAACAGTGAAACAAATGCACGTGCGGTACGTGATGAGCGTTAACTTAGACCAACTCTCTTGTTCTTGGTGTTTCATTTAATGTGCACACTCCCGTGTAATAGAAACCAATAATAACGATTTGAAACTATGACCGTTTGTTAAACAACTTTTATCCTAAGTTGAATTAAATTCTCAGATTTAAACGTTCAAATGGCAAGGTAAAATTATGAGGATTCGCAATCTTAATTTCACTTTATTTGATTTACATTTTTGGTTGAATTGAAATTCATCGGTACATTTTCACTGCAAACAGACTATAACTATGATGGAATCTAGCAGTGGATCTGTGGCTATCCCTACATGACACCACGGAGTGTAGGGAGCGCAAGTAACTGCATTTCTATCTTGTGCTGTGTTTGTGTGATGTGTTTGTGTGATTCGTGTGTATGTGCGCCCGCCCATGTGTGTTTGTGTGATATGTTTGTGTGATTCGTGTGTATGTGCGCCCGCCCATGTGTGTTTGTGTGATGCGTATGTGTGATATGTTTGTGTGTGTGTGTGTGTGCGCCCGCCCATGTGTGTTTGTGTGAGGTGATAGTGTGTGTTTTTAACCTCGTTTGTGTTAATCCCGGTCTAATTCGTGATACATATCACCACGATAATCGAGGCCATTGAAAATAAGGATCTCTCATTCTGCGATAATAATAATGTGTTCGATGGCCAGGCTTGATAACATGGATAATTGCATGTCAGCGTAAAATTGTTCATAATATCGATCTCTGGTCGTGACTGATTACGACAAGCTGAATATCGTGTTATACAACAAACAAGGGGTGCCGGGGACACATCTACACCAGTAAATTGCACGGTTATGTTCATTGACAAATCTATAAAACAGTTATAAAACAGAATTGCCCTAATTTCAATAACGTAGTATTTGATCACAGTACCTCTTTTACGAGTAAACCTTTTTCCTAACTATGATTCCGCGAAAAATGTTTCTAAAACAACTTTTTGAGTTGCGATTGTTTCAAATAATATCCCAGTCTTACATGTGTTGATATAAATTCATTTAAATCGCAATGCAAATATGGATTGTAATCTCAATGTGGTATCTATATAAAACATATGCTCGGACTCTTCTAACAAGACGGAAGGCAGTCGTGTGTACTCTCTCAACACCACAATCGCACGGTACTTTCTGATTGTTATTATAGGCGTCAAGACTAGCGAGGCATGTTTGTTAACGACCCAGCTTCAGGTGACAAATATTGTCACGCAAACATATTGAGCCCACATTAACGGTTGTGAAATAACAACCGCGCTGTGTTTAACTGCTTGTTTTGTAATTCCGTTAAGTAAAAATAAATGGCAATGAGAAATATATTTAAAGTCTTCTTCTCGTTATAGTTTGACTATTGTTTGACATTTCCCTGAAACAGTACATTTTTATCACCGTCGGCTGCACCTTTATGCACTGTAAGTTTTGTATCGTGTCTACCTTTCAGAGAATTATGAAGTTCAATAGGGGAACCAGTATAGGTTATCTGCCGAAACATTCCAAAAAGACCAGTGAAATTTATGTGAAAATATCGCTGAAGAGACATACGCGAAAACGGTTCTGGTCCACCAGTGGGATCCGCCACATTTTCAATTTGCTTAAAGGTACGTGTTTTCTGCCTGGCTATGTGTGTTGTTGAAACGTCAAAGGAACTCCATAAAAATGCCAAGACCAAACACGAAACTCTAATTAGCGCGCAAATGAATCACGATGAGATCAGAGGCTGGCAACGTTGGCTTTTCAAATGTTCTCTATGATGATTACCAGTTGTTCCACTCTTCAGAAAGAGCTGTGCCGACTTCCTTCGGAGATGACGGAAGGACAGGGCGTATGGCAAGGCGATCTGCAGCTCGTTCAAAGTAGGCATCAACGTAGGTTGTGCATTATTGTCCATGAGGATTAAGTCCAGACCGATTATGCTACAGACATATCAAGACTATATCAATACTGTGCTTGTGGTGGAACGCCGTCGATCATCTGCATGTAGCTGGGTGGATGATCCAGACGTTTTGCGTCTATTAAATCCTTTGCTGATCACACTTTGGCTGATACCAAAGATGGCCTGCAGCATTGTGAGTACCCAGTTTCTAGCATGCCTATGCAACTGCCCAATTATTTGGTCGTTTTGCAAACCACAGCACCAAATAGCGTGCTCTCATAAAGATGAGAAACTGTTCCGTCACGATATTTAAAACACTTGTTTCTGAAACATATCGTTCCCATGCCTTCGTCCGTTCTTCGAGGTGGTGCTGTAGCCTAGTGGTTAAAGCGTTCGCTCGTCACGCGGAAGACCCATGTTCGGTTCCCCACATGGGTAAAATGTGTGACCTCCGCCGTAATATTGCTTGAATATTCCGCAAGTCCTCGTAAAACCATACGCACTCACTATTATCCTTCAGCTTGGACTAGAAAGTAGTATCTCTCGTTATTTTGGATGATATATACGTTTTTATAGAGTATCATCTACTTGTATGAGAAGGTTTAAGAATCTTGCAACAATTTGCAACATCAGAATTTAGAAAAGTCTGATTCAGATGAATGAAATGAATTTGCATTGTCAAGCTGCTTCTTAACGAGCATATATACTCTTAAAAAGTAGGGGAACTTAATTTTAAATTTACCATTGAAAACTATGGGAGATATATTGGAGTCAACCAATGTTGAAATGATAATACTGGATGTTTTGAGAGTGCATCACCACTTGCACTTCTTCATTACAATAGTTGTTTGTACAGTAATCGCTCTTGAAATTAGCATGTGTACGATTTTTCATTTCCACCAACAAAAATACAACAAAAAACCAAAACGGCTGGAAACAAACACTAACAACTCTTGGATGCAAGATGAGTGTCAAAATTAATGGTCTACAGTGATTTATCAACCTTCTTGAAAACCGTCAAATCCAGAATGACACCCCATGCACGGGCTACTGCGTTGTGCACGTGCATCCCATGCGTTGTGTTTTAGGGGCGGTGATCAGGGGCGTAGCTACCATTAAAAAAAGCCCGGGCTTACACATGATTTTTGCTATTATAGTTGGGAAAGCCCTCAATACTATGTAAATTATAATGCTTTGCAACCTATCGGGCTTACGAAAAAAAAAGACCTGGTGATAAAAAGAAATGGCGGTGCGTTCATAAGACATCTGTCTTTGAAAAGTTTGTTGATACTTCCTATCAAAATTGGAAGATCAGGTTCCCGTACTTTTTCTAAGAGTACAGAAGAAACCGTCTTTTTGCAAAATGCCATGGCCATTCTTCCGTTACAAAGAGGTCACACACGTGAACAGATATTGCTCGTTTAAATAAACAATCAGTAATGGAAGCCAAAACGGCCACACAACCGAAAATGCATTTGTTTTGGGTATTGAGGCATATGATTGTCAAGCAGGATAATGTGTTGTTTTCCTGTCATTCATTTCGAGTTCAAGTTGATCGTGCGTTTTAGTATACGTGTATAAACACAGGTGTAAAAAAGCAAGACAACAGGTTAATCAGCTCCTTCTCGTGTTCAGAAGACACTGCAGGGCACGTTGAATTACCAGCGAACGATAGGTTTTGATGGCATAAAAATCAGCTGACCTGTGTTGAGTCATCAAGGCAAAAAGTGACTGTGTGACCCCAGTGAGACCTCAACGCATGTTGAAAGGACGAGTCAGTGAGTTTAGTTCTACACCGCTTTTAGTAATATTCCAGCAATATAACTACGGGGGACTCCAGAAATGGTCTTCAGACATTTTACCCATGTGGGGGAATCGACGCGGGTCTTCGGAGCGAACGCTTTAACCACTAGACTACCCCACCGCCCCTGCAGGATAATCGATGGTAACACTTTACAACCAATAGTGAACTATGACAGGAAATGTCAATAGGACCGGAAGTAGGTCACGACACTTCGCGAGACCTCAGTACTCCCAGTGACAAACAACGTACACTTGGTCCGGTCTAGTAAAGCCATATTTGGCGTTCGCGCAATTTGGAACCAGAACTAGTTCTTGAATATACGTTTGTCACCGGAAAACTTTTACCGGAAGTAAAAAGGGCCCCTTCGCAAAAAAGGGAGCCGGGAACCAGCTTAGTACGGGGAGAGCTTGTCGGGCGGTGGGGTAGCCTGGTGGTTAAAGCGTTCGCTCGTCACGCCGAAGACCAGGGTTGATTCCCCAAGTTGGTGCAATATGTGAAGGCCTTTTCTGACGTTCCCCGCCGTGATATTGCTGGAATATTGCTAAAAGCGTAGTAAAACCATATACACTCACTTTCCTTGTCATGACAGCTGACACAATATTTTGGATACAAAACATGCCCTTGCATTCGTATTATCAATTACTGCTCTCCGTGGGAACTAAGCTTAAAACGTCATGTGGTTCTCGACAAGTGATTGTACCGGTTTTCGCACCTCAATGTATTCAGAACAGTGACGTCGATTCATTGTATTATCTCCCTTAATAGCTAAAATGCATAGATTAGCATTAAAACGCCCGTATGTTTTCAGAAATGAGGGGGCCAGTGTAACTTGATTATGCGCCCATATTGCTTGACGACGGGCCATTATCACCGTCATAAGGAGCTCAGCTCCTGATGTTCAATCACCCATGATGCCATGTCTCACTTCACCGACACGTCGCCATGTCCTACGGCTCGTTTGAACTTTGGTTCAATATTGACGATATTTCCGACTTACATTCGTCACACCCCGGTACCACTATGCACTTTCTTGCCATAAATTACAACATGCAACAATGAAAACATTGACTGGAACTCTACCGCTGTTGAGCACTGAAAAACATGGCGGCTGGTAGTATAGCCAAAGGCCAAGGTTGAATGTCGTCACGCTCAATAGTGACGTCATCAGTTTTGTTCTGTGACGTTTCCATATTTTTAAAAAGTGGGCCATTGACCTCCGCCGTTTGTTGTTAGCAGTAAATGCTTCAAAACCGATACTGTTGTTTGTTTTTATTTTATTAAAAATTCCCCATTTTACCTATAATAAGGGAAACGCTCTTTTACAGGGCATTATCATTTGCAGAAGCCCGAGGACTTTTCAACTGCCCTCCTTAGTGGGGCAGTTAATGAAAGACCTCGGGCTTCTGCAAATGATAATGCCCTGAAAAATAGCGTTACCCTTATATTATACTGTGTACTGCTGTTAGGCCTACTTGATTTCACTCCTAAATAACGTGCTGTTTACCTTACAGGAGGATTAAGGATACATTTGTTCCAACGGTTGATAAGACGGATAAAACTCTTCTTAGGAAGGCAGGGACCTTTCAAGTATAACCTAGAGTTTTAAACGCGGTTTTACAGAAACAGCCCTGAAATCGCAACCAAAACCTTGGAGAATGTCTTATCCTTCACGAACAGCAGCTCCTCATGCACTTTGAGCATTATTCGAATGGTTCTCTCCAGAGATTATTGTCTACAGACAGGTAATCTTGTGACGAACAAGACGTGACGTTCCAGAACGGAAAATAGAAGCGCCAAATGCCATTCTGTGTTCATGTAAATACATTCGACAGTGCACACTCTTAGTTGCTGTTGATCGGGGTTCGTGCCTAGAATGCATTATCACAATTGTTCTAAATATCAGACCGCTTCCGCAGACGTAGGAATAGTGCAAGTGCCTGGACAGCGCAAGGTCCGTGGTTCAATTCCGGCCACGTCACACAGCGGCGCTGAAAGATTGTACTTGTAGCCTCGCACTCGCCTTTGAGGAGACAAAACAAGGACTGGTAGGTACAAGGTCATTACATTGTGTCTCTGGTGGTGTTCAGCTCGTATTCAGTATGTTTGAGCTGGTTTGTTGTTTAACGCCGCACTCAGCAATATTCCAGCTATATGGCGGCTGTCTGTAAATAATCGAGTCTGCACCAGACAATCCAGTGACCAGCAAGTTTGTGAGCTGGTTGACAGCGATGGACATTGCTCATAATGTTTGTAACGGAGTTGTATGGTCTGGATTCCATCAGTTACAGGCAGCCATCGAATGGAAGGACTATTGCTGTCTCCGCGTCGGGCAACAAACACATAATTTTGTGTGATTGCTACCGGTAGAGTGAGTGGGTGAGTTTAGTTTTACGCCGCATCCAGCAATATTCCAGCTATATGGCGGCGGTCTGTAAATAATCGAGTCTGGACTAGACAATCCAGTGATCAACAGCATGAGCATCGATCTGCGCAATTGGGAACCGATAGCATTTGTCAAACACGTCAGCGAGCCTGACCACCCGATCCCGTTAGTCGCCTTTTACGACAAGCATGGGTTACTGAAGACCAATTCTAACCCGGACCTTCATCGTGCTACCGGTAGAGTGGGATATGCTTACCTTGTTTGCCAACATTGCTTTTGAATGATTTGTTCGAATGGCCAATTCGCAGCGAAGACTTTAAACCTCGACGTTGGCAGTCGGATTAGAAAGTTCACCTGACTCTTACCACGATGGAAGTGTTATCCGATCTTTACGAGGCCATAACGTATAAAATAATTATAGAACAGAACAGAACAGAACTTTTATTTCAGTAACAGGCCTCCGGCCCAAAATACATGTACATAAATTGATGATAAGTAGAGCACATATATATTTCATTTAGATTTGTGTTTCTTGTCAACAAAGTATAAAAATAGACATACATCCTTAATAATATTAACATTTTTACTCTGTAATATTGATATAAAATTAATAATTGATGGACATTTACTAAAATATTTTGATATGTACTTATTTCTGATATGAGAATATGCATCACAGATATAAAACACATGCCATTCATCTTCAACAACAAAGATACCATTTAATTTACAAAACAGGCAATGCCTTTCATTATATGCAAAATTATAATTAAGTATGATTATTGAAAATCTCAGATTCCATAATCTTC
Source organism: Haliotis rubra (assembly GCF_003918875.1). Lineage (NCBI taxonomy): Eukaryota > Metazoa > Mollusca > Gastropoda > Lepetellida > Haliotidae > Haliotis > Haliotis rubra. The sequence goes on from NW_025767116.1 coordinate 321,025, forward strand.
ACGCCAGACTCTGTATTAGTCCAAACCCCGTCTCAAGACCAATTCCTCTCCACTCATTAAAAACCAACAACGAAACAGACACATGTTTGCAACCACAACTTCAAAAATCTTCATACCCAATACATCTCACCCGACACATAACATTCCACTCCTTCACTCCACATCAAGAGACCAGGGAAGATCCGGATTAGAATTGGTCTTCAGTAACCCATGCTTGTCGTAAGAGGCGGCTAACGGGATCGGGTGGACAGACTCGCACATGTCATCGTATCCAATTGCGTAGATTGATGCTGAGGCTGTTGATCACTGGATTGTCTGGTCCAGACTCGTTTATTTACAAACTGCCACCATATAGCTGGAGTATTGCTGAGTGTAGCGCTAAACAACAACCAACCAACCACATCATGAACTGTGACTGGTCTACAGCACCCAAGGCCTGTCGAAAGTGGTAGTCGGGCGGTCAGGAGTGATTCGTATTCTTAATGATCAGATCAGTGCTCATGATGTCAATCGCTGGATCATCTGATCCAGACATTTTTATTTACAAACCGCCGTCATAAAGGTTGAATATTGCTGAGAGCGAAGTTAGACAAACAAACAGAGAGACAAACAAACATAGACTCCACATCAAAGCAAAGCCTTGATCTAAGTGCATTTGTCACCAAATGGACACAACGACAAGTGCACTGTAGAATTACCGTGACACTGAAAACTGCATGATCAAATGAAGAACTTCGATATGGCATGTGATATTGTCATCAATCTAGACCTTTCAAATACCAGCCACTTTTGGTGTGCATCTCAGCTTGAATATCCGTAGCTGTCCATTGTTGTCAAATCACAAAGCCACGCTTCCGTCAGCGACGAATGACATTTCTTATCTTGTTTGCAATCTGATGCATATTAATAGCTGTCTGTCACTTGCCGGTTATCTATTATTCACATCATTCTGTTTATTGATGATGAATGTTGTATCTGTGCAACTGTCTGAAATATAACCGATAATTAATTGCTTTTCAACAATACCCATGTTGGTATCAAATATTGACGGTCATAAATGTATTGACTTGGGAGGGTAATGACGTTTAGGAAGTAAAGTTAATGTGTGACGAAGACACATGATACCCCCACTAGACCAAGAATCGTAAAGCCTTATGTAAAATGCACACCCTAAATGGGGCCGTGTCTATGCTGTCCGTATATTAGCTAAAGTAATACGGCTTGGGACAAAGCCTTCGTGTATTGTATACACTCGGGAATAATGTGAGTATTGTGTTTCTGAGCTGAGCTTGGGAGGAACATAATAGCGTCCTCGTTGGGATTACGACCACTAAACGTGTACGGACTCACCTGTGTGTTAATGTCGAGGTGCCATTCATCACGACAAAACACGATACTGACTCGTTCGCTGAATAAATCATCTCTCACAAAGAAAACGGAGAGAGAGAGAGAGAGAGAGAGAGAGAGAGAGAGAGAGAGAGAGAGAGAGAGAGAGAGAGAGAGAGAGAGAGAGAGAGAGAGAGAGAGAGAGAGAGAGAGAGAGAGAGAGAGAGAGAGAGAGAGGAATATATATTTTGCAAGACAATTTATAATATAAGTATTCTTTGATGTAAACAACTGAGCTAATTTCACTTCAGATGGATATATGTGATAATATTTAGGGAGGATATCATTTCTTAATTTCCCATAAAAAGGGCATTCCAGGCAAAAGTGATATTCATTTTCTATATTAGGTACGATACAAAGCGGGCACAACATATCACGATACCGGCTCGTTTGCTGAATAAATCATCTAGCACATAGAAAACGTATTTCTATCTCTGCAGTTCAATGTGTTGAGTGTTGTGTTTTGACGTTGTTCCTTTCACAAGAGACACGGATCTGATTACCTATATCTGTCACACGATGACATTCTGAATTAATATGATCCGGGTTAGAATTGGTCTTCAGGAAACCTTGCCAACAAACAGACTCACAGGCTCACATGCTTCGTTGATGCATGTCAAGTCCAAATTCCTTTGAATGATGCTCATGCCATCAATCAGTGGATTGTAAGGTTCAGACTGGATTTGTTTATATACCCCTGTCATGTAGCTGGACCGTTGCTGTATGTGGCGTTAAACAAGAGTGCAAACATTCATCATGAGCGAAGACACAATTTTGTAAACATTTAACTCTAATACCATCGGTTCTCCAAATTCTGTCCACCAATGCATCGGAACTATCTTCTCAAAACCATAACACAACACAACATTTGTATTTAGGAGCCCACGCCTGAGTGATAAAATGGCCAATGGTTCCTGATGTCTGTGTTCTATGTTTAATTGTATTTACTTTGATTGTCAACCAAATCTTTTCTCCGAAAATAGCTAACAATGGGCGAGTTCGTGTAATAGCATACCCGATCTTGGGATCGCTTTTATTGCAAACAATGGCCCTTGGTAACTATAGGACAAGACGTTATTGCTTTTCCGATCCCTCGTGGTCCGTTCCGACAACGGACTGTAAATAAATGGCCTCACACAGCAAACTTTAACGCTTGTGTGCATAACTTATTGCTTCATTGAGTCAAACACAATTGCCCCCAACGGTGGTGAAGGAGCCAAGGTTTTTAACTCTCAGTGACAAAATCTCTTCTCATATATATTTTCAGACGTTTTGAGAAAATGGGTCACCCGCAGATACCGATATTGTTCAAGGTAGGTTTGGTGCCAATGACCTAGCCAGAGAGGCATATCTAAAGACGTGCTCACTGTAGGAAGAAACAGTGTTTCAGAGCTTGTAGTAAGAGGCGTCTAACTGGACACTGGCTGTCTAAAAGGGTCGGTCGATACTAAATTATTTCTAATACAGAATTAACATGATTATATTATTTCAAAGTGATATTTGCACCCATTTGTATCTTTAAACAAATATCTGTTTCATATATTTAAATGATCGAAATTGAACATAAATATTGAGATGCAGATGAATGTTCTACAAAACGTTTGAGCTTAAAAGCTATTAAGAAATAGAATATTAATTTACTGAAATCCCAGAGGGCAGAGAAAAGACTCGATCTCTTGGTGAGTGTGTATAACTGATTGTGTGTTATCGTAACCGACCGTGGGGTACGTTGATCCTGATGTCAATCACTGGAGTACTTGGCTAAATCTGATTTATAGTCTGCGATAAAGGCAGAAGAATGTTGCTGACATGGCACAAAATAAACACCTATAGCAACAATGGATAAATACGATCTTAAGTTGTGTAATTCTCAAAGTGGCCATAATATTTACCATTACACAAACCGTTACGTAACGACCACAGATATACGTATACATAGAACTGTCTTAGAAACGTGTTGAACTTGCATGACTGGTCATTAATAGTGTTACAGAACAACACTGCGATCTTTGTCATAAATAGCAGCGACAAAATCATCTCCATAAAATCTATGAAATCTCTTGCAAAGGCCTAATGATTTATCAAATACATGCATTATGAATTGCAATGAAACAGGGACCATAAGTTGTTCATGAAACGGTGGAGGTATCATGCCTCGCGGCTGTCACCATCACAAATGCATTCGAAGGCAAGCCAAATGTTCATTTGAAAAATTGCATGAAATTATGGCTCTTCCCAAAACAGGGAACCGCATTGGACATCCCTTTCCCATATTTTGAAATGTCCTCCACGTGTCTATGATTGAGTGAGTGGGGAATCGAACCCGGGTTTCGGCATATCACTTTAACCATTAGGCTACCCCTCCGCCCCTCGTGTCTATGAAGATGTCCATTACTTCACACACTGTAAACTTCCATAGACATTTGTGATAGTGATGCAACTGTGTCTTAAGTCAAAAGCACAATGGACCAAAAAAAGAAATTCAGCTGTGAATCCCGATAAAACTCTCAGCTTATAAACTTTATACAATGTTGATTCGGCTCACTTAAAAGTGTCGTTTAGACGACAATTCCCTTGCTGGCACTGGAATTAAAGGAATAAAAATGTCAGCTTTATTGAATTTCTTTCTTTATATATTTCATGATGACAATAGGGTTTCAGAAGTTTTTGTGGATGAGCTACATAAGAATTAATGCAAGAGATTTTGAAGTAGAAGCCGAATGAAGCTGTATAATATGTGATGAACCGGTTGTATCCCATTACCCCTACATCCCAGTACCCCTACAATTAGTTAAAACAACACACGGCATTTACCTGTCTGGAATAATGAACTTACCCATGGAAGCGATTAAAGTGTTGTGTATACAACTTAGAAAGGATTAAGATGTTCTTGGTTAAAGAAAGTTTCTTAAGATGAAATGAAGTAAATGTTGAAATTGACACTGAGATGAGACAAGTAATTTGAGATGACTTAGCATAGTATATAAATGTTGGAAACAAACTAACATGACATCAACATGGCTGGTCTTCGCAATTCATGCTATAGAGAGAGAGTTTCCGACTGCTGAAGTAAAGGGTTGCTTCTTCCACTACTGTCAGGCCATTTGGAGGAAGGTCCATGGTCTGGGACTTGCTGTTGCTTACAGAGATCTGGAAATATCCAGGACACGTGGGTTGACGCCATGGACGACGCTCCCGATGTACCAAGAGCGGACACCTTCAACGATTACATGGTGACTACCTGGGTCGACGACGACGCAATGTTCCGTCTGCCACTGTGGAACCATCACTCAAAAACAGGTCGAAGGACAAACAACAACCTAGAGGGATTCCACAACCGCCTGAACCGGGGACTCCCACATCGACACCCCAACATCTACCGATTTGTGGAGGTGATCAGGAAAGTTGAACACGCTTGGAGAGCGAAAATTTCCCAGATAGACTTTGGAGCAGCACAGAGAAGCAGAAAGAGAGTGTACAGAGAGATGGAGCACCGTTTGTGTTGCCTCAAGGAGCAGCACAATCTTGGGCTGAAAACACCTATGCAGTTCCTTGACGCTGTGGGCCATCTCCTCAAATTGGGATAGAGACTTGTTTAAAAGACAAAAATTAACATTAAAAAGGGTTTTTATGACCTGCTGCTCATATACATGTCACGACCAGGAAGATATCTGTCTATTATATTCATTTATTTGTGTAATTAAATCCATAAATTAAAACATTAAATCTGGTGTTCATGTGTTTGGGCTAGTCCATTGTCCAGGTAACAGGTAACAGGAAGGGGATTAGCAGTGCATTGGACCGTGAACTTTGTTGTTATTAGCTGTAGGGGTAATGGGAAGTAGGGGTAATGGGAGGATACCGATGAGCCCGACACCTGCTGCGGAAGAATGGCGCGCTCCAGAGTTATAAGGGTCGTGTCAGCAGTTCAAATGATATTTGTAAAATAAACGACATCTCTAAGTAGAACATTGTAACGTATTTACTCCTCAATGTGATCTCTTGTGGCAGGCTGGAAACGGAACCTTGCGGTGATGTTGAACGGATTTGTTGGCTTCACAGTCTTGGATATGGCAGTAGTGGTGATGACAGATAATGATGCACATAGATGGTGATGACGACAGATGATGATGACAATAGATGGTGATGTTCATGGCGATGGAGATGATAACGATAATGGTGATGATGACGATGATGATAATGATGATATATAATGACGTACATAGATGGTGAGAAACATAAATGATGATGACGACAAATAATAATCTGCATGGGTGATGATGATGATGATAGATAGTGTTGGTTGAGAATGTACATAGATGATGATGGTGATACAGTTTTCAAAGAATTTATTGAGAATCTTTGTTTCCTAATACTGATAACAGATTTTTAAAATAAGTGTTACATTATGTAGTAGGGTACACACTATGGGAGGCAACTCTTGTAGGCTTAGGAATGAACCTTACTACATCAAGAGTTATCTCCCCTGGTGTAGCAGACGGTGTAGCACCAGTTTAAACTGGTGAAGGACTCACGATAATCAAGATTGGGACAATGTTTTCCTTTCCGATGAAACTTCAGTCTGGCTTTTTCCAAACTGTGTGAAAATGTGGACAAACGATACCATGAAACCTATCTACCAATGCCCAAAACATAGCTCGAAAGTTAACATGTGGGGTGGGATATCATTACGTGGAGCGACGCCGTTGTGTATTTTCACTGGAAATTTGACGAAGGAACGATATGCTGACATCTTAGATGATCACCTCCTTCTAACGGCCCGAACACTGTGTGAAGATAAGTAGATTTTCCAGCATGATAACGCCCTAAAACACACTGCGGGCTTCACAAAACAATGATTGTCGGACGAAAATGGTCAAGTTTCAGACTGGCCCAGCTACAGGTAAGATCTGAACCCCATTGAGAATGTGTGGGGACTAAAGAACGACTTAGAAATATTGAAGATATGAAGAAAGAAGTGCTCGATTAATCGGATACGCTGTCACACATTTCCTCCAAACTTTGGTCGGTACTGTACATAATCGCATTCAGTCGTGTATTGCAGGACAATGAGGTCACTCAAAGTACTGGAAAGACACTCAGACTGTAAAAGAATCATATCTCAACATATTCATTTAAGTAAAACTTCTACAGGTTATATAAGTGTGTTAGATATTTGCTGAAACAACTTTCGCAATAATGTCTGGGAATACTATACGTTGATACATATGATAATGTATGTAGATTATAATGATAATGATGTGCATAGATGATGATGACGATAGGTCATGATGTACATACATGTAGATAATGGTCTCTTTCATTTCTATCTCAGGTACCAGTGAAGGTCCAGGTTAGAATTGATCTTCAGTAACACATGCTTGTTGTAAGTGGCAACTAACGCATTGTGTGGTCCAGACTCGATCATTTACAGGCCACTGCCATATAGCTGGGATATTGCTGAGTACGGCGTAAAAGTAAACTCATCCACTTCAGGTGAATGAATCAGGAACTCTTCACGATCGTTACCTTTTAAGGTCGTCTTTTCGAGACTATGGTATGACTTCCAAGCATTGTGCGACATCCTGCACGGGAGATGTCAACTTCTTCCCAAAACGTCATACTCCAAATTTCCAAATTTAGTGAAAGTGCAGTCGCTGCATATTGGAAATTTTTTTGCAACTGCCAGTTCTGAATATTCCTATACAAACTTTACAAAATGTTGAGTTGGCAAACTTTAAAGTGTTATTTTGACGACACTTTTCATGCTTGTACTGGAATTGAAGGAATAATAAATGTCAGGTTTTTATATTTCTTTCTTTCTTACATGATTACAAAAGTTTTGGGAGATTTTTTTGTGGATGAGTTATATGAGAGTTAATGCAGCAGGATTTAAATGTCGACCATTTGACATATTTTATTAAGTAAAAACGCATGACATTTTAGTTTCCTTTTTGATAAATTGTTTCTAACTTTTGAAGATAAAGAATAAATTAAGTCTACCACGTGTACTGAAATGCCCCACGAGTCTCATCAAGGAATGTAGTTTTGTTCTTAAGTTATTTTGTGTGATAGTTGCAAAGCTGAACAATCAAACTGACATGGTAAAACGTGGTTCTTTTCTGAGACTGCAAAACATCAGTAAATCCTTTGAAGTGTTTATAATCCACGTAGTATGAATTCCCTTTGTCTGAAATACTATTCGCTTATTATATAGAGAATTCTCGTGATCCTGTTAGGGATTGCAGTTAATATCTGAGAGAGAAAAATGTGGTGCATTCGATGGACCAAACTATATCTGTCTTTGCCGGGATTTGTATGGGCCTTTACAATTCAGTCAAGAGAAAACGTCTTAAGTTTTTTGAGTCAGAAATGATAGTACAGAGACTGATGCGTGACTTTGGCAGATGTCTTGCCCAGTTAACAAACTGGCTTTAGAAACCACCCACTGAGTGCGTTGTTTGTGTCTGACAATGTTATGTTTCTAACTCACAATTAATCAGTGACAGTACCAAGTGTTAGAGAAACACCCATCTACAACAAATACACAACACAGCTGCTAGACTCATCGCAAGAACCAAACGTCAGGATCGCATAACACAATCATGTCCCTCCACTGGCTTCCAATAAAGCAACCAAGTATTGTCAACATCCTCTTCATCACTTACATAACCTTGAATGACACCAGCTCACAACAATACCTTAAGATATCATAACCATATACCAGCCCGCAAGATCATTGTGATCAGAACACATATGTCAGTTATCTGATCCAGTCACCAAGACATCATGGGATGCAGAGCTTCCTCTGCTGCTGCTTCTGCTCTTTGGAACACACTTCCCGTAAGCCTCAGATCTGCAGCAACCCTCTGTTCAAGACACTCTTAAAAACACATCTGTTTCAAGACGCTTACTATTTTAAATTAATCTCTGTTGCCTTGTAGTTTCTTTCAGCTGCCTTTATGTCAAGGCCCCACTGAGCAGCACTGGTTGGACATTAGGCACTATAAAAGTGTTTTATCATTGTTATTATTATTAAACACTGAGCGCATCCTGTCCAAGTGGTGGCAACAGCCTTGGGAACATAGTACTAGTGCCGGTATTTGCATACAACCCGCGATACGATACACCACGATGTTAAAATTTTAGTCACGACGATATATTGCCAAAGTATCGTGCACTGAAGCTGCGATATGATACGAATCCCGATATAAGGGTGATGATACGATACGCATCACGATAATAAAATATTTAATTCTAACACCAACTATAAAACATCCGAATATCAAAACAAAACCATTTTAAAGTATTTCGTCAAATTCCGCCAGCGCTTTTCAATGTTCATTCGGAAACGAGATAATTAAGTTTATACCCGGACTTTGTGAATGATAATAACATGTGAGCGCTAAGTCTGACACAGTTCTTGACGCAAGAAGTTCCGAGACAACATTTACTTATGAAGGGAAAATAAGTAAGCAAATATTTTAATCATCAAACAAAAGTGAGTCTTATTTTTTGACAGATATCGCGATTTGGCAATATTCCAAGTTAAACATCGATGTATCGTTGCCCATTTGAAGTATCGTATCGGGATATACGACAATGTAAAACTTTGTATCGATTCACTGTATCGGCGGCCAATGGATCGATGTATCGATGCGTATCGATGAATCTTCACACCACTACATGGTTCAAATGAAAATGTGGAATTACATTAAACATAATTATTTTCACCGATGCGTGAAATTTCATACGCGTTTCTGCCATATTTACGTTTTAGAATCCGTAATAGAAGCTCTCTTAACCAAACTCTGCTGTATATTTAAATGTGTGTTAAAAAACACAGTTAATTACAGCCTTGGGGACATATGGTACAAGTTAAAGTATGGAATCACACTGAACATCATTTCTTTTCACCGATGCGTGGAATCTCTTCCGGATTTCTGTCATATTTACGTTTTAGAAATCATATTCAAGCACTCTTAAACAGATCGGCTGTATATTAAAATATGTGTTAACAGGTCATCAACTCGTCATGATGAGAGACGTCGGCGGAAAGGTGAGCGTATCCTGCCCCTCTGACCTACAAACTCGTATGGTGCAAGTCAGAACTGATAATTGCAACTGAAATCATTTTTGAAACTGAAGAGTTAACGTTTGAATGTTCTCCACGTGCTTGCTGTAAAATGTATAAAATATATTTTAATCAACAGTTAGATGACGCTCTTTAAACTGTTCGAAGGAAGAGCTTTGCATATCAAGGTATGTGAAACATAGACAAAATAGACCAGAACTGCTGGAATAATGCTAATAAAAAGGAAAATGATGAATTAATCGCTGTTATGTTTAGTGATAGAGTTGATATTCTCAGAATCATTATCGAAAGGTCATGATAAGAGACAAAATGTCGCATTTCATCTACCAAGAGTAACGTAGCATCTGAAATGACCCTCTGCATTTACCTACTAAAGGTTATATGGACCACTGCTTTCCCTCAGGCGTGTAAGAAAAACTTCTCATGAACCCCGTCAACTTTGCACATTTCATTGTCTTAATAGCTAGTTTCCATTTTTCAAGCATCATAAGTATAAAAAGCCATTGCAAAAGACTCTTGACAAATACAGATTCACATCTTCAGGACTTACCGGGCACCATTCGCTGTTTAGAGTTGCGTCCCTTGTGTGCGACAGGAACCTATGTTAGGGGTTCAGAAACCTGGTTCACCTTGATTATTTATCCAGCTTTGTCAGCACCATACCTGGATTTCCATAATGTGGTAAGGGTCGACGATCTGCATCAGTTCCGGCTTTTTCCTCCAACACGTCATGTCATTACTTCAATACCGTTAAAAGCACAATCACACCCCTCTCACTCACTAACAGTTATGATCGTTGGTGCTTTACTTATCGTTATTGTAAAATGTGATAAGTAACAGGTGTGTACGCATTACAATGTCTATATTTTCACTCAACTTCACACAATTATCAATTTGGGCGACCTAAAATGTTTAACATATCGCGAAGTACTCATTAAAGATATGAAAAATGAATTCTATCATGACAAGTGACAACTGTATCGGTTAATGTCCCGCAGTAAGTGTGTCAAAATATAAGATTTAAGCACCATATGGTCATGTTACAACTTGAAAATCTCATCAAAAAAGGATTGGACCGTAATGGATATGGTGCAGATTCTAAATTGGAACAGTCAAAAAATGTCTTACTTATTTATACCAAGTGCCGTCACACAGCTGAATACATACATGTCGCTTGATATAACTGGGTGGCAACTCTAATCTGCCATCACATTTTATTGACATCAGATCTCATTTCATTTTTTTAAGAGACAAGGGCGAGAAGGCTAACTTCCGGTTGACGTCAATCCGTCAAAGATGGCGGCTGATTTGAGAAGACTTCCACACGAATCTGTCCAAAGAGTGTGTTGTAGTGTTTGATCCGGGCTATGTTTGAGCAAGGCTCTCAGTCTGATACAATGGCCAAGCTATTATGTTAGTAAACCCAGACGTATGGATAGCTGACGTTCAAATGATTTCGATCACTGCGTCAACGATTTGGTCTGCGGAATGAACTGTGGCCATCTGCTATGATAAACGCGAAGATCGATTACGAATGGTGGGTAGACTCGATCACTCAGAAGCTTCATGTTTATTTCTACTCCACGTTGACAATTTCTGTTGATGTTCCCAGTTGGACTTGTAACAATACCATTACAAAGGTCCTCTGGCTCAAGGTGAAGATCAAAACGGACAAAGGTATATAGTTTCTGATGTTTCAGACTAGACACGGAATGCATCCACAGAGATTCCTTAAACTTACCTATCTGATTACAGAATATACCCCATGCTGTTTTGTCCATCGAGGTCAAAGCATGGGCTCTGCTTCCTGTAATGTAGATACATTGACCTAAGCAGGAGGCATTGATTGGAGAACCTCTGTGCCTTCGGAACAGTCTGCGGCAGTGCTGTTTATACCATTATCCATTCCCATCGGTATTACAGGGGGCAAAATACCAAACGTCATGCACAAATGGATTGAAGTTATTGTATTTTGAGACCGAGATAATTGAACAAACCACGACGAACTTCAGTGCACATAAAGAGTACTTACTCGTGGCTGATAAACCTGTTATGTGATACTGGATTCAAAACTGAGTTTTATTGTTTGAAATTGTACTTCAGTCCCCTGCTATATATTATATGAAATATATAAGGTTGAAACAAATGTTATCGTACCAGAACGGGCCAATACGAACAGCAGAGTATAAGAATTAACCATATGAATATAATTGTAGAGTTATAAAACACAGAGTTGATGTAACGCAAATGGACGTGATACAATACAGTCTATCAAGAAACTTACCATGGGAATTATACTGAGACTAGAAACTGCGAAAGTTTGTTTTCAAAACTAATACATATTTTACGAAATATTGATTTATTCCGTCACTTGACTGAGTTTAATTACAAGTCTGACATAATGTTTTTGTTTCGTTGTTTCTGCTTCATCTGGTATGCAGTATTTATACATTAAGCTATGTCTTTGAGAATAGTTTCACGACTTCGGAAATCAAAGTAACAATTTGAGGTTTGTTTAGAGAATCGGAATCTGAGGATATGTCGTTTTAGTTCTCAACTGAAATCTGTTCAAATCAAATATGGTACTTACTCCAAGGGTTCATATACAAGAAACAGAGAACTAATATGTTTCGCAATACCGTTCTTTGGTGAATATGAACAGATATTTTATTTTATGATAATCAATATGTACAATAGCTGCAATTCGCTGAGATAGTTTTGTTCCTGTGGCAGGCCAGGAAGTTGTGAACGTGGGTTTACCTCCCTGTACGTGGTGCATGTGCAAGTTTCTCACCACTGTAACCGTACTCATGAGCTTCACCAAAGTAGTGAACGTCCGCATCACTACATGCGTTCATGTCAACTTAACTGGCGTGATAAAACTTGATTGCTTGAGGCGGATTGAATCCGAACGAATGGTTGGTTGGTTGTTTAACGCCGCACTCAGCAATATTCCAGCTATGTAACGGTTATCTGTACATAATGGAGTCAGGACCAGTTGATCCAGTCCTTGACAACATGGGAACTGATCTGCTCATTAAGGAAAAGATGGCACGCATCAATCAAGTCAGTGAGCTGGATAACCCGACTACCTCATGTTGTCAATCACTGGATCATCTGGTCCAGACATGATTAATTACTGACATCCGTCATAAAGATGGAATGTTGCTGAGAGCGAGGTTAAACAAACAGACAGGCAAACAAAGAATCAACATAAAAGCACAGCCCTGGTTGACCCGATGAACACAACAAGTATACTGTAGAATTACCGTGACATTGAAAACCGCATGATCAATTTGTGAACTACGAATATGCCATGTGATAATGTCATCAATTTAGCATTATCAAGGGCCAGCCACTTTGGGTGTGCACCTCAGCTTGAATATCCGTAGCTGTCCATTGTTGTCAAATCACAAAGCCACGCTTCCGTCAGCGACGAATAACATTTCTTATCTTGTTTGCAATCTGATGCATATTGATAGCAGTCTGTCACATGCCGGTTATATATTATTCACATCATTCTGTTTATTGATGATGAGTGTTGTATCTGTGCAACTGTCTGAAATATAACCGATAATTAATTGCTTTTCAACAATACCCATGTTGGTATCAAATATTGAAGGTCATAAATGTATTGACTTGGGAATGGTCATGACGTTCAGGAAGTAAAGTTAATGTGTGACGAAGACACATGAAACCCCCACTAGACCAAGAATCGTAAAGCCTTATGTAAAATGCACACCCTAAATGGGGCCCTGTCTATGCTGTCCGTATATTAGCTTAAGTAATACGGCTTGGGACAAAGCCTTCGTGTATTGTATACACTCGGGAATAATGTGAGTATTGTGTTTCTGAGCTGAGCTTGGAAGGGACATAATAGCGTCCTCGTTGGCATTACGAGCATTACACGTGTACGGACTCACCTTGGTGTTAATGTCGAGGTGCCATTCATCACGACAAAACACGATACTGACTCGTTCGCTGAATAAATCATCTCTCACAAAGAAAACGTATTTCTATCTCTGCAGTTGAATGTGTCGAGTGTTCTGATGTATAATTATCATTCTGTTATGACGTTTTTCTTTTCACAAGAGACACGGATCTGATTACCAATGGTCTGTGACATTCTGAATTAATATTTTCAAGTTGGATCCGGGTTAGAATTGTTCTTCAGGAAACCAGGCCTGTCGTTGAGGCAACAAACATGATCAGACTCACATGTTTTGTTGATGCATGCCATGACATCCCAATTGCGTCGGACGATGCTCATGACGTCAATCACTTGATTCATATCCAAACCCGATTTATTTACAGACAACCGTCATACAGTTGGACCGTTGCTATGTGTCGCGTTAAACCAGAAAACAAACATTAATGAATGAAGACACAATTCGGGCTAAGTAACACATTGGGAAAATTGTAACTCTAATATCGGTGCACCAATTTCTGTCCACTAATATATCGAAACTATCTCCTAAAACCATAACAGAACACAGCATTTTGTTTTATTAGCTCACAACTGAGCGATAAAATGGCCAATGGTTCCAGATGTCTGTGTTCTATGTTAAATTGTATTTACTTTAATTGTCAACCAAATCTTTTCTCTGAAAATAGCTGAGAACAATGGGCGAGTTCGTGTAATAGCATACCCGATCTTAGGATCGCCTTTATTTCAAGAGAATGGCCCTTGGTAACTACAAGACAAGACGTTGTTGCTTTTTCCGATCCCTCGTGGTCCGTTCCGACAATGGACTCTAAATAAATGACCTCACACAGCAAACTTTAACGCTTGTGTGTATAACTTATTGTTTCATTGACTCAAACACAACTGCCCCTAATGGTGGTGAAGGAGCCAAGGTTTTTTAACTCTCAGTGACAAAATCTCTTCTCATATATATTTCCGACGTTTCGTTTTTGTCCGGTGTTGTATACCCGAGATAAACGAGAAAATAGGTCGCTTCCAGATACCGATTTGGTTCAAGGTAGAATTGGAAGGAAGACAGTGTCCTAGAGCTTGTCGTAAGAGGAGTCTAACTGGACACTGGTTGTGTAAAGTATGTCAAATACAAAATATGCTTTTTATGCGCCTGATTTCAAAGTGATATTTGCGCCCATTTGTATCTTTAAACATAGCGCGTCAGAAACAAATATCTGTTTCATATAAACTGATGATGAAAAGAAACTATACCAATAATTATTTTCAAATTTTCGAAAAAGTACAAACACGAGCTTAATAGAATCAGTTTATTCTTGGAGCACAAACATTTGTCAATATTATCAGTTACGAAAAATAAAATTACTGGTAAGATTTGGCCACTACGCTCATCACAAGTGAGTTGTTGTAAAAACTTAATTGTCAAGTAAAAGTTCACATCATTCAACACACAATAACTGAAGTAAATGTCACACACCAGGTAAGCAAATTCAATATCGAGTATGTCCACCATGTGCGTTTATGAAGGCATGCACTCGACGACGTACTGACGACGTCCGACGTCTAATGACGTCATTGGGAATTGCTCTCCATTCCTCTCTCAATGCCTGTACTAGCTGGTTGCGATTTCTTGGAGGATTGGGTCTACGACGGATTTATTTATCAATGTGGTCCTACAAATGCTCGATAGGTGACAAATCTGGTAAACAGGGTGGCCATGGCAAAACGTTAACATTGTTTGCACCAAGAAACTGACGAACAACCCGAGCCACATGAGGTCTTTCGTTGTCATGCTGAAACTAGGTACCCTGATGACGTTGTAGGAAGGGTATCACAACTGGAGGTGAGGTGAGGTGAAATTGGGTTTTACGTCGTGCTTGAGAATATTTCGCTCATATGACGACGTGCATGCGTGTGTATGTGTATGTGCGGCTGCTTGTACTAGCCCAGACTGAAGCTGGTTTTATAGTGCTAGCCAACTGAGATGCCATGCCGCAGTGAAGCATGAATACCCCACTCAGACACATTATACTGACTCCGAGCCGACCAGTCCTTGTTGTACCCATTAATACCTGAGCGCCAGACAGGGACCAACAAGTACCATATTTTAACGTCTTTTGGTATGACGCGGTCGGGGATCGAACGCGCGACCTTCCGCTCGACGGGCGGACGCTCTAACCACTACACCACGGAGGCGGTTTATCACAACTGGACGTAACACTAGGTTGATGTAACGTTGAGCATTCAAATTTCCGTCAATGATAACCAGGTCTGTCATTTCTCATTTCCACAAATGACACCCCATATCATCACACTCCCGCCACCAAATGGTACAGTCTCCTGGATACAACACTGTGCTGCTCTTTCACCTAAACGACGATACACACGTATTCTGCCGGAACGGTTGAAACCGACTTTCATCTGTGAAAATCACACGCTGCCAATTCCGAATCTGCCAGCGTCGAACTTGACGTGCCCACTGTAGGCGTTGACGTCGATGTTGCCGGTTCAAGAACATTCCTCTCATTGGACGATATGCTCTGATACCATCCTGATGTAATCGACGACGTACTGTGTGACGGCTGATGGGATGTCCCAGTGCTGTTGCTGCCGATTCCGTCACTGTGAGGAATCGGTTTCTCAGGTGGAGAATCCCTCTTCATTGGGCGTGGTCACACGTGGTCTTCCACTCCCGGTAAGTCTGCTGTACTGCCAGTTTGCCTGTAACGTTGCATTAGTCTGGTGATTGTGGTTTTCGTACAACCCATCACTCTTGCAACATGAGCGTAACTTGCACCAAGCTGGCCATTCCAATGGCTCTTTCTCTTTGCACAGTTGTCAATCTTGCCATCTCCCAAAGTGTTTTCCTGTTGACTGCATGCTGAACTTCGCATGTGCTATGCTTAATACCATGAACTGCACGTGCATCACAATTTTCTCCCAAAATCAGTGTTTTTCCATTTAAGTCATTTTCACGTCGTCATTAAGCTAATAGTTGCATTTTATGCTACTTGTGTCAAGCAATTTGTTTAGTTTAATAGTTGTTATGTATCTTGCATTATAGCAATGCAATTAATATGACTATTTTCGCTAAAACCATCGGTATAGTTTCTTTTGATCGTCAGTTTATTTAAATGTTTGGAATTGAAGATAAATATTGAGATGCCGATGAATGTTCTCCATTTGAGCTTAAAAGCTATTAAGAAACAACATATTAATTAACTGAAATCCCAGAGGGCCGAGAAAAGCCTTGATCTCTGTCAGTGTGTATAACTGATTGTGTGTTATTGTAACCGACCGTGGAACGTTGATCATAATACAAGTCACGGGATTACTTGGCTAAATCTGAGTATTTATAGTCTGCGTTAAAGGTTGTGGAATGTTGCTGACACGGCAGAAAAACCCCATCTATGACAGCAATGGATAATTACAATCTTAACGTTTGTCATTCTCAGCTTGGTCTATTTTCTGTCACAAACGTAATGAGCACGGAAATATATATATACACAGAAATGTGTTGAACCAGCATGACGGGTCATACATAGCAGCGACAAATCCATCGCCATACTCCTATGAATGCCTTTATGAATTGCAAAGAAGTTGTTAACGAGCGTATCCTACCTCACGGCTGGCACCATCACAAACACATGAAAAGGCAAGTCAAACGTTCATTTGAAAAATTGCATGAAAATATGGTTCTTAAAAAAAACAGGGAACCGCATCGGACAGCCGTTTGCCACTGGTGGTTCTTATTTTGTAATGTCCTCCACGTGTCTATGAGTGAGTGCGTGTGTGAACAATATTCAAGCTATATCACGGCGGTGACATCAGAAATGGGTTTCACATATTGTATCCATGTGGGGAATCGAATCCGGGTTTCGGCATATCGCTTTAACAATTAGGCTACCCTTCCGCCCCTCGTGTCAAAAAGTCGTCCATTACTTCACACACTGTAAACTTCCAAAGACATTTGGGATAGTGATGCAACTGTGTCTGTACTCAGCTTTTTTTGTTACAAAAGCACCATAAACCAAAAAAGAAATTCAACTGTCAATCCCGATGTAACTTTCAGCTTATAAACTTTATACAATGTTGATTCGGCTCACTTAAAAGTGTCGTTTAGACGACAATTCCCTTGCTGGCACTGGAATTAAAGGAATAAAAATGTCAGCTTTATTGAATTTATTTCTTTATTTCATGATGACAATAAGGTTTCGGAAGTTTTTGTGGATGAGCTACATAAGAATTAATGCAAGAGATTTAGAATTGGAAGCCGAATTAAGCTGTGTAATATGTGATGAACCTGACAGCTGCTGCGGAAGAATGGCGCGCTCCAGAGTTATAGGGGTCGTGTCAGCAGTTCAAATGATATTTGTAAAATAAACGTCATCTCTAAGTAGAACATTGTAACGTATTTACTCCTAACTGTGATCTCTTGTGGCAGGCTGGAAACGGAACCTTGTGGTTATGTTGAACGGGTTTGTTGGCTTCACAGTCTGGGATGAGGCAGTGGTGGTGATGATGATAGATAATTATGCGCATAGATGGTGATGACGATAGATGATGATGACGGTTGATGGTGATGTTCATGATGATGAAGATGATAACAATAATGGTGATGATGACGATGGCGATAATGATGATAGATGATGATGTACATAGACGGTGAAAAACATAAATGAAGATGACGACAAATAATAATCTGCATAGGTGATGATGATAATGATAGATATTGACGTACATGGTTGAGAATGTTCATATATGTTGATGACGATAGATAATGATGACGACAGATGATGACGATAGATAATTATATACATAGATGATGTCACGACAGATGATAATGATGTACGTATACAGTTTTACCAGAAATTACTGAGAAAATCTTTGTTTCCAAATGCTGATAATAGAATTTAAAATAGGTGTTACATTATGTAGTAGGGTACACAATATGGGAGGCAACTATCGTAGCCTTAAGAATGAACCTTACTACATCAAGAGTTCTCTTCCCTGGTGTAGCCGACGGCTTCCCTTGATGACATGGCAGATTTAACAGCAGAAGAGAAAAGAAAGCTGGTTCCAGATGATTTTGATAGGGGTGTGCAGGGGAAAGTTGAAAATTGTTGAGAATATCAGAACTCAGATGATTAATAGGATGAAAAAGTGCGGAATTCCCTCATCATAGAAAGAACCACAAAAAGAAAGACGTTTAAACTGGCGTTGGGCTCACGAAAATCAAGATTGGTACGATTATTTCTTTTCTGATGAAAGTATTGTCTGGCTGTTTTCCGAACTGTGTGAAAATCTACCAACGCCTAAAACAAAGACCGAAATCCATATGCGGGTCGGGATATAACCACATGGAGTGACGCCGTTGTGTATTTACACTGGACATTTGACGAAGGAACGATATGTTGACATCTTAGATGATCACCTCCTTCCAACGGCCCGAACACTGTATGAAGATAATTGGATTTTCCATGATAACGACCCAAAACAGACTGCTGGCTAAACAAAACAATGGTTGTCGGACGAAAATGTTCAGCCCAGTTCTTAACTCTATTGAGAATGTGTAGGGACTAATGAAGGGCAGAATAAACCAAAAAGGATGATATCAAGTAATATTTAGGATCTGAAAAAAGAAGTGCTCGATTATTTGGATACGCTGTCACACCATTTCTTACAAACTTTGGTCGGTACTGTACCTAGGCGCCTTCAATCGTGTATTGCAGGACAAGAAGGTCTGACAAAGTACTGAAAAGACACCTAGACTGTAAGAGAATCATATCTCAACATATTCCTTTAAGTAAAACTTCTATAGGTTATTTAAATGTATTATATATTTGCCCAAACAACTTTCGCAATAATTTCTGGGAATACTATACGATGATACATATGATTATGTATGTAGAATATAATGACAATAGATAATAATGTGCATAGATCATGATGACGATAGATCATGATGTACATACATGTAGATGCATATACACATATAAACATTTGACCTCATATGAAGAATATATACCTTGATTAGTGACAACAGGTAGTACTGAGCTAACGTATGCTGAACACCTCTATCGGTGACAACAGTACGAAGTTTAACTAATGTATGACTGACATCAGTACCAGCAGGTAGTATTGAGCTAAAGTAATGCATCAACTATTTTCGTCCCTTAACCGTACCAGGATGCGATAGCCGTGGATTCAAATTTCAATTGATAACGAAAATTCTGTTTATGTCAGCACCATACTGCCACTCAAATATATACTACGAAAACGAAAAATCTCTGCCATAAGAATGCATATGACATATGCCAAACACAAAGTCCTACATAAAGGGAAGGTTGACTTTGGGAAAGGTGAATGTCTTGTGGATATAATTTTAGTCATTCTGAATCTAAATGCACATATCTAGATATGATACGTCCGAGGCTGTTTTGATGGCCTCTTTCATTTCTGTCTCAGGTACCTGTGAAGATCCGGGTTAGAATTGATCTTCAGTAACCCATGCTTGTCGTGAGAGGCAACTAACGCATTGTGTGGTCCAGACTCGATTATTTACAGGCCCCCGTCATATAGCTGGGATATTGCTGAGTACGGCTTGAAACTAAACTCACCCACTTACTTCTATCTCAGGTGAATGAATCAGGAACTGTTGACCATTACCTTTTTAGGTCGTCTTTTCGAGACTATGGTATGACTTCCACACATTACGCGACAGTCTGCACGGGAGATGTCAACTTCTTCCCAAAACGTCATATTCCAAGTTTTCCAAATTTAGTGAAAATGCAGTCGCTGCATATTGGATATATTTTTGCAACTGCCAGTTCTGAATATTCCTATTAAACTTTACAAAATGTTGAGTTGGCAAACTTTAAAGTGTTATTTAGACGACAATTTTCTTGCTTGTACTGGAATTGAAGGAATAAAAATGTCAGGTTTTTAAATTTCTTTCTTTCTTACATGATGACAAAAGTTTTGGGAGATTCTTTTTGTGGATGAGTTATATGAGAGTTAATGCAGCAGGATTTAAATGTCGACCATTTGACATGTTTTATTCAGTAAAAACGCATGACAATTTAGTTTCCTTTTTGATAAATTGTTTCTAACTTTTGACAATAAATATTAAATTGAGTCTACCACGTGTACTGAAATGCCCCACGAGTATCATCAAGGAATGAAGTTTTGTTCTTAAGTTATTTTGTGTGACAGTTGCAAAGCTGAACAATCAAACTGACATGGTAAAACGTGGTTCTTTTCTGAGACTGCAAAACATCAGTCAATCCTTTGAAGTGTTTATAATCCACGTGGTATTAATTCCCTTTGTCTGAAATACTATTCGCTTATTATATAGAGAATCCTCGTGATCCTGTTAGGGATTTCAGTTAATCTCTGAGAGAGAAAAATGTGGTGCATGCGATGGACCAAGCTATATCTGTCTTTGCCGGGATTTGTATGGGCCTTTACAATTCAGTCAAGAGATAACGTCTTAAGTTTTTTGAGTCAAGCCAGAAGTGATAGTACAGAGACTGATGCGTGACTTTGGCAGATATCTTGCCCACTTAACAAACTGGCTTTAGAAACCACCCACTGAGTGCGTTGTTTGAGTCTGACAAGGTTATGTTTCTAACTCACTATTAATCAGTGACAGTATCAGGTGTTAGAGAAACAGTCATCTCCAACATATACACAACACAACTGTTAGACTCATCACAAGAACCAAACGTCAGGATCACACAACACAATCATGTCCCTCCACTGGCTCCCAATAAAGCAACCAAGTATTGTCAACATCCTCTTCATCACTTACATAACCTTGAATGACACCAGCTCACAACAATTCCTTAAGATATCATAACCATATACCAGCCCGCAAGATCATTGTGATCAGAACACATATGTCAATTATTTGATCCAGTCACCAAGACATCCATGGATGCAGAGCTTCCCCTGCTGCTGCTCCTGCTCTGTGGAACATTCTTCCTCTATGCCTCAGATCTGCAGCAACCCTCTGTTCAAGACACTCTCTTTCAGGACGCTTACTCTTTTTAATTAATCTCTATTGCCTTGCAGTTTCTAACAGCTGCTTTTATGCCAAAGCCCCGCCGAGCAGCACTGGTTGGACATTAGGCGCTATACAAGTGCTTTAACATTGTTATTATTATTAAACAATGGGCGCATCCTGCCCACGTGGTAGCAACATGTTCCTTGGGAACATGGTACAAATCAAAATGTGGAATTAGATTACATTACATTACTCTTTTCTACGATGCGTGAAACCGTTATAGAAGCTGTCTTAACCAACTCTGCTGTATATTAAAATGTGTGTTTAAACATCACAGTCAGTTACAGCCTTGGGAACACATGGTACAAATCAAAATATTGAATGACATTGAACATAATTTTTTCACCGATGCGAGAAAAGTCTTCCGGATTTCTGTCATATTTACGTTTTCGAAACCGTATTCAAGCTCTCTTAAACAGATTCTGCTCTATATTAAAATATGTGTTGACAGATCACTATCAATTAGTCATGATGAGGGACGTTCGCGGAAAGGTGAGCGTATCCTGCTCCTCTAACGTACAAACTCTTGAACGTATGGTGCAAGTCAGAACTGATAATTGCAACTGTTACCATTTTTTGGCAGCTGAAGTGTCAATGTCAGAATGTTCTCCACGTGTTTACTGTAAAATGTATAGAACACATTTTGACCAACAGCCAAATGACGCTCTTTAAACTGTACGAGGGAAGACTTTGTACATTAAGTATGTGACATATAGACAAAATAGTCCAGAACTGCTGAACTAATGCTAATAATAATAAAAAATATCTGAAATAATCGCTGTTATGTACAGTGATGGAGTTGATATTTTCAGGGTCATCATTGAAAGGTAGGGTAAGAGACAAAATTTCGCATTTCATCCTCCAAGAGTAACTTTGCATCTGAAATAACCCTCTGCATTTATCGACATCAAATGATATGTACGTAGACCACTGGTTTCCCTCAGGCGTGTAAGGAAAGCTTTTCATGAACCCAGTCAAGCTTGCACATTTTATTGTTTTATTAGCTATAATTTTCCATTTTCCCAGTTCCATAAATATAAAACGCCAATACAAAACAATACCCAGTCTTGCCTTTCCACAGATACAGATTCCTATCTTCTTGATGTACCGGGGCACCGTTCGCTGTGTAGAGTTGCGTCCCTTGTGTGCGAAAGGAACCTTCGTTAGTGGTTTCGGAACCTGGTTCATCGTGATTATATATCCAACTTTGACAGTACAATACCTGGATATCCCCAAAGTGATAAAGGTCGACGATCAGTTCCGGCTTTTTCCCCAACACGTCATGTCATTAGTTAAATACTGTTCAAAGCACCATCACACCCCACTCACTCACTCCAGAACATACGCCATTCGGACCATCTGGAGTAACAGTTATGATCTATGATGCTCGATCGTTTATTATAAAATTTGATGCAAGTAACAGGTATTTACATTGTCAAATATATTTCACTATGTTTTCACTCAACTTCACACAATTTTCAATTTGGGCCTCCAACAATGTTGAAAATATCTCGAAGTACTCATTGAAGATATGAAAAATAAATTCTATCATGACAAGTGACAACTGTATCGGTTAATGTCCCGCAGAAAGTGTGTCAAAATATAAGATTTAACCACCATGTGGTCATGTTACGACTTGAAAATCTCATCAAAAAAGGATTGGACTGTAATGGATATGGTACAGATTCTAAATTGGAACAGTAAAAAAATATCTTGCTTATTTGTACCAAGTGCCGTCACACAGCTGAATAAATACATGTCGCTTGATATAACTGGATGGCAACTCTAATCTGCCATCACATTTTATTGACATCAGATCTCATTTCATTCTTTTGAGAGACAAGGGCGAGAAGGCTAACTTCCGGTTGACGTCAATCCGTCAAAGATGGCGGCTGATTTGAGAAGACTTCCACACGAATCTGTCCAAAGAGTGTGTTGTAGTGTTTGATCCGGGCTATGTTTGAGCAAGGCTCCCAGTCTGATACAATGGCCAAGCTATTATGTTAGTAAACCCAGACGTATGGATGCTGACTTTCAAATGACTTCGATCACTGCGTCAACGATTTGATCGGCGGAATGAACTGTGGCCATCTGCTATGATAAACGCGAAGATCGATTACGAATGGTGGGTAGACTCGATCACTCAGAAGCTTCATGTTTATTTCTACTCCGCGTTTACATTTTCTGTTGACTTGTAACAATACCATTACAAAGGTCCTCTGGCTCAAGGTGAAGATCAAAACGGACAAAGATATATAGTTTCTGATGTTTCAGACTAGACACGGAATGCATCCACAGAGATTCCTTAAACTAACCTATCTAATTACAGAATATACCCCCATGCTGTTTTGTCCATCGAGGTCAAAGCATGGGCTCTCCTTCCTGTAATGTAGATACATTGACCCAAGCAGGAGGCATTGATTGAAGAACCTCTGTGCCTTCGGAACAGTCTGCGGAATGCTGTTTATACCATTATCCATTCCCATCGGTATTACAGGGGGCAAAATATCAAACGTCATGCACAAATGGATTGAAGTTATTGTATTTTGAGACCGAGATAATTGAACAAACCATGACGAACTTCAGTGCCCATAAAGAGAACTTACTCGTGACTGATAAACCTGTTATATGATAGTGGATTCATAACTGAGTTATATTGTTTGAAATAACAAACATATAATATTAAATATATAAGGTTGAAAGAAATGTCATTGTACCAGAACGGGTCAACAGAGTATAATAATTAACTGCTAGTATATGTATAAACCTGTTATGTGATACTGGATTCAAAACTGAGTTATATTGTTTGAAATTGTACTTCAGCCCCAGCTATATATAATATGAAATATATAAGGTTAAAACAAATGTTATCGTACCAGAACGGGCCAATACGAGCAGCAGAGTATGAGAATTAACCATATGAATATAATTGTAGAGTTATAAAACAAAGAGTTGATGTAACGTGAATGGACTTGATACAATACAGTCTATCAAGAAACTTACCATGGGAATTATACTGAGACTACAAACTGCGAAATTTTGTTTTCAAAACTAATACATATTTTACGAAACATTGATTTATACCGTCACTTGACATTGAGTTTAATTACAAGTCTGACAAAATGTTTTTGTTTTGTTGTTTCTGCTTCATCTGGTTCCCAGCATTTATACATTAAGATATGTCTTTGAGAATAGTTTCACGACTTCGGAGATCAAAGTAACAATTTAAACCTTGTTTAGAGAATCGGAATCTGAGGATATGTTTAGTTCTCAGCTTAAATAAGTATAAATCAGTTCATGATGGTACTTCCTCCAGGGGCTGATATACAAGAAACAGAGAAATATATACAGTTTTAAAGGATGACTTGAAGTCAGTATACTTGTTGTGACATGTTTCGCAATACCATTGAATTTGAACAGATGTTTTAGTTTATAATGATCAATATGCACTTGTCTGTGATAGTTGTGTTCCTTGGGAAAGCCAGGAAGTTGTGAACGTGGGTTCAACTCCTTGTATATCCCGCTTGCTTCTAGGTTAGTCGGCACCATACCCGTTCTCATGAGCTTAACCTAAAGAAGAGAACGTCCGCATCACTACATGCGTTCATGTCACCTTAAAGGGGCACTGATCCAGAGCGATTAATGTTTCCAGCTAACAGTCTACTTAAGAAATCTAGCTGCAAACTAGTCACGGGGACTGGGCTACTGTCCACCCTGGCAGAATTTCTTCAACCTAATCAGTGGGACATAAGGAAGGGTGGATGCCCATCAGATGCCGTTATTTGAAAATATCCCCGGCAGTTCTTGCCTGATTGTAATAATTTCTCCCTGCACTGTAGGCGATTTTCAGATTTTCAAATGCTTGGATGGTATAGTGACTGATCCAATTTGATCCTATTTCTGTCTTTTTTACTTCGATATTTAATCATTTAAAAATATGTCTATTACCTATGATATTAAAACACACCTTTGATTTATTTCAATTCGTAAACTAAACAACCCCACTTTGCCATGGCTAGAAAAATCTGAAAATTTACTTAGGTAAATAGGTATATACGTTTTTAACTTCAGTACACAGAAAATGCTTATATGTATTTCTTATGCAACAATGAAGTTCCGTTCGTATCCTCAAAGCAGTGTCGGCCGATAAGTTTTTTCAGGCAATTAAAATTGCATGCAATACAGACATTACTACTCCCTTGCTGTAACCCCTGTATAGACCTACACAATGTTATTTGTCATTATTCACTTGATGGTCAGTTAATGAATTTATGACAGGTATAATTAGTGGTAACACCACTCAGATTACCCGACAAAGGTTCCCATTTGGCATTTCTCGTGTCTGTAGTAAATACTAAGCATTACGAATTAAGGTCTGATGTGGCAAATGTATTACATGTTATGTAATATGCGCATGGACTTGCAGCGAGAGGAATTATCAGCTGAGTTACAAAAACAAACCACGATCAAAGGATTAACCGATAACACGCTGATTGATTAATTACTTTTATCCTGCACAGCTGATTTGTCAAAAGGTAGTGTGTATGTATGTAGATTTATTAATTCTCATGTATGCTGAATACACCCTGTCGTAAAGTGCCTGGGAAGAAACAACATCCTCCATTCAAACGATTAACCGCCAAAACGTGGATTGAATGCTCATTCTTAGCTAACTAAATTACTTTTAAAGAATGGCTGACATCATGCAATTAGTTGCCATGTGTGCTATCTAGGATGACCAATGAGACTATACACCAATGTGAAAAACCTGATACGATATATCACTGTTTTGCATATTAGACTGTTAAAAGACACATGTATGTGGATATTGATGGATAAATTCCTCGAACAAGGTAATAGCCTAACATTGTTGCTATAACTTTAGTCTGTTTTAATTTTAATATTTGCATTTTGTTTTTATTCATTTGTTGTAGCATTCAACAGAATCATTTTTTTTGCCGTGAAGTGTAATGAGCCAGACAATATACACTAGATCGGACTTGGGGCGTGTGTGTGGAATATGATTCACGTTGGCAATCTAAAAAATGTCTAGATATTACAGTCATATTATAAATTCACTATAAGTATTAGCAGATCGTGTGCTTGTTTTAAGTTTCAAAATGTATACAAATATGATAATAAACTATTTTGGATTATAAGACAAAATATAAAGGCGTACATTGACTTTGATATTTTTCAGTCCTAACATTTTTTACCACTGGCAGATGGTTAAATTTCAAAATGTTTTCATTTGTTATCATAATAATGAAGATGGAAATATTATCGAGTAAAAATTATTATCTTTGTTGAACAATCTACACTTCTACTATCAATTGCGCTTGCGGGTGGCGCAGCAGAGATCACGAACAAGTCACAAATTCTGGGATATCATCCGGGTACTCGTGGGAGGAAAACAATAACAAAAGCAACAAGCAGTCCACGGAAACTGCTCTGGATCAGTGCCCCTTTAAATTGACACGGCGTAAATAAACCTGAGATACCATTGGTTGGTTGGTCTGTTGTTTAACTTTGTTGTTTGTGTTATTGCACTCACCATTATTCCGGCTATATGGCAGCTATCTGTATATAATGGCGCCTGGACCAGTGATTGACAGCATGAGCATCGATCTTCCCATTTGGGATGCGATGACTTGTTTCAACCAAGTACCAACTTGAGGTACCAACGACTGGAATGCCTGTTTGCACAAACATAAGCAATTTCCACAGCCATTACAAATCTTATAAGAAAACAAATGGTACGAGTCAAAATTACATTTGACATCAATTTTGTCATTCTAAAATGTCCTTTTTATAGATTTACTGAGACCTTGAACGTTGTAAAGTTGACCAAAAAACCTTTCAGCAGAGGTGTTTTTCCATTTTGGAAGAGCATGTTTGACTGAACCGCACAAGTTGTGAAATGAAGGCACCGAAGGTTGCAGCTGCTTGAATACAGCTGGATATAAAGGGAAACAGCGTGCTGCCGGCGTTTTTCGGAAAAACAAATTACAAATTTGACATTCAACGTCTGTGTGTTCTGCGTAATTGCGCGTTAATATCATAAAATTTCGCAATGCTTGTATGACACACGGGCTACAAATCAGGTAAAAAGCACTGGTGCAGCACTGTGAAGCTCACGCCTCGCTTTCTGGTTGAAAAGGTAGGCTATGAAACACGACCTTACTTGTCACATGCCATACAAAACTGCCCAACTGGCCCTTGGCATGATCTGAATTCGGTGAAAATAAATAGCTGTCACTGAAGTACAGTAGCAGATAAAAGTGTACATAGACGTAGATACTGAAGTGGAATGCAGAAGTGAATACAAACCTGAAGGTCCAGGTTAAAATTGATCTTCAGCAGGTTGAAGTGATCTTCCGAAAATTATTTTGACATAAGGGTATGGATGTTTTTCTGGCTCACTGATGTTGATTCTTAACACACATAATCGCTATAACAAACAAACAGACAGACATGAGTACATGTATATACGCTGAAACTTAATACACATACATGTAGGTGTATACGATGAAGTAGAGTATTCACTGGTTGTTAAACCAAAGGTACAATGAATGTGTGTGTGTGTGTGTGTGTGTGTGTGTGTGTGTGTGTGTGTGTGTGTGTGTGTGTGTGTGTGTGTGTGTGTGTGTGTGTGTGTGTGTCTGTGTGTCTCTGTGTGTGAATCATCAACTGATCATCAAAACAGATGACCAAGATTATATGTAATGATTGCTTCACTGAGTGCCATTGATAAGAATGTGTCTAAGTTACTGTATGTGTCTGGTTTTTCTCATGTCCACTTCCCCACTCACGTACTTGCCAACCGACCACCCACCGTTGTCACAAGACATTACACCTGCAAGCAACTTTGGCGCATGTGTTTTCACTTCTTACTTTAAGACTGAGTAAAAAATAACAGGGAGGTATCCAATAATTTGAATTTCCCAAGTTGCAAACACTAACTACATTTTTCAAGTCGTAAAAATGGAATGACAAGGAAGAGCATGTTAAGCTGTTTGTCGGGGTGTGTTTTTTGGGTTTAAATTACATCA
This sequence comes from Haliotis rubra, assembly GCF_003918875.1. Taxonomy (NCBI): domain Eukaryota; kingdom Metazoa; phylum Mollusca; class Gastropoda; order Lepetellida; family Haliotidae; genus Haliotis; species Haliotis rubra. The sequence continues at coordinate 349,560 of NW_025767116.1, forward strand.
TCAAGAAAAAAACAACAGGCTGAGACAATTTCATCACAGTGAACAAAATTCAATTTTGGTTGAGGGGTGAAAAAGTACGTTTTAAGGCGTTAAGATAATTCCTTTCCTACTAAGGTTATTCATTCGTCAAAATACAAAATGTGATCCGATAACATTGACATATGAATTTAGTATCACGCTATCACAAAGCAATATAGTTTCAGAAATATCTGACAGTTGATCAGGAGGCTACAATCTAATCCAAGCGCTTCCCCACGTTTGAATAAGCAACTGTTGGGGAAACTGGGCTCTGTCTTGATAATGCCATTAAGACACATACCAATTACCAGGGGAAAGGAGAGAAGTCTTAATCACGTGTAACCAATCCCAAAGGAGGAAGTAAACCACTACATGATACTCCCCATTGCCAATTAAATACAAAACGTCAACGCCACAGAATAATTAGTCTCGATTATCTGCCGAGGCAGATACCATGGGGCCTTAAGTCCACATTGTACGTCAGGACTTTCGCGGTGGGTCATTATCAATGGCAAAGGTTGCACCTCCAGATTTACCAAAACAATCTTGATGAGGACAGCATGCAGACATGTCATTCCGCACTTCGTCATGTTTACAGAAGTACAGGCACCCAGGGAGAACAGTGCAATAAATACACAAGGTAGGAAATGACAACATTTTATATGGAGTGGAGCCCGAGCCTTCGCCACGCCGACTGCTCTTCTAAACAGGGCAAATAATTTACTCTGGGGTATTCGTAGGACGTCGACCTGTTGACAACAAAATATCTGTCTGTTGACCAAGATAAAGTCAGATTGCGGTAACCTGTGATGCTTAATCCGCTTAACCGTTATATTGATTATCGCGTGCCTTTTACCTTATGGGTTAGTTCACGAACTTTATGTAAGCATTGTTTCATATTCATCAATGAACAGTGCTATTTGATAAGGTGTTTTAATATTTGGCTTGAACGTGATGGTAGTCATCCTCAGTAACAAAATAAAACATATATTTGGACTTGTTACACGTGTTACATTTGACCACTTTCTAAATGACATTGTGTATTCATAACAAAACTGATCCTGTAAAAGCAAGCACTATTCAACACGTGTACGTTATCTTCTATAATCTGGAACCTCTTAAGTTGTCAAAACTCTCTACCTCTATTGTAATTTCTATTGGGCTGTTACATTGTCGTGTGAAGACAATCGGTCAAGAGCTTTCTTAAACGGTCATTGGCCGCAGGTACTTCATGGTGGTGTGGAACAAGGTTGCGTACTGTGTCCGGTGTTATTCTTAGATTTTATCAATAACTTGGTTTATGATTATGGAACTACTGCTACCACCAATACTAATACTAATAGACAAGGTCCAGGTTAGAATGAATCTTCAGTAATCCATGCTTGTCGTAAGAGGCGACTAACGGGATCGGGTGGTCAGGCTCGCTGGCTTGGTTGACACATGTAATCTGTTCCCAATTGCGAAGATCGATGGTCATGCTGTTGATCACTGGATTGTCTGGTCCAGACTCCATTATTTACGGACCGCCGCAATATAGCTGGAATATTGCTGAGTGCGGCGTAAAACTAAAGTCACTCACTCACTCACTAATATTAATACTGCTCCGAGATGGTATTTAGAAACTGACATTAAATCAACTGCATATCCTGCTTCTGAACCTGTCTTATATTTAGTTCCTAAAAAGATCTGAAACCAATTATATTTTTGTACATATACGTACATATACGCGGGAAAACAGACCGATCGTATTAGCCTACGAATGCTAATAACCATTCGTCCAGTTAGGCAGTGCTAACGAGACAAAAGCTCACACAAGGAAACAGATAGTTAAACGAGTAAACACATAGGCCGAGTGAACAGGGTGAATGTCAAGCAAAGACACAAGCAGACCGTTCGATTGCTTGTCCAAAAATAGAGGTACTGCAGCTGGATGCTAGTAAAACAACGATAAGGGTTTGGTAGACAAATTAACAGTTATCAGTTAAGACTTACAGAAAGGTTAGTGGATATACAAAGTAAAACAGACTGAACGATCCATCAGGGGGAGAGAGAGAGAGAGAGAGAGAGAGAGAGAGAGAGAGAGAGAGAGAGAGAGAGAGAGAGAGAGAGAGAGAGAGAGAGAGAGAGAGAGAGAGAGAGAGAGAGAGAGAGAGAGAGAGAGAGAGAGAGAGAGAGAGAGAGAGAGAGAGAGAGGAGAGAGAGAGAGAGAGAAAGAGAGGAGAGAAGAGAGGGAGGAGGGACAGAGAGACAGAGAGAGAGGGAGCGAGGGAAAGAGAGAGAGGGACAGGAGGAGAGAGAGAACAGAGAGAGAGGGAGAGAGAGAGAGAGAGAGAGAGAGAGAGAGAGAGAGAGAGAGAGAGGAGGAGAGAGAGAGAGAGAGAGGAGAGAGAGAGAGGAGAGAGAGAGAGAGAGAGAGAGAGAGAGAGAGAGAGAGAGAGAGAGAGAGAGAGAGAGAGAGAGAGAGAGAGAGAGAGAGATGCATGTCGTCGTATCCAAATTCTGTACATGGATGCTCACGACGGTGATCAGTGGATTGTGTGGTCCAGACTCGATTACTTACAGACTGACGCCATGCAGCTGGAACGTACGTGCGTGTGGCGTTAAACAACAAACAAACAAGCAAGATAATCAGATTGGCTGATTAAACAGATCCCCTAACAGGAACTTGCATGGAAGTGTACTCAGAAAAACGACTTGTATGACTTTGGATTGTAAGCACTCGCATACCAGCTAGGTAGCTAGACAAACAGAAAGGTGGGTCGACATACAAATATTTATCCAGTAATACAACCATATAGACAAACACCAAGTTCATATTTGTGTGATGCAGTATTGCTTCACAGATCACCTTATTGCACTGCATTGTAGTGCACTTTCACTGGAGACTCGACTGGAGTAGATTTGTACCCTGCATTTAGAGCTTGGCACAAATGTTCTGAAAATAACTTTCACAAGTTGTGCTCAACGTCGATTTCGTGTTAAATATGAGAATTTTTTTCTCGGGGAGACCTGTGTGTGGTTGGTGGTTGGCTGGGGAGTGGGAGGGGGTGATGCTTGCATTTATGCAGGATATTGTTACTTGACACCGCTGGATTTAGACGCTCACAAGAAATATTGTACTTAATATAACATATCGTAATTTGTTGCCAAGCAACGCAATAATATGTTTGGGTAGGACTGGTGTAAGCTGATCGCATATTGATCAGTCGTCGATTATCATTGAAATCTCCCTTATACTAACACCATCTAAGCGATTCCAGATGAAACATGTTCGGGGCATGTTTATAAAGAAAACGCTGTCGCAGAGCTTGTGCAAATATGTCAGTGATCTGAGCCGTCGTTGATGTGGGACGACTTCAGAGCTACCGTGATGGATGTTTGGAGCAGGTGAAGACAGATTGAGTGAGTGCGTGAGTGAGTGGATGAGTGAGTATGGTTTTACGCCGCTGTTAGCAATATTCCAGCAATACCACGGCGGGGGACACCATAAATGGGCTTCACACATTATACTCATGTGGGGAGTCGAACCCGGGTCTTAGGCGTGAGAAGCAAACGCTTTCACCACACAGCCCCAGCTTACGGTAGTAAAGCGTTGGGAAGAGAATTGTGAGACTGGACGTCATAATCCGGAATGATTCTACAGAAAAATATCTCATGCTTCTTATATGTGTGTACTTATATGATAAATTTCAAAGTATGCTTATGTCCCCTGAGTGTAACACGAATATAAATTTATTATATATAAAATGTATATATCCTTACACGCATATTATTATATATAACGTAGATACCCCCTTGTGTATATTTATATGCATAAGGGCGGTGGGATAGCCTAGTGGTTAAAGAGTTGGGTCGTCACGTCGAAGGCCCGGGTTCGATTCCCCACATGGGCACAATGTGTGAAGCCCATTTCCGGTGTGCCCGGCCGTGATATTGCTGGAATATAGCTAAAAGCGGCGTAAAACCATACTCACTCACTCACTATATGCATAATGCATGTACCCTTGTTAATAAAACGGAGATGGATGTATGCAAAGAATATGTAGCCCATACTTGCATAACACACTCGTTATATATACACAGCACATACATGCTTGTTACCCTCATAGTTGTATACACAGTAAGCAGACATATATGACCATATCATGTTCATTGTAGTGGCGATCGATGCCATTTCGTTCATCAAATAATCATTATTTTTTACATTTATATCTATTGATTTATGTTTCCATTGAGAAAACACATCTTTGATTAAGCCCCTACGAGCCAACAGGACAAGCGGGTAAAGAAAACAAGCTTCAAGTGTTAAAAGCGATGATAAAAAACACCCCTCGCAGATAATGCGAATGCTGTGCAAAGACAGAGAACGCCAATATAAATATTATCTATTTTCCTCTCTGTTTAAGTGCACATGGCCATAAGATGTGACCTTCGATACTTGACCTTTCTTAAGTCCAAACTAATTCAATTGATTACTATTTCATCAATGTGCTCTTGACCCTGGCATCTGTAGGTCATCAAAGCAATGCTATAGCCAGCTCGTTAGGAATACACTAAATCTACTCCACCAAAACCTCTTTCAGTACATGTTCTGTGTTCCACCAGACAGATAGCATCTTAATTGAAGGCCAATTTCGCTAAGATGGCTTGCAAAGATTGTATTGAACATCCACGGTGTTTTTAATGCTAACGGGGCTCATATGATAAGAAACTGAATCTCATGCTGTCTCGTGGAATCTCGCGAGAGTAGAGATGAAACATCGTGAAGAAACATTCAAACGATTGTTTCATTTTGATCTTTAGTAGTTCCTTCTCAATAACACGGACGCAGTGCCATAATTAATCCCGCAATGTACTTCCATGCAGTCCAAATGCAGACGAAAGTTTATAACAATGTGGATAATTTCCTTTGGGCTCTACGCTAAAAAGGAATACTTCTAATTTTATAACATTTAGAGCACAGACAGTTCTGTCCATTTATGAGGTCACAGAATAATTATTTATATGATCTAAAAATATATGCTGCAAGATGTTTCGTGAAGTCACATAATGCACTGTGTAACCAAGGGCACTGTTAAACTTAACAAGACATTGGAATACTCTCTGTTGATATGAACGATGTGGTTACACTCATGCTGTTTTCACAAATTTATAAATTCGACTTTATAACCTCTTGGTTGCTCCATTCCACTTTTTATTTATCAAAGCCGAGGTAATTTGTCAGCTGATTCCTATTAAATACTTTATGGAAGATTGATTGGAGTCAGATAAATTTTCTTGGATTGTTTGTTGATTCGTTTGGATTGTTGGGTGAAGGTGTGATAATTTAGATAATTCCTCTTTGATAGCTACATGAAGGTTTGATTTAAAGTCAACTACATGTATATCTCCTTGGGGCGCTTGACGGAGGTTCGATTGATGTCAGCTACGTACCCCGAGATCGTTTGAATAAGGTGTGATTAACGTCAGCTAATTTTCCTGGGATCGTTTGACGGATGCTGATCAACGCCAGTTTATTCCTATCGGATCGTTTGACGGAGGTTTGATCAACGTCAGCTAATTCCCATCGGATCGTTTGACGGAGGTTTGATCAACGTTAGCTATTTCCTATCGGATCGTTTGACGGAGGTTTGATCAACGTCAGCTAATTCCCATCGGATCGTTTGACTGAGGTTTGATCAACGTTAGCTAATTCCTATCGGATCATTTGACGGAGGTTTGATCAACGTCAGCTAATTCCCATCGGATCGTTTGACGGAGGTTTGATCAATGTCAGCTAATTACCCTCGTATCGGGTGATTAAATCAGATTAATTCACTATAACAGCTTGGTGATTGTCTGATTGAAAGTCCACTATATCTCCTTGGGTCTTTTAGAGGAGGTTTGATATTATAAAGTCATCAAATTCCACTCTGATCGTTTGACGGAGGTTTGATTAAAGTCAACTATCTCCCTTGGATGGTTTGACGGAGGTTTGATTGAAGTCAGCTAGTTCCCCTCGGGTAGTTTGACGGAGCCTTGATTAAAGTCAGCTAATTTTCCTCGGATCGTGTGACGGAGGTTTGACCAACGTCTTCTGATTCCTATCGGATCGTGTGACGGATGTTTGATCAAATCAGCGAATTCCCCTCGGATCGTGTGACGGAAGTTTGATTGCAACCAGCTAATTCCCCTTTGATGATTTGACGAAGGCTTGTGGTGTCAGCTAATGTTTTTAGGTCAGCTGACGTAGGTGTTATTGAAATTAGCTAAATCAAATTGAATCGTTCGATGGAGGTTTACTTTCCTCGGATTCCCATCGGATCGTTTGACGGGGAGGTTGACTCAAGTCATCTAATATCCCAATTGGGTTTTTGATGTAGGTTTATTACCTTTCAGTGCTTTGATTGAGGTTTGAATGCAATTTCTGTATTTGATTTAATAGGCTGAAGATCTCCGTGTAATTTGACGGCTGTAATACAAACATACAGAACAGCGACCATTAAGCAATCTCACTTAGCGTCACGCTGCCTTCTCGTCGTTGCTTGTTGGTGTCTCGTAGCTTGACAAGCTCATTGGTCTTAACATAAACTCCACTATACGCCTCTATTGGAAATATCAGGCCAGGTTATATTCGCCTGTAGTGGAGACGCTTGTTGTCTATTCAAGGTTGCCTTTTTTAAACGAAAAACTATATCACGTGAAGGCCACTCCAGGCGCTGAGTATTGACAGTTTATATCAGCCTGTCCTGGTGGAGTGTATTTAGTCATTAAAAGATGTCGTACTGCATCCTGCTGCCAGGGAGGGATCCTACCCATCACGTCGGCATGTGTACACTGCACCCACATGACCCGTTCTCTAGACAATGTACACAGAAACACTATTCATTTGACATTTAGACAGATCTAAAATTACCTGAGTTACGTGTCGTGTATGTCAGCTGCATGTAGATATGATCCAGTATATTTGTGAGATATTTGTGAGTCATTCAGGTCACTACATGTGGCATAACAAATTTAAAAATGTTGAGAATGATTACAGCTTTGAAAAAAAATAAAATAAATGCATATATAATGAGCTAAACTCGATTCACTTGGTAATTGCTCTTAGCGCTAATAATCAAAGCGGAGCATATTATTATCCCGGATAACCCAAGCTGCCTGTGAGGCTCAAGAAGGTTAATAGTCACATGACTTATCCCACCGGGTACCCATTTTCTGCTTGTGAACAGAGGCGATTTTGATCAAACTCACTTGCCTAAGGTGAGGCCACATGTAAAACATGTGTTTCGTTGTTGGGCAGGACTGAAGTCCTAGAAACTCTCAGGAGTCAAGCTGCCAAACACGGTCACCCATCCAAGGACTCTCCGTGCCCAACGTTGCTTTACTTCAACTGATTTGTGACCTTAGGTCTGTACACAGGACCACACACCACACATAGGCATGTGAGGGATATATAATTTATTTCGCATCTGGTTTTAGTTGCTGATTCCAGTTGTAACCACTATTTTGCCATTTGCGGCCAAAGGAATCAACAAATAATCAACACTCAGGTTTCTCTTCCGTTGGCATTTCAGAAAAAATTAAAACCTACACGAATTTGGTATTCTGCAAGATAATAACGTCAGATACTGTGGTATTAATGTAGAGCCATGTTATCTCCAGTTTTGGTACCTCTAAGCAAAATATCAAACCGAACTTAATCGCTATGGATACATATTTAGCTCCTAATGTCCCCCTTGGCTCTACTCATTAAAATCTTGATGGGTTCACATTTAGCTCCTATTTCCCATATTGGCATACTGATTAAAATTGTTATGGGTACACATTTATCTCCTATTTACAATACTGAATTACAGATTAAAATTCTCATGGTTCACATTTAGCTCCTATTTCCCACACTGAAATACAGATTAAAATTCTCATGGGTTCACATTTACCTCCTATTCCCCATCCTGATATGCTGATTAGAATTCTCATGGGTTCACATTTAGCTCCTATTTCCCATACTGAAATACAGATTAAAATTCTCATGGGTTCACATTTAACTCCTATTTCCCATACTGAATTACAGATTAAAATTCTCATGGGTTCACATTTAGCTCCTATTTCCCATACTGAATTACTGATTAAAATTCTCATGGGTTCACATTTAGCTCCTAGCTCTGAATTATTTCCCATACTGATTTTATGCTGATTAAAATTCTCATGGGTTCACATTTAGCTCCTATTTTCCATACTGAAATTACAGATTAAAATTCTCATGGGTTCACATTTAGCTATTTTCCATACTACAGATTTCCATACTGAATTACTGATTAAAATTTTCTCATGGGTTCACATTTAGCTCCTATTTCCCATACTGAATTACAGATTAAAATTCTCATGGGTTCACATTTAGCTCCTATTTTCCATACTGAATTACAGATTAAAATTCTCATGGGTTCACATTTAGCTCCTATTTCCCATACTGAATTACAGATTAAAATTCTCATGGGTTCACATTTAGCTCCTATTTCCCACACTGAAATACAGATTAAAATTCTCATGGGTTCACATTTAGCTCCTATTCCCCATCCTGATATGCTGATTAAATTTCTCATGGGTTCACATTTAGTTCCTATTTCCCACACTGAAATACAGATTAAAATTATTATGGGTACACATTTAACTCCTATTTCCCATACTGAATTACAGATTAAAATTCTCATGGGTTCACATTTAGCTCCTATTTCCCATACTGAATTACTGATTAAAATTCTCATGGGTTCACATTTAGCTCCTATTTCCCATACTGATATGCTGATTAAATTTCTCATGGGTTCACATTTAGCTCCTATTTCCCATACTGAAATACAGATTAAAATTCTCATGGGTTCACATTTAGCTCCTATTTTCCATACTGAATTACAGATTAAAATTTTCTCATGGGTTCACATTTAGCTCCTATTTCCCATACTGAATTACAGATTAAAATTCTCATGGGTTCACATTTAGCTCCTATTTCCCATACTGAATTACTGATTAAAATTCTCATGGGTTCACATTTAGCTCCTATTTCCCATACTGAATTACAGATTAAAATTCTCATGGGTTCACATTTAGCTCCTATTTCCCATACTGAATTACAGATTAAAATTCCCATGGGTTCACATTTAGCTCCTATTTCCCACATTGGCATACTGATTATAATTATCTTGGGTACATCTTTTGCTCCTATTTCCCATATTGACAGACTGATTAAAACCGCTATGGGTACACATTAAGCCGATAGTTTTGGTCATGACATAGCTGGTCATGCCTGGTTTACGACTCGATACGTCTCGGCCTCCGCACAGATGTAAAGGGAACCAAGTTATGGAAACATCACTTTGTATGCTGACTTAAGCTATATGTTGTTTAGCAGTCTTGCTTCGCTTATGTCTAAGTTCAATAAGGGACTAACTGCAACATCAAGGAAAAGACTGCAAATGGCCATCACCCGTGAAACAGTGCCATCGTTTTATACCAGATTACAAACATACAGTCCCTGGTGGGGTTAGAACATAGACGTCGGAAGGCAACGTGTCGGGGTATTTATCTTTCCTGTTTTGTCAGTCTGGAGTCTGAATGGGATTGTTCGATTCCTCAGAAATATGTGGCAGTTGTGAAGACACTTCTTTGTTCTCCACATGGCAGACAGCGCTGGAAACGGCTTAAAATGAATCATGGAACAAGTGTACCCGCCCTGGGATGTTCATGCAGACATTTGGCGGGGAGTTAACGTCAAGCTGAGAGGATCAACAGAACCTCGCATGTCTGCATGCAACCAAATGCAAGATTCAAATTCATAGAAGAAACAACCAATAAATCACTGTCAACATGACATTGGGGATGTAATTATATCAGCTTTGGAAACATCACATTGGAAAATCAAAAGCTTGTCTACTAACGGGACATATGGCTCGCAGGACAAATCATCTAGAGGTCTCATCGCCGTATAGGTGAACAAGCATGAGCTCTTCTTTCACTGTGTCTTAATTTCACGAAGGTTTCTGAAAATGGTTGAAGACAGGTGTGCGACAAGACTTGAACATATACATAGGGGGAACGAGTGTCTTAAGATATTGTGGACCATATTGGTAGTTTGAAGATGAGTAGACTTATTCAGATCCCGAAAAGAGTCCAATATCACATAGCTACAACCAGGTTTTACGTAATAAGTACAATGTAGGCTTAGACGGGTATTGATATATTTATGTTGGGTTTAAAAGATTTTCACGGTAAAGACACAAACGAGGTGACATATCATGTCCAGGTGAGAATGGCCGACGATTTCACTTCCGTGCTACCAGACCGATCAGATCACGATGCACTTTCCAGGAAAATCAAGTACAGTTTCGCAATGTTAGTACAAGAATAGCAATATGAAAATATGAAACCCACTCGTATTCATCGGCAGTCTAGCCTGCTGCTAAATAGAAACACATTCTTGAAAAGAACGGTTATATCAATTGCAAAGGTAATTTGTTTGCAAACCTGACTTGGAGAATTAATAAAGTTTATTTCATTTATTATTTTTAAAATCAAAATGATGGTGAAGAAACTGGACTTTATCATGTGAAAACAGCACATAACAAAACAAAATAAGCAATTGCATTTTAGATTCATTGCTTGGCGTTTTATTTCCGAACTTTGAGGAATCGATAAACTTCCTAGACATAACGTATTGGCTATTTCAGTATGAAATTGTTTGATCATTGGATGTGATGACGGTGACTGGATTGTATTTGACTGGAAGGTAACTTCATCATCAGCTTGTGGAATAACGCTGTAATAGGGGACCTAAATTAATATGCATAACCATTCGATGGATTCAAATAGAAAGGAGGTCCTACTTGTCTTTCTAGTAATTCACCTTTGTGATCAAGTCGTAAACCGTAGCACACACAGACACGAATCTCATGCATGTTCTTGCAATTACGCACTTAGAAACAGCTACCGTTTTTCCAATCGGAACATACCAAACACTATGCCTATACATGCAGATTTATAGGAAAATGAGGGACTGTGGGGTAGCCTAGTGGTTAAAGCATTCGCTCGTCACGTCAAAGACCCAGGTTCGATTCCCCACATAGGTACAACGTGTGGAGCTCATTTCTGGTGTCCCCCGCCGTGATATTTCTAGAATATTGCTAATGGCAGCGTAAAACTAAACTCATTCACTCACTATAGGGAAATAGTGCATGTTTTAAGTTAACTGTGCAGTAATGGATCCTCTACATGAATTTATTTGTGACAGTAATACATATTCGTATGTTGATTGTCTTTTGGATGGATCATGTTTAACGGTTATGCACTATGTGGACTACTCACTGTGACGATTATTCTTAACATTTCTGAACTGTAAAGTTTATGTAATGATATACACCGGAGACATAGACTGATATTTAGTCTCAGAAATACGTTACAGCCCAGAGATAAGGCAATCTCTTCTTGTGTAATTCTAGAATTGAGTAGGATTTATTTTGTTATTTAATTTATATAGTCTGGGAGACGATATGTTAGTTGCACAACGTGTGGCCTGTGGCGTGTTTTCCTGAAGACAAAATGTAACCTGATGGGTGAAGTGATTGTATATGTTGACGTCACAATTATAGGTGTCTGGTCAACTATGATGCATCTCAAAATGTAAAAACGGCATAGCGCTGTGTCCATTGTATGATACATGCGTTTCCTAAAGGGATTCTTGTTCGTCTACATGTAGTCAGTGCAGGTATGCGATCAGAAGTGGTAATCGCTCAGAACCACTTTAACTTTATTACAGATACCATGATAAAGTCTTTTGAAACATGATACAGTGTTTGTAAAAAGGAATTCTTGTACACAATTTGGATACGATGACTTGTAAGCCAGCCTAACCACCCGATCCCGTTAGTCGCCCTTTACAAGCATGGATTACTGAAGACCAGTTGTAATCCGGATCTTCAAGGGGAGACAAGCATGGGTTACTGAAGACCAATTGTAACCCGTATCTTCACGGGGAGACAAGCATGGGTTACTGAAGACCAATTGTAACCCGTATCTTCACGGGGAGACAAGCATGGGTTACTGAAGACCAATTGTAACCCATATCTTCACGGGAAGACAAGCATGGGTTACTGAAGACCAATTGTAACCCGTATCTTCACGGGGAGACAAGCATGGGTTACTGAAGACCAATTGTAACCCGGATCTTCACGGGGAGACAAGCATGGGTTACTGAAGACCAATTGTAACCCGGATCTTCACGGGGAGACAAGCATGGGTTACTGAAGACCAATTGTAACCCGGATCTTCACGGGGAGACAAGCATGGGTTACTGAAGACCAATTGTAACCCATATCTTCACGGAAGACAAGCATGGGTTACTGAAGACCAATTTTAACCCGGATCTTCACGGGGAGACAAGCATGGGTTACTGAAGACCAGTTGTAATCCGATCTTCAAGGGGAGACAAGCATGGGTTACAGAAGACCAATTGTAACCCGTATCTTCACGGGGAGACAAGCATGGGTTACTGAAGACCAATTGTAACCCATATCTTCACGGGGAGACAAGCATGGGTTACTGAAGACCAATTGTAACCCGGATCTTCACGGGGAGACAAGCATGGGTTACTGAAGACCAATTGTAACCCGATCTTCACGGGGAGACAAGCATGGGTTACTGAAGACCAATTGTAACCCGGATCTTCACGGGGAGACAAGCATGGGTTACTGAAGACCAATTGTAACCCGGATCTTCACGGGGGGACAAGCATGGGTTACAGAAGACCAATTGTAACCCGGATCTTCACGGGGAGACAAGCATGGGTTACTGAAGACCAATTGTAACCCGTATCTTCACGGGGAGACAAGCATGGGTTACTGAAGACCAATTGTAACCCATATCTTCACGGGGAGACAAGCATGGGTTACTGAAGACCAATTGTAACCCGGATCTTCACGGGGAGACAAGCATGGGTTACTGAAGACCAATTGTAACCCGGATCTTCACGGGGAGACAAGCATGGGTTACTGAAGACCAATTGTAACCCGGATCTTCACGGGGAGACAAGCATGGGTTACTGAAGACCAATTGTAACCCGGATCTTCACGGGGAGACAAGCATGGGTTACTGAAGACCAATTGTAACCCGTATCTTCACGGGAGACAAGCATGGGTTACTGAAGACCAATTGTAACCCGGATCTTCACGGGGAGACAAGCATGGGTTACTGAAGACCAATTGTAACCCGTATCTTCACGGGGAGACAAGCATGGGTTACTGAAGACCAATTGTAACCCGGATCTTCACGGGGAGACAAGCATGGGTTACTGAAGACCAATTGTAACCCGTATCTTCACGGGGAGACAAGCATACTATTAGGTTACTGAAGACAAATTGTAACCCGTATCTTCACGGGAAGACAAGCATGGGTTACTGAAGACCAATTGTAACCCGGATCGTCACGGGTAGAGGCTGAAAGGAAAGAAATATCTAATAAATAATGATTCAAGCTTTTTGTCAGTATTGAAGACTCGAGGAACATTTAGATGAATTTGAATACCGGTGGTTCATGTTTGCAACTCTGATTCATGTGGTTTGTGAGATAGGATTGACAAAAAATGTAAACCAGAAACATTCTGTAACATCAGTTTGATGTCCCATGAAGGTCAATGTGGGCTCCTTGGCAGCGTTGCTCCGTGATATGCAAGACCAGCACCATCTTCTAATATGTTTAATAATGAAAATAACTGTCCACTGATGAACTGATCAGACCGAAACCATCTTCTGATATATTTAATAATAATAATAACAGACCATCTTCTGAAGTGTTTATTAATGATAATAACAGCCCACTGGTCAGACTGAAACCATCTTCTGACTTGTTTATTAATGATAATAACAGCCCACTGTCAGACCGAAACCATCTTCTGATATCTTTAATAATGATAATAACAGCCCACTGTCAGACCGAAACCATCTTCTGATATCTTTAATAATGATAATAACAACCCACTGGTAAGACCGAAACCATCTTCTGATATATTTAATAATGATAATAACAGCCCACTGTCAGAGCGAAACCATCTTCTGATATCTTTAATAATGATAATAACAACCCACTGTCAGACCGAAACCATCTTCTGATATCTTTAATAATGATAATAACAGCCCACTGTCAGACCGAAACCATCTTCTGATATCTTTAATAATGATAATAACAGCCCACTGTCAGAGTGAAACCATCTTCTGATATCTTTAATAATGATAATAACAACCCACTGTCAGACCGAAACCATCTTCTGATATCTTTAATAATGATAATAACAGCCCACTGTCAGACCGAAACCATCTTCTGATATCTTTAATAATGATAATAACAGCCCACTGTCAGACCGAAACCATCTTCTGATATCTTTAATGATAATAACAATACTGTCAGACCGAAACCATCTTCTGATATCTTTAATAATGATAATAACAGCCCACTGTCAGACTGAAACCATCTTCTGATATCTTTAATAATGATAATAACAACCTACTGTCAGACCGAAACCATCTTCTGATATCTTTAATAATGATAATAACAGCCCACTGGTAAGACCGAAAGCATCTTCTGATTTGTTTAATAATGATAATAACAGACCATCTTCTGAAGTGTTTATTAATGATAATAACAGCCCACTGGTCAGACTGAAACCATCTTCTGATATCTTTAATAATGATAATAACAGCCCACTGTCAGACCGAAACCATCTTCTGATATCTTTAATAATGATAATAACAGCCCACTGTCAGACCGAAACCATCTTCTGATATCTTTAATAATGATAATAACAACCCACTGGTAAGACCGAAACCATCTTCTGATATCTTTAATAATGATAATAACAGCCCACTGTCAGACCGAAACCATCTTCTGATATCTTTAATAATGATAATAACAGCCCACTGTCAGACCGAAACCATCTTCTGATATCTTTAATAATGATAATAACAACCCACTGTCAGAGCGAAACCATCTTCTGATATCTTTAATAATGATAATAACAGCCCACTGTCAGAGTGAAACCATCTTCTGATATCTTTAATAATGATAATAACAGCCCACTGTCAGACCGAAACCATCTTCTGATATCTTTAATAATGATAATAACAGCCCTCTGGTAAGACCGAAACCATCTTCTGATATCTTTAATAATGATAATAACAGCCCACTGTCAGAGCGAAACCATCTTCTGATATCTTTAATAATGATAATAACAACCCACTGTCAGACCGAAACCATCTTCTGATATCTTTAATAATGATAATAACAACCCACTGTCAGACCGAAACCATCTTCTGATATCTTTAATAATGATAATAACAGCCCACTGTCAGACCGAAACCATCTTCTGATATCTTTAATAATGATAATAACAACCCACTGTCAGACCGAAACCATCTTTGATATCTTTAATAATGATAATAACAGCCCACTGTCAGACCGAAACCATCTTCTGATATCTTTAATAATGATAATAACAGCCCACTGTCAGACCTGAAACCATCTTCTGATATCTTTAATAATGATAATAACAACCCACTGTCAGACCGAAACCATCTTCTGATATCTTTAATAATGATAATAACAACCCACTGTCAGACCGAAACCATCTTCTGATATCTTTAATAATGATAATAACAGCCCACTGTCAGACCGAAACCATCTTCTGATATCTTTAATAATGATAATAACAGCCCACTGTCAGACCGAAACCATCTTCTGATATCTTTAATAATGATAATAACAACCCACTGTCAGAGTGAAACCATCTTCTGATATCTTTAATAATAATGATAATAACGCCCACCCACTGTCAGAGCGAAACCATCTTCTGATATCTTTAATAATGATAATAACAGCCCACTGTCAGACCGAAACCATCTTCTGATATCTTTAATAATGATAATAACAACCCACTGTCAGACCGAAACCATCTTCTGATATCTTTAATAATGATAATAACAGCCCACTGTCAGACCGAAACCATCTTCTGATATCTTTAATAATGATAATAACAGCCCACTGTCAGACCGAAACCATCTTCTGATATCTTTAATAATGATAATAACAGCCCACTGTCAGACCGAAACCATCTTCTGATATCTTTAATAATGATAATAACAGCCCACTGTCAGAGTGAAACCATCTTCTGATATCTTTAATAATGATAATAACAGCCCACTGTCAGACCGAAACCATCTTCTGATATCTTTTAATAATGATAATAACAACCCACTGTCAGACTGAAACCATCTTCTGATATCTTTAATAATGATAATAACAGCCCACTGTCAGAGCGAAACCATCTTCTGATATCTTTAATAATGATAATAACAACCCACTGTCAGACCGAAACCATCTTCTGATATCTTTAATAATGATAATAACAGCCCACTGTCAGACTGAAACCATCTTCTGATATCTTTAATAATGATAATAACAACCCACTGTCAGACCGAAACCATCTTCTGATATCTTTAATAATGATAATAACAACCCACTGTCAGACCGAAACCATCTTCTGATATCTTTAATAATGATAATTACAGCCCACTGTCAGAGCGAAACCATCTTCTGATATCTTTAATAATGATAATAACAACCCACTGTCAGACCGAAACCATCTTCTGATATCTTTAATAATGATAATAACAACCCACTGTCAGACCGAAACCATCTTCTGATATATTTAATAATGATAATAACAGCCCACTGTCAGACCGAAACCATCTTCTGATATCTTTAATAATGATAATAACAACCCACTGTCAGACCGAAACCATCTTCTGATATCTTTAATAATGATAATAACAGCCCACTGTCAGACCGAAACCATCTTCTGATATCTTTAATAATGATAATAACAGCCCACTGTCAGAGCGAAACCATCTTCTGATATCTTAAATAATGATAATAACAGCCCACTGTCAGACCGAAACCATCTTCTGATATCTTTAATAATGATAATAACAACCCACTGTCAGACCGAAACCATCTTCTGATATCTTTAATAATGATAATAACAGCCCACTGTCAGACCGAAACCATCTTCTGATATCTTTAATAATGATAATAACAACCCACTGTCAGACCGAAACCATCTTCTGATATCTTTAATAATGATAATAACAGTCCACTGGTAAAATCCTTCGAGCCCACATATTAGACAACACAATATTGATACCCTTTCAAATATATTGAACAAACACATTTTTCTCCATTAAGAGCATGGGATTATGCTATTGGGGTAAAATCAGGAACGAATGACTATGGCATCTTCCAATATGAGTCACACGTTGGCTGATGTGGATTTGGTGGCATCGGTGTGGAATTAACACCTTAACAATTTCAAAAGATGTCATTGTCATCAAGGTCTATACTTATGAATTGTTTGCCGTTGACTATCAAGAACGATCTTGATTCTGATTAACAAAATTCACGGAGGATTCTGTGGATCAAAGAAGGCCACTTTTTGCCAATAATACTCGAGAAGATTCACTTTGATTAAAGACGTTTTTCAAGTTGGGGACTGAATGGTCGTAATTAATGCTCTCGGAGACGATAGAATCGGAATCATCAAACACCTTTTGATCATTATCTAATATTATCAGCAGAAAGACGATTTTGCTTTATGTGATTAGTGCGATGATATTAAACTTTCATAATCGTATAAAAAGCTGCGTCTTCCTAAGTACACACACTCCCGAACACTGTTGATTTAATCGGATTTCTGTTTGCAAAGAATTGTCATATGTCAGTGTACTTTATTCCTTAGATGCGAAAGATATTTTTTTGTGGACCTGCAAACAGAAATTCTATTCGTGTGAAAGAAATCTTGGCATCTTGGTAAATTGCGTCACGTTCTAATTCGACGGTTCTCCATGTCGTACAAACATTGCCATTGATGTCGGGACCCCTGGTCCTGCTAGGCTTTATTACACTTGGATAAAATTGAATAGCTTTTATCCATGCGGATCCACGTCACTTAAATACGCCATGACCCTTCATGCCCTACACATTCAGGTCTGGTTCGTCGTGACCGAGAGTGTATTGTGTGAGCAGACTTTCTCCTCTCTCAAAACCACTTGGAGGAGACCCGACATTTTGTAGTGATTCCCAGAGATGAATATCGCGAATCACCCAGTGGAAGGAACCTGATGCATTGACGCAATGTTAAAGCTACTTCGGTGGTCGTGAATGGAACGTATACTTCTACATCAAAGATGTTTTTGCTGAAATAGAAAAAAACAGATCGTGTTTCATAGGTTCTCAAAGAAAACTGTTGGGCTAAAGACAGAATACACCCATATTGATGGTGACAGAAAAGCAGTGAGTGAGTGGGTTTAGTTTTACGCCGCACTCTGCAATATACCAGCTATATGGCGGCGGTCTGTAAATAATCGAGTCGGAACCAGACAATGCGTTAGGTGCTTCTTACAACAATCATGGGTTACTGAAGATCAATTCTAACATGGATCTTCACAGGTACCTGAGATAGAAATGAAAGAGACCAGCAAAACAGCCTCGGACGTATCATATCTAGATATGTGCATTTAGATTCAGAATAACTAAAATTATATCCACACTACATTGACCTTTCTTAAAGTCAACCTCACCTTTATGTAGGACTTTGTGTTTGGCAGATTTGAATTGATTTAGCCTCAATACTTTCTTATTATAGAGAGTGTTTTTTCTCGTTTTCTCGAGTCTGGACCAGACAATCCAGTGTTCAGCAGTATGAGCATAGATCTACGCAGTTGGGATACGATGATATGTGTCAACCAAGTCAGCGAGCCTGACCACCCGATCCCGTTAGTCGCCTCTTGCGACAAGCATGGGTTACTGAAGATCAATTCTAATCCCGATCCTCACGTTTAGACAGGAAAGTAAATTTAGTAGAAAAGAAGCTCATATTCGATTGTTTCGGCGATGATGGTTTTCAGCCTTTGATACTATTTGTAACTATTTAGTCAAGTGCGTGACTATCTTGCCCGACAGTTTAGATTACGTACCAACAGATTTCTTTCCGATCAGAATTTGTGCGCGTTCTTTGTCTTGTTTTAAAAAGTATGCCTTCACTGCAATGTTAAAGAGAATGGCAGCATTTTTCAACAAAGTTTTTCATCCAACTAGCTCTGACCATAGCAGATTCACGTCCCTGGAATAACGACTGGAAGGGACATAACTCGCTAGTTACAATGTTACCATGGTAACAACGGTGGCATTAATTTTGCAGGATCCCATTCAAATCTTACACTCATCATAAGATTTCATCAATGTCGCTATATTAATTCATGCGTGCATATTATTCACAAAGGATAGGGCCCCTTTTGGCCCATTGTGTGAACACAATTCAAGAAATGCGAAAAATATCTTTTCAAATCATGAGCATTATCAGCTGTGCCGTTATGAAGGGGAATAAGGCTTTTCAACAATTTCATGCGCGGGATTTATGACAACGCGGAATAAATTGATTAAAGGTTTTCATGAAGCGTTTGTTTAATTTCGGAAAGTGTTTGACCCGCACTGTTTTCTTAAGAGATGAAGAACACACACCTGTGATACAATATCACCTTGGCACGGGTCACAGTTCTGTTCATGAAGTCGTCAGTTTGCACCAGTATATATTAATAAAGGATAAAACTTGCAAGTGTAGCAAAAAACAAAGGAGTCGCTCTCAACCATTTTAGTATGAGCGTTCCGCAGACTTATTGGGATACGCAAAGCAGTATCCCGAGGGCACATCATAAACCTACAATTTTGGGTTTGAATCACAGTTTGGGTCTGGCTACACCATACCCTTGACTCGCCAATGCGACCGATGTGTGAGATCTGCATCACTTCGCTCTTTACTTAACACTTAAATACTGTTAAATGCGGACCAAATCAAACTTATTCGTTTACACAAACGTAATTACGTGTCCGTGAACATCCGGGTTAGAATTGGTCTTCAGCAACCCATGCTTATCGTAAGAGGTGACTAATGGGATCGGGTCATGAGGCTTGCTGACTTGGTTGACACATGTCATCGTATCCAAGCTGCGCTCGTGATGTCAATCACTGGATTGGCTGGTCCAGATTCGCTTACTGACAGACATGTGAAAATATGTGGCGTGTTACGTTAAACAAGAAAGAAACTAACGAAACGTAATCATCTTATTCATGTTGGTGGTGTATCGACGCTCCTTTGTCTCGACCTACGGGGTGAGTGAGTTTAGTGCTAGTTTCAGCAATATTCCAGCAATATCACGGAGGGGGACACAAGAAATGTTGTACTCATGTGGGGAATCGAACCCGGGTCTTCGGCGTGACGAGCGAACACTTTAACCACTAGGCTACCCACCGCCCATCGATGTACGGAAAACTTCACAGATATGCCCCTGATAGAATTCGAGTTACCCTGAGAGTTCCTCGTAGAACAAAAATGGTACAAAACACTTTTATTTGGTGAGAAACATTATCCCAAAATCGTGAGATGCATTTGCAAAATCCTCTTAAAAGTCTAACTTAGCTGAAACATCATATACGTATTATGACATGTACTATGGGCAAACATGACATGTAACGAAACTCATCAGTTTCGACAGTCGAAATTGAACAACGTTGTCCAATCTGTTTAAAAGTGTGCGAAAGAAATGTTGCAAAAAATCCAAAATACTCTACGGGGGAGAAAAAATGCTATAAAATGCCAGACAAATAACTATGATCTGGCGGCTCTCAAAGAACGCGGGACACCGATTCTTCCACAGAGACAGGAGCCGAACCCATATGGAGCACTGGATCGCGTGCAGACAGAGAACCCCCGTCATCCGATTGGCGAATTGGGGCAGACGGTTTGATCCGTGGCAGCACTGAAGAATTAGCATCCACAGAGAGTTGCCACAACCCAACATTGTCACACTCTGTATTAAGATAGTGTGTTATTGCTCCATTGTGGCCCTTTTGTAATTATGTAATTTCATTTCCAAAAAGAAATTGTAAATTGAGCTATGGTTGCGTTTCTTATGTATCGCTGGTGTGTGTGAGAGACTGAAATAGGTAATAGAAGACATGGCTGCCCACGTGACATGATTTCGGCGCAGATCACATGCGCTGTTGTCCCCTAGCGTGAGTGGGATTGGTTGCGTGTTATACCTTCATTGCATCTGATGAATCTGTAAAGTCTTCTCTCTGCTGAGGACTCATCCACATAATATATTATGCACTTGTCTTTGTGATTTGCAGAGAGTTACATGCTGTCTGTAGGTGTGTGTTCTCGTGTGCCAACATGCTCTTAATCTGTTGCAGTTCAAATGACACCGATGTTTGTTCTCTATTTCTGTCTAACGTCCCTTGTGCCTTCCTATTCGCCTATCTTATTTGGTCCATTCCTCAATCACATACCTTCCGTTATGCTTTTCTATTCGTCTATCTTCATTTATGTATTGAATTTACTTTGTGCTTTCCCCACTCGTCTATCTTCCCATGTGCTTTAGCTACAAGTCTCCCTTGTGCTTTAGTATTCGCCCATCTTATTTGGTGTTTTCCTTAATCGCCCACCTTCCAATAGGTCTATCTTCATTTATGAATTCCTTTGTACTTTTCTATTCGTCTATCTTCATTTATGTATTCCTTTGACCTTTCCCTACTCGTCTACATTCCCATGTGCGTTGGGTACACGTCTCCCTTGTGTTTTCCTATACAACCATCTTATTTGGTGCATTCCTTAATCGTCTACCTTCCTTTATGCTTCCCCTACTCGTCCACTTTCAGATGTCCTATCTCAACTCATGTATCTTCTCTCGTGCTTCCCGTTTAACTTCGCTCTCAGCAATATTCCAGCTATATGGCGTCGGTCTGTAAATAGTCGAGTCTGGACCAGACAATCCAGTGATCAACAAAATGATCATCGATCTAAGCAATTGGGATACGATAACATGTTTCAGCGAGCCTGACCATCCGAACCCGTTAGTCGTCTTTTACGACAAGCATGGGTTGCTGAAGATCAATTCTAACCCAGATCTTCACAGGAAAAATCGGTATTAATTATAACGGGCATTTTACGACAAGCATGGGTTGCTGAAGATCAATTCTAACCCGGATCTTCAGGGCAAATGAGTATTTAATTGTAACCCTTAGTGAGGTTAGCAGTAGTCATATAAAGCATTTCAGTATACGCCTGGGAGGTTGGGTAACGTAGAGGTCTGCTCCGAAGAATTGGTTGTGAAGAGCTGCGTCTCTTTGGTGAAACTATTCTGCTGTTCACGGGTTCTGTTCGAATCCACTACCTGTTCCAATCATGAACATTTCTCTGACAACATGTTTTTGTGCTCGTGGCTTTCTCCCATGTTTGCAGCCAGCATCACTTTGGGCATCCCTCCCACGTTAATCCGTCGTAACAAAACTGTGATGCCACTGTTAAACTCACTCGCCCATACACGCAATAGTCCCCAGAGGAAGCCCTAATAATTATCAAACATTTGAAATTGTTAAATAAATCCTTGTAACTATAGTATCGTTGTTGAAGAGATTCAATTTAGTTAAGGATGTCGTAATTAATTAATGAATACGGAACTTTAAAAACTCTAATCATTTAATGAGCAAAAACAATTACTTTCCCATGCCATGAACACGGCCCGGTACAAAAAGATCTGCCTTCTATGCATTGATATGTTTTGTTCGTCAGACATACATGAGAACACGGAAATAACTGATTCCTCACTGTCAGGCTTTTGATGGGCTTGTATTAATACACTGATCTACCTCAGTCGTGTCACGCCGTCAATAAACTGCGTTTTTTTCAAAGTTCTGATAAAATACAAGTGTAGCGTTCTTCCCACCCATGGGCGTGTTCACATGTGCATTGTGTTTAGGATTAAGAAAACAACGGGGATGATTGATGGGACCTCGTTGGATGGATGACATCGACTGTACCTGTGTATGTTAACAGTACTTAGATTGCCTGGGGGGTTACTCCCACTTGTGTTGTACCTCCACGTGCACTGACATTGTCTGATGGAGCCCCCGAAGGGAGCGTGAGTGGGAACACGTAACTACCACTCGATCATGCTTGTTATTGAGGACTTTGGCTTGCAGCTTTGGCTCCGAGATAGAGCTGAAGTCAATCGGAAGTGGGGCTCCTCAGGCGAATTCTTTGACAAGGGGTTTGTGAATGATCTTCGTCGGGCTCTTGGGGTGAACTCTTTGGAAAGGGATTGAGGGAAAGGGATTCCGTAAGGAACTTGGTACTTGGGACTATGTTAAGGGGCTTGGTGGATGAGATCCGGGGCCCTGGCAGGTGGAGGCTCCGATACACAGATGGAAGAAAGGCATTTGGAGTATTGGATTTGACAAGGGGCTTTGGATATGGGATTTAGCAAGTAGGTTTAAGTATTGGATTTTGCAAGGGGCTTGGGGTATTGGATTTGGCAAGGTGGCCGTAGAATTTGATTTGGTAATAGGCTGAAAGTGTGGTATTGGGTAAGAGGCTTGGAGCATTGGTGTAGTCAAGAGGCCTGGAGCAAGCAGAGGGGCCACGGGACTGCGGGGGTATAAGCAAGGGGACGACAGAATCGGAAGGTGCCTGGAGAAGGAATAAGAAGACGTACAGTGAGGCTAGGTGTTTTTGTTCAAGAGTGTTTCTGAGTTGAGTGAGTCTAGATATATCGTTTATGAGTGTTTCTGCTGTGGGCGAGGCCAGATATTGTGGTTTAAAAGTGTTTCTGCTTTTGAGTGAAGCTTGATATTTTGGTCTTAAGGTGTTCCTGCTTTGGGTTAGAAATTAGTCATCCTGTGTACATAGTGGGGAGAAAATTAACAGGACGTTTACATACTTCGGAACTTGAAATTGAAAAAATATGCTTTGACGTTTGCGTTATTCATGCCGACGCCGATGTATAGCAAACTAATAATTTTGAGTAGTTGGCTTTAAAGATGGTTAATGCTTGTCAGAAAGAAGACAAAATATTAGGTTTCATCAGTTCAGCAATGTTTTTCATGTCGGACCTGTGCGAAGACAAACGCGCCAACACACTACACTACCACATAGGGAATGTTTTCAGCAGGCTGGGAAAATATAGCACCGTTTTGGCACTAAGATGTTAGAGTTTAATACCACATTATACCTGTTTGTATCTTGTTTACACCATATGGCATAACCAAATTTACATTTATAAACACAAGTACACCGGTCTATATCTTGCTTACACTGTTTAGTGTTAATAGCTTACAATTAAAGCTCTAGTCTAGTCTAGGTATTTATCTTGTTTGAACGGTTTCGTGTTACGCAGTTTAAAGTTTTTAGTTCAAGTCATCCTTTTCATCTCCAGATCTGGTAATCTGGTAAACATACACTAAATCCAGGATCCATTGCAATGGTTTCTGCGATCTCAAAATACCCGCCGTCTATGTTCATTCGCCAATTTGATTTACTGAGGTGCACAGCCTAACGAACCAATCAAAATGCGAGTTACAAAACAGCATCAATATCAACAACATGGCGGTCAGTCCCATAGATTAAGTTGAAATACAACATTTTAAAACCGCCTGACAACCAAACAAACCCCCTAAATGCTTTTAATTGAAAGGATTCTCCCTGTCCATCACAACTGCCGGTGTCAGGACCTCCCGTATTCATTTAATTTTTCCTTATCGCGTCGTTAGACTGGTCGTTAAAATGTAAATGAAAACCAAGGGCGGGTAATTTGAGATGCACCAATCACAGTTGGTATAGGGTTACCGAAATGCGAGCGCTGGAGGTATAGAGGATAAATCCCTTTATACCTCTCTGTGCTTTGCTTACACTGTTTAAACCGCCTCCTTGGTGTAGTGGTTAGAGCGTCACCTCACCTTACATTGTTTAGTATTTTGACATTGTTTACATTACCCTGTGGTGTATATTTTACACAACATAGAACCACTGATTTGAGCTCATTGCCAAGCGGCTGAACACAGAAAGTGTATCTGAAGTTGAGTGGGTGAATGTGATTTCACGCTGCAATATTCACCTTATTCAAGGACACCAGAAATGGGATTCACATATTGTACCCCTGTGGGGAATCGAACCCGTGTCTTCTGCGAGACGGGCGAACGCTGCAACCACTATGCCACCCCACCGTGGCAGAAAATTTAATATCTAATCAAATGTATATCATTTAGCGTTTGGCAAATGCTATATTATTCATGGCGGTGGGGTAGCCTTGTGGTTAAAGCGTTTGTTCCCCCACACGGGTACAATGTGTGAAGCCCATCTCTCGTGCACCCCTCCGTGATATTGCTGGAATATTGTTATAAGCGACGTAAAACTAAACTCATTCACTCTCTCATGGTGAAGATAACACAGATGAAGGGTTCTGTGGAAGCAGCTGGTACCGTATGGAACTACTTCAGTCACTAGTAATTACTGGGTATTATATTTCAAATCTTAGTGCAAGCAAAACGAGGTTAATGTGTCTGCCTTGACTCGTGTACCCGCCATCACATTGTTATATGAAATAATAAATGAATGCCATACAGGAAATATAATATGTCATATCGTAAAGACACTGAAGGCGAATTAATTATCCGGATTGTCTGGGGAGAATGCTTGGGATGGAATACACTAAACTTCGTGGCAATTTATATATAACATATAGGACGTCATCGATTTGGATTTTCCCCAAACAGATGCCACTCTACGTAAAAGGCAAAACAGTGGTGAAGTTATATGGATGGATTATTGGAAATATGTCATGGAACTGGGGCCGTGGGGTAGCCTAGTGGTTGTAGTGTTCCTTCGTCACGCCGAAAATAAATCTGGGTTCGATTCCCTACATGGATACAATGTTAAGTCCATTTCTGGTGTCCCCCGCCGTGATATTGCTGGACTATTGCTAAAGCGGCGTAAAACTAAATTCAGTCCTGGTACTTGGCGTTCGTGAAAAGAACCCCAAGAACAGTTGGATGCCCTTTTGTTGGAGTCAGAAATGTTGCGTCAATATCGCAATGGCCAATAGATCATTGAATCTGGACTAGACAAACCATTACTTTATCTCCCATCCAGTCGAGGAGGTACGTTGGTAAACACGACGTTGGAGGACATTCCCCAGGAGGCTCTTTGCCGGTGTTGTGATTGTTAGCGTTGCATTGTGGTGCATCTCTCACACAAACACCATCAGGAACACTGGCGGAAGTAAAGCAACGGCATTCTTGTTGTAATCAATATCATGAACGCGTGGTCCGTAACAACAACTGGAGACATCAGTGAAAAAACGTCATGTTAGCCAGTCCAGTGATTTCTGTCTTTATGGAGCCATATCTGATAAAAGCTTGAAGCCATGTTTGCCAATCCAGAAACTGAAATTTGAGTAGTACGGGCAGGTTGTCGAAGCAGAAGAATATTCCTCTGTTTGGTACGCATGCAATTCAGGAACTCTTGGAAATAAATATTGGGCCTATTGTATTCCAATGCTTAAATGAAAAACAATGAAACTAAATTACAAAGCAATATCTTAGATTTGAAGTTCATCTGGAACCGATTTCTATGTGTTCGTAAACTATGTGAAGTTATGTCCCTTGGCAGTGCCTGGATCCTGTTGGCATGAGTTCGGAGTTCGCCCCTGTTGTGAGCGGTAGGCTACCAACATGTGCAGGAAAGAACGGGAAAGAAGACAACGGCTATGATTAGCGTCAATTTGGGTTTTGTCCCACAACAAACCGACACAATGGATCTTCTGAAGTGTCGAGAGGTTATCCCTGAAGTCAGGTATCAGGTCATTATATTCACATGTCTATGATATTAAAGTGAGTGAGTGAGTTTAGTTTTACGTCGCTGTTAGCAATATTGCAGCAATATCACGACGGGGGACACCAGAAATGGTCTTCAGACATTGTATCCATGTGGGGAGTCGAACCCGGGTCTTCGGCGAGACGAGTGGACGCTTTAACCACATGGCTACGCCACCGCCCCTCATAAAGTAATGATAATGAATGAAACATGTGACTTTAATTCACCTAATTCAGAAACATGCCACGGGCAAATGGTCGACGTTACGGTTCAGCGTACGTCTACAGTCTGCGTTTACCCTTTTGGACAAATAATCACACCAAATCAGCAGTCTATCTTTTTAGTCGTTTTAAGTGCCCTGAAGGCACTAGAAGCCCTAGAATCCTTCTATTTTCTTCACACAATTACATGCCTCGCTCATTGACACACACGCACGAAGTTTTATGAAGGTTGATTTGCCGGATACACGCATACACGTGCCACAAGAAACAACCTGTAGAACATGCTCACATGCGTTCGACTAGGTCGTTCAAGCCATGATATCCATAATTATACAAATAATGGTCATCACGTTTAGCAATCTAAACATCATGTTTTAATCCAACATTGCTTTTTAGCACAAGTCACAATTTCGAAAACGCAATAAATCGATCAGTTTAGCTTGTAATCCATTTAAAAGCAGGAAACTGTTTTCACGGAATATCCTCAGAGGCGGTTTGGACGCTCGTACATTCTAATATAATCTTATGTTTTTCGCGTCACCCAAAGACGTTGAACTTAAACCTAAGACGCCGCCGCCATGATGGCTCCATATCAAACAAAACAGCGGCGTTAACAGGCTCTACTTTGTGATACAATGTTGTTACTGATCTGTTGTCTAGACTAATTGTTCTCAGCTGATTTTGTTAAATGACTAAACCGCCAAAAGGCTCGTCATTTTTCCACGTATTATTAAAGCCTGGTCGTCGTTCACGCTTGGGACCTTTCCCTCTGGTGGAGACACCGACTGCTAATTACACCGGAAGGAAGACGGGTCATCTGCATTTATTTAATGTCAAATGCCAGAGGTGAAAGGTTGGTGATCCGACGGGTAATGAAACCGAGGCTGGCTGTAGGCAGACGACAAACACGGCTGTTTCCAAGGGATCTACAGCATTGATCACTGTACTTCCTTGAGACTGACGATCCCTCGTCCAATTACAAAACGGCATGTTCAACGTCTTGTTAGAGCAGCAAAGCCCTCTGTGTTAAATTTCAATGAATATTCGATCTGTACCGACTCTGGGCTTCTTTTGTTTAATATGGATGTTAACTATCAATTACTATCCCCATTGAGGTCCAAACGGGAACTAAGGGCTAGCATGCCTTCTAATTACTATTCTACCTCTCCAACTTTTACAAGCGATTTTCGTGTTTTAATGGCCGGCTTTTCTGTTGAAGGGCCGTGACCAAAATACCGATGTCTAATTAAACGGCACATTTTCGTGTTGTGGCGATTGATCCCAAGTCTAACAAGTAAGGATCTGTAAATTGGCCGATGTAACAAGCAGGGCCGGACTCCTCGTAGCTTCTCCTTGTGAAACACTAAGCCGGACAGCGGCGTGAGAGAAGGACCGACAACATAGACACCACCACGCCTTTGATCACGACAGAGGTGACAACGGAGGACATTTCTGAAAGTATACACTGAAATGCAGGCCACTTGGGTCGTTTTGACATTTTGAAGGTGAACTACTTGAAGACAGCAGACAGATACGTTCTCGGTTTCCAAAATGTCAAAATGAAAACCGAAAACGCTTATTTCGAGGATGCTTGTCGTGTATTGAGGGTAACTGGGAGATTTGAGACCATGTGGTATTGATAGAAATAGTCTACGGTAGTCTATTGTGTGCAGATTGGTCTGATGAAGAGTCACGGGAATAACAACCCGTTTTATCGATGTTACCCACACTAAAGGTACTGTGTGAGTGAGTAAGTGAGTACAACCCGTTTAATCGATCAGTACCAAGGGTACTGTGTGAGTGATTAAGTGAGGACAACCCGTTCTATCGATGTTACACCAAGGGTATTGTGTGAGTGAGTAAGTGAGGACAACCCGTTCCATTGATGTTACACTTAGGGTACTGTGTGAGTGAGTAAGCGAGGACAACCCGTTCTATCGATGTTACACCAAGGGTACTGTGTGAGTGAGTAAGTGAGGATAACCCGTTTTATCGATGTTACGCCAAGGGTTTAGTGTGAGTGAGTGAGTTTAGTTTTATTGCGCTTGTAGGAAATTTTAGAATAATACCTCAAAGACGGACATCTTGTTCACATTGTATACAGGATAATATGTAACCTTTGCTTTACTAATTTAAAAACAACAGAGCACTGGCACTGATAAATTACAAGCGGGGGTAGTGGGTAGCCTAATCGTTAAAGCGAAGCCGAAGGTCCGGGTTCGATTCCCCACTCACTTACAGCCAGTATCGGTAAAATATCACTGACGTCTTCATTTACACCAGGATGGAACGAGTGGTCCAGATGTCTAAGACGCGCATGTTATAGGTTCGAATCCTAGTGTTTATTCACTCACTCACGCGAACGTAGTTTAGTTAAATGGAACAGTTTGCGATGGAGAAGCCTTGGTCGACATTCCCTCCCCCTCCCCGCACACACCACACACACACACACACACACACACACACACACACACACACACACACACACACACACACTTACACACACACACACGTGAACACACACACACACCTTGAAGGATATTGCTATAGGCGGCGTAAAACCATACTCACTCAATACTCATGTACATCCCCAGCGTTCATCAACGTTCACATATCACCACTGACCTTGAAAAACTGATGGCCTCCCCTGGCAGCTGGAAAGTTAAACAGACAAATGTTTAATGTATGTGCAGTACGGTCAAGTGGTAATTGCAGGCAGCGAGCTATTATTTCCAACTAATGCACTGACAAACCGTTGTGTGTAAAAGGTGTTGTGGCAATTAATATGATGTACGGTCGTGATTTATGTGTTTTCTGATGTGTCCATGTCACAGATGTTTACAGCGTCAGCGAAATATACCAGCTGACAAGCTGCGAGACAGAATCAGGTACATACTGCGAGGCCAATATCCCTTGGCATCTTTGTCCGGTTAGAATTGGTCTTCAGCAACCTATGCTTGTCGTAAGAGGCGACTAATGGGATCCGGTGGTCAGACTCCCTTACTTGGTTGACACGTCATCGTATCCCAATTGATGTTCATGCTGCTGATCACTGGATTGTCTGGTCCAGACATGCGGCGTAAAACAACAAACCAAACCAAACCGACGTCATCGTTCTGTCTTCAACTTGACACCGAGTTTCTCTCGCTCTTGAAAGTAATTAGATTGGACTGTATTTATAGCCTCCTATCATTTGAATCGGAGTTACAACGAGGCTATGGTAGTGAATGGGTTAGGACCGATGGTTATAATGTAGTGGAAATAAAATGCACTTCATTATCGAGGATGCGTCGGGAGGAGAAAGCACGCGATTTACATACAGGGAACAGTGACGGTGATAAATAGAGTCGTGGATCGACAGACAGATCGACTTACTGACGGACAAGGGAACATATATGTAAATACATATTAGCACATTGAGTAGAATCCTAAAGAATCCTTTACAGACAAACTGTTAGTGATAGATACATGCATGGATCGACAGGGAGACCAGCTGACAACAGACAAGGGACAGACATATTGATACAGATGTGTTGAGATTCAGAGTCAGAAATAGACACCGGTTCCTGTGGTAGTTAAAAAAGGCGGACATCAAGTGGTCAGACTCGCTGACATGGGTGATTGTGTGACATCGTACCCCAGTATTGATCATAATATCGGTGCTCACAATATCGATCTCTTCCTTGCCAGGTCCTCACTCGATTATATTCACAGCTGACGCCATATAACCTGAATATTGCTGAGTCTGGTGTTTTTGAAACAAACAATTAAACGAACGGACGGAAGAACGAACGAACCAACGTAACATATGCTATATTTGGGATTACACTTTCTGAGTTGAGCCCAATCTGGGATTCGAACTCACACCCTGAGAGTCAGAGGCACCTAATCGCCGCGGTAGCTGAGTGGGTTAGGCGGCTGACTTTGTGTGCTGGCGATTAGGTGCCTGACTCGGAAGGTATGACTTCGAATCCCGGATGGGGCTCAACTCAAAAAGTACTAGAATTTGTACTTTACTAAGAAAGTGTAATCCCAAATATAACATATGTTACATTTGACCACTTTCTAAATGGCATTGTGTAATCAGAACGAACCAACGAAAGAACGAACGAAGAACTAGACAGACTGAAACAATAACAATACATTGCTTGATATTGTTACACAGACAACAGCTGATAGACGATAGACATGGAGGTGTTTCCAGACAGCCCGTCATTCTGGTTGATGGAGAGGCACACACTGCAATTGTTTGATATGTATTTATGGACAGACGGATGGGGTGACACAAAGACGAATGAGAAGGTTCTTTTATAAATATTGACATAGAGACCGTTGGGATGACTGAAAGACTAACTGTAAGATTGATAGATATTCACAGACAGACAGCGGTGTTGAAACAAATACAAACGAGAAGAATGGTAAATAGATATTTACGGAATGACCGAGGGCTGACTGACAGGTAGACGAGGAGATGGTTGGTAAAAATGTGCAGTCAGTCAGACAGACAGACAGACAGTCAGTCGACAGACAGACTAAAAGTTGTTTATTCAAGAGTGGAATCAGTGAAGTTCAATTAAATGTCGCCTACGCAGGGCCGGATACAGCTTTTTGAGTAAGGGAGGGGGGTGCACACTATTGAGAAAGGAGGGGTGCACACTTCATTTTCACGAGAGTTTCAATGGTCATTTAATAAACTTTCAGGACAATGTGTGTGTGTGTGTGTGTGTGTGTGTGTGTGTGTTTTTGCTCACCCCTGCATATTTATTTCGGATATACTGTCGACATGAAGAAATGTCAACCCGCCGAGAAATATAGTGTCATAAATGCAGAAAATAGCACCAGAAGCGACAAAAGCACTACATATATCACACTTGTACACCTATAAGCATTTATAACAACATCACTGTAGTGAATCAATAGTGACAACACTATTCACAAACAACAATATTACCACTATGTCACATACATTATCCATACTATGCCGAGAATAAAAAGTTAAGCGCCAGCCTTTTTCAAAACTAAGATGTGAAGCTGTGGAAATGTTAGGCTAAAATAATTGGGAAGACCAATCCATATTTAGAGAAGGTTCATCTGGTAACTGATTTAGGGATATCATAAACATTAAATTTTGTATTTACAATCGAAGGAAATATTGTTAAAGATATGATGGCACTGCTGTTTAAAGCAAAATAACTATTCCTATTCTGCTCATACAACACTATTAAACGTAGGTTGCACTTGTCAAAAATGACAATCACGTGACCATATAATAGTCATTTCTGTTTTCACTTTTCAAAAGAAGGTAACCTATTTGATGAAAACAAAATGCATGTTTTCCAAAAGCGCATATATCCTGTTTAAAGTAAAAGATAATTTCCATAATGTTTTTTTTTTAAACTAAAAGTACTAAGCCAAATTATGATAGTTTTTTTTTGTTCTGAAAGATTTCCTATGAGACAACCTATATTGGCAAAATATACTGTTGTGGCGCTTAACGTTTTATTCGCAGTATATAATGCAGACGCACAATGGTATAACATCACAATCCCCAACATCAACAGTTACAACACTGTAAAACATCGACAACAACAGCACGGTATGGGACCAAGATTTGGGACCGAGGCCTCCACCAGAACGACAGCTCACGAGGTGGGGTTTCGTGTTTATGAGCTGAAGCAGTCCTTTTGAATTACCGTCAGATGTCAAGAAATTATTCGAAAAATCATTCACTCAGCGATTGACATTGAAAACCTAAGCGCTGCAGGCATGTCTAATTTGACCAGTCCTGTGGGGATACAGGGTTAGAATAAAACCCCAGGCGCGTAGCAAGCCAGGTTTTTTTTCGTGTAAGCCCCGATAGGTTGCAAAGCTTTTTATTTAGTATTGAGGACTTGCCCAAACCTTTTAGCAACAATCAGGTGTAAGCCCGGGCTTTTTTATAATGGTAGCTACGCCCCTGACAGGCTGGTCTAAATGGATCGGTGGTCCTGCTCGTTGACTTGCTACGTGGACGGCGAGATTAATATAATAATTGGTTTGGGTGTTGCGTAATTCCACGCTCAGCAATATTCCAGCTAAATGGCGGGGGTTTGTAAATAATCGAGACTGGACCAGACAATCCAGTGATCAGCATCAACAGCATCGATGAACGCAATAGGGATACGATGATATGTGCCAACCAATTCAGCGAGCCAGACAACCCGATCCCGTTAGTCGCCTCAAACGACAAGCATGGGTTGCTGAAGACCCATTCTAACCCGTGTCTATAATGCATGAAACGTAATCTAAATCACAAAACGGGTGGGCGGTCATCTAGAACTACTATTAGTTCCAGGTAGGTCTTCAAGTAAAGATTCCACTCAAACTAACCTGCGTTCACGCCACACACCCTATTTTACCGCGTCTATATAAATAACCATTCTATTCCGGATGCTTATACAATGAACGATTGAAGAACGAGTCCCTTATCAAATCTACTCAAACATTCTCGGCACCCTCGTCGTTAAATACATCAAAGCATATTGTGACATAGTTTCTCATGCCATGGGTTATGAAGTACTCTTGAGTTCTACCGTATTCCAAAATCACACGCACGTCAGAAGAAAAAGCAAACATTTTTGTGTGTTGAGCTCAATGCAGGCATTGAGAGAGAGCAGCAACATAGAGAATAATGTAAATAGGTAAATGTGGTCACGCCATTTCCATCAGTTCCGTCACTCTCGAAACAATGGGATACTGCGGTAGCTTTGAAGGAAAAGATGAATCTAAGAACACAACACGATATGCTAGATCTTGTTTCATTCCTCAATTGATCCACTGGGGAATCTGACTTTTTTCGGTAAATGATCATCGGTACACTTGACGGTGACGAAGCATATGCAAGTGTTTTAAAGACCCCCAGTAGAAAATGATACTCGTATGGATTTATTTGCGCTCTTGAAACCTGTAATGAAACTGGCATCCATCATGAAGTGAAATACACAGTGACGTGTCGTTTTTTTCTGACTCTAGGCCTGATGATCGGGTTACTCTAGGTGCTCTGTTACCAGGTAAGTAGTGGTGTTGGTTGGTGTGATCTGTATGGTAAAGATGGCTTAAATACACCAGCATACTGCTCCAGCCTTGCAACAGATGTTCCGCAGACGCTGGGGGTTGGCACAGGTGTGTTCAAGGTTCACAAAATTCCTTGTTAAACGTACCGCCACTTCTGTTTTGGATGATATTTTTTTCAGGTTGTTGTTTTTTGTAGAGAATGTGTATGGTTAAAACATCCGACAGCCATCTGAACGATTCTGTCAGACATCCATATGTTTTGTGCTTCTGATCACAATCCTGAACCAGCAAGAAATCCGATGGGCAAAATAAACTAAATTGTAATAAACATGTTTCTTTTTAATTGTGTAATTTATGAGATGTTATAATTTGGAACATTTAACAATAGCGGTAAATTAATTGATGATATAGATCGTGTCACTTTGTTTCAGCAACATTTGTTCAAATAAATATATTTAAGAAAAAACAAGATTATCACTGTTTGGTAAGAGTGCAATGGTACATGTATGTGTTTGTAGCATCGGGGAATAATTTCCACAGTGGTGGGAAAATTGAAATAAGAAACTTTTTTATTTGACTTCGGAATGGAAATTCAAGTCGGTGAGATGAAAAACATGAAAAAAATACTGATAAACGTGTGACAGCGTCAGTCTCACAGGAGGACTGCAAACGATGTAAGGTGCCTCATGTTACTGTCGCTGCTGGTGAAGATATTCATTCTGTTTCTACTCATCCATCTGTTGTACCAAGGCTAACTATAACTCACGCAGATAATTTGGCCGTGTTAACCATCCACCTCTATTTGGTCACTACGCTGGTCTAAAAATGTTTTCATAAAAATCAGACTCGTGAAGAATTGTTTTTAGCAACCAATGTTTGTTGTAAGAGGCGAATGACGGGATCGGGTGGCCAGGCTCGCTGGATTGGATGACATATAACATTGTATCCCAATTGCGTAGATCGATGCTCATGCTGTTGATCACTGGATTTTCTGGTGCAGACTCGATTATCAGCAGGCCGCCGCCATATAACTGGCATATTGCTGAGTGTGGCGTTAAGCAACACACATCTAGTGTGCAAATCAAATCATTATATTACATGCATTCCGAAAGTCTCCGACACGTTTTTGAGGTCGCATCAAGATAACTTTATAACCATCCATTCAGCGTTCAGATTTCTAACATTCCCTGTTCGGTTGAGCTACATGTAGCACACGTTTGATGTTCGTACTCAGAAAACATACTCATTATGTTGGTTAGTTCCAATTGGTAACAAAATTGTCCGGGCCGTTATATTCATGTGGGCGTGTTTTTCACTCTTTTGCATCTGACCACCATGGAACAATGTACACATGAACGTGGCCCGTGCAGAAAATCATATTTTCCGTTATTACCACTGCGAAAAAAATATAAAATATTCTCCCACTTACAGTCAAATGTAAAATGTATACTTGAAACAGGAATAAATGTTGAAATTACACCGTATGGCTTAAAAAATCACATACATAATTCAGTGGTAATTACGAATCTTGTGTTTTAAATGTCAATTTTCCTGCAAGCACGCAAATCAGTTAGCTCTGAAACATACTTAAAGAAGGATATTCTTTGTCTACCTTGCAATACTTGCAACACAAAAGCACGGCAATGCGATATTTTGCCAACTGTTTGTTTATCGGCAGGGTTCGAAATGGCTATATAAATTCTGCACCAGTGCAGGTGAAAATTGCCTTGTGCAGCCTATATCTCTTACCGGACTGCACCAGGTGCAGCTTGAAAAAAATCGTATTACATTCGAAGAATAATTTAAAAAATCGATTACTAAAACGTTTGAAACGTTAGCGATACGTAAACAGTGGTTTACTTCCGCATTGACAAAAATAGACTTGACCTAAATACGGGCTTCATTTGCATATTCATCATGACAATGAACCAATCACAAACGCTTTCTCGAGTTATTCCTACGTCATTGTTGCTAACAGCCAATGAAAAGATTCAAAGATCGTAACTTCATTGTCTTAGGATATTTCCGTGAGAACTCGTTTGCACACGTTTTTAACTTCGGAAAAAAACGTCGTCGCTTAGTAACGAAGTCTTCCGGCCTCATGTCAGCTGTCACACGTGTGTTCAACAGCGAAAATGTCTGGACCAGCGGGACAATAAAAATTCTTCAAGGTATTGCATTGTCGCGGGCTATTGCCTTTTAGGACATACAATACGAGTTCGTGTTGTTGCTCAAGGGTCACAATGGGACCCGTCCCTTTTAGTGTAATAAGGAACACTCAGTTTTTTGGGGGGAAAACGTAAAAATATAAAAGTATCATGAATATATCTGCGATTTGATCAGAAGACTTGCTTGTTGCGAACAGTGTCCTTGTTTCCTTGTCAGTAAGATATGTTTCAGAACCTTGTTGAGTTTCAGATAAAGTAGGCCAAATCTCCAGTCTTGTTGCTAGTGTATGCTACATGGCGAGGCTTGCTCATGGGTCATCCACCCTACTCAAATCGAACCTAAATTTCCAGACTTTAAATTACTTGTGTATGCTACTTGGCGAGACGAACTTAATGGGTCATCCACGCCACTTGAAACAGGCCAAATCTCAAGACTTGTTGCTAGTGTATGCTACTTGGCGAGACTTGCTCATGGGTTATCCACGCCACTCAAAGAAGGTTAAGTCTCCAGCCTTGTTACTCGTGTATGCTGCTGGTTGCGGCTAGTTCATCGCTTGTCCACGTCACTTAAAGCAGGCTAGGTCTCAAGGCTTATTGCTAGTGTGTGCTGCTTGGAAGACCTGCTCATGGGTTATCCTAGCAAATCTGATTGCTGAGGCATGACTCCTAAGTACCTTTTTCATCTCACCTTCTTCTGATACCTACAGGAACGACAAGCAAGATATCGTTACATGTGTTGATAAGGAAGCTGTAAATTGTGGGTTTATGGAACTCCACACTTGGAAATTGGATTCGGCTAAAAAGTTACAAACGTTATCAATACGTTACTCGGCTGACAAAAGACTCCGAAACACTGCAAACTGTATCAAATACATTTCTTGATTGGTTCATTTTAGCCACGATCAAACATTAGTGTATAGTTTCCTTTGTCCGCCAGGTTACCATAAAATTTGTTAATGAGTAATTGATAGTTAATGTCACGTTCCACAGTGTTGGCCAAAAGCGAGCAAATGACAAACCGAAACATGAGTCTCATTAACCAATTCAGACAATGACCTACTTTTCAGCCGATGCGAATTTTCTCGTGTGAAAGTGAAAAGAGACACTACAAACTACTATGGTTACACTGAATTCCACTTCCTTGTTTCATAAAAAAATGGTATTTACAAATTGATTTTAATTTTAAAGTTTTAAACAATCGTATTTCTATATTTTATGTCGAAGTTTAGGCAGCATGTCGTTACCTAAGACGTCACAGACGGTCCCTCTTTGAAGAGGTCGTACAATGATTCACAATTCACCTGGCTCACTGGTTACACCTCAGGCTGTTATGTGTTCTTTGCGCTCAGTAAATGTATTTTTGTAACGTACAATTTGATTGATATAATATCAAGTCCGTACCAGACCGCCAAACTGTTCTAGCGGCCGAGCCTCATTTTGAGATTTTCACGATTTCCAGATTTCCGTTTGTCAGAGCACGCTGTACGACAGAGCACGCTGCACGACGTGTTTGCAAGATTAGAAGAAGCGTAGTGTTGGAATATACAAGTGATTATATGTATCAAGTAATACTGATTAATATTTATAATATATATCCAGCTGAATGAGTTGGTCTCAAAATTCTGGTTATTGTACTAAGTTGCGCAATAGGACGGAACCCAGTTAGCAGGAAACGAGACTGTTGTGTAGTCAATATTTTGACTTGTTTTGTTTGTTATATACTGGAAACGCACCACTTATAAACGTTCAGATTATTAAAAGCACGTGTAAGGAATTGATATGTTTTGAGTGGATAATAACAGATGGACGACTGACAAAAACAACAACACAGACAAGACACTCATTCATTGAAATGTTCCACGGTCAGAAAGGATCAAACACACGTGGGGTCAAATCGAAAAGTCAATATCGCGTGTCACCGCCATTTGCATTGACACATGCAGTTCAACCTCTCCTCATTGAGTCAATAAGCGTCCGAATAGAGTTCTTGAGGATGGCATTCCACTTCTGCAGTAGTGCAGAAGTGCCTCAAGTTCCCGGATGTTTCGCATCTGTTGTCGTCGCGAATGACTTTGACCAATTTCGTCCCACAAGTGCTCCATGGGGGATACATCTGGCGACTGTGCTGGCCAATGAATAACCTGGATGTGTTACTGGGCCAGATACTGCATGGGAAGTCTTGTTGTGTTTGCCCGTGCGTTGTCCTGTTGAAAAAGTATGGACATATTGGTGGTGATTGAAGACAGATACGATGTGATTCTGAAGAATCTGCTCACGGTAATAAAGGGCATTAACTCTCCCTTGAGAGGCATGGAGGCAGTCCTGTGATTGTAATTTATTCCACCCCAGACCATGACGCTCCCACCACCCAAAGGTCTGTCTGCACCACACACTCATCAGCATAACGTTCACCACGTCTACGCCAAACACGTAGTCGGCCGTCAGCATTACGTAGATGAAAACGTGACTCGCCATTGACTACCACACCGTGCCATTGTTGTAACCTTTACTGAAAATGCCTGCTAGCCCATTGTATACGCTCATTACGGTGTCTGTCAGTCAAATTGGTCCAACGTAAGGACGTCGAACATGGAGCCCTGTAGCGTGTAGACGGCGTTGCATGGAGTCAGCGCTGATGACCCTCACGTCAACCTTGAACTAGTGCAGCAGTCCTGGCAGTCGGCAGTGTTCAATCACTGATATGGACCAGGTCAATATGGCGATCCTGATGGAGCGTCGTAACACGTTATTGCCAAGGTCATTGAAGGTTACGGGTGCTGCCTGTCTACTGATGTCGTCTATGAAGCCTAACGATGGTGGAGTGGCCAAGTCCAAGTTGTCGAGCAATATCCCTGCTGCTGGTGCCAACCTGAATCATGCCTAGTGCACGTTCTCTTTCGTGAGGTGTTAACCTCGGCATCTCTGTCCTCGTTTCACAATCGTTAGTGAAGCAATAAGAATCGGTTCTCATACACCTGCTTTTAATGTCACAGTCAGTATGATTTCAGAATGAAATTCGCGCTTTTTGCATGGCGTGGCTGCATGTTGATGCATTTTGGAATTAAGGGTCATACTGTGGACAGGAATTTGTTTTTAAAGCATTTTTTCAGCTGGACATGCCCTTCGACTTCATGTTAGTTATATTCATTGATCATTGTCATGCTGAAATCCATCTTGATGAAAATATGGACAATTTTAGACTGGTGCGTTTTCAGATGTTCAGTATATTATGGTGTCAGTATGATGCTGGGGAAACTCCTAACTTGTCCTGATCAAGGGAGTAGTTATTCTGCAATTAGGCGAAAACATTTTGGACAAAAACAATTTCGAGGGTCAAACGAAATTCGAACCCGCAATCCCCAAAATGACGAAGGTCCTGCGTCATGCCACCGAAGAGTGAGTGAGTTTAATTTTACGTCGCTTTTAGCAATATTCCAGCAATATCACGGCGACACCAGAAATGAACTTCACACATTGTACCCATGTGGGGAATCGAACCCGAGTCTTCGGTGTGACGAGCGAACGCTTTAATCATTAGGCTACCAACTGCCCCGACATAATTAATCAGTGCCAGGCTCTGTTGTTGTGGTGTAACAAAAGTAATATATTATCCTGGGTACATGGTGGGGCATGGTGGGTGAGCTGGCTAAAGCGCCAGGCTAGTGATCCAGCGAGCTTGAGGTGACGGGATCGAGCTTACCTGTGACCGGGTGTAAAACCTTAGAGTCAACTGTGTGTGCAGACTCGTTCAGTGTTGTCATAACCCCTAGTGTACAGTACTTATCCCTGTCCATTTAAAAGAACCCACGAACCCGTTGGTATATGACCAGATGGTGGCCACATGAATACGTGGTACAGCAACGTGCAGTAAACTTGAACAAGGTACTGTGACTATATGTCCCAGTCCACCCATCTTGAATGGGTACCTCCGAAGGATGAGAAAGCCGCAATAACTCGGTGCGCCTAGTGGCTGCAAGAGTTGTGTGGTCCCCAGGGAGTTGAGATTGATAATACGATGTGCCGTTGAGATTGAATTCCAATCATCGAGGGGGAAAATATCAGCGCCTTGAGCATGTACTAGTTGCGTGGATATGTGCGCTATATAAATATCATATAATAATAATACAATGCGACCTAGATGTCCTTCGCGGGGGTATTATCCACTAGGCAATCCCACTGCCCCATGTCATCGAAAAACATGGTGAGGTCTGTGACAAACAAGCGATCCTAATCAGAGAGCATCTTGCTTTCCACTTCAGTACAAATGGAACCCTTTCTGTATATCGTACCTCCATCATGAGCGGGATGAAATAACAAACGACAACACCGTAGACTTCTTCACGAATATATCTCCTATGAAGTGATTTGGCAGAACATTTTCCAGCTCATGAAGTTTGTCGCCGGCTTTCGAAAAGAGAGTTTAATGTTTCATGTGGTATTGAAAATGAAAAAAATAAATCCATTCCAAAAATGATTATCATAAACAAATATTGAACAGATGGAATAGTGTGAGAATAGTGTAGTTGCCAGAGCACAAAGAGTCAGAAATGACTGTGTCATCAATATGTATGAGAAAATTATTGATATTAAATTCGTTTATAATTTGATTGCACGCAGATACGACATCGCAATGTGTAGTATGTATAGAATAAATCAAGATACAATCGATACTCCAAATGTCACTGTGACTGAGTCGGCGGTGATCTATTTTCGATATCCACGCTGAACAATGTATATTACATTTTGTATTATCCTGTTTAAAATTTCATTCTATAATATTTGCTAACTTGACGATAGATTATCAAATTTTCAATCAGAATTGGTGTGTATTGACCTCTATTTTAAGTAACGGTACATCTGGATGATTCTGGTTTGGCAAATCTGAGTGAGTGAGTTTCTGGAAGTTGCAAAGCCTCTAACACCCGTTTATTATATAACTAAAGCATTTATCCGTCACACAAGTTTATGTCATAAGCATGTACGTCATGCCCTAATGACATGCGTATGTAAATTAGATATGCAAGTTCGATAACCGGAAGTTGGATGTAGCGATTGGAGCGATTTGTTTCGAAGACGAAATAGTAGTGAAATATACCAGAGATACATTCTGTTGACACAGAAACGTTGTTCAAGTATTTTCTTTTAATAACTTTTTTTCTTAGGGAATCAACATGCCAAAAAGAAATTAAAAGGTTGCTTATTTTGGTCCATACAGAAACGGATAACATGCATCGAGTTAATTTTAAATTGTGATGCATTTATTCCTTAAAATCGAAAGCAAGTAATGTGAAAATGATAGATGGAATACATCACACTGATTCACTTAGACTCGGTTGATGTATCTCGTATTTTAAAAAAATATATAAAAAAATCAACAGATAATTAAATAACCCAAACAAAAAGGAAGAAAAAAAAAGAAAAAAAGAAAACACTCCTGATTAATCCTTTATTTAGTCCCTCAAAGAGTCGTTTCTGCATGATGGTGTACCGGTACAGGTGAGTGGGGCAAGACGCCTTGTTGATCTCCATGTGAGTACAATACAGCAGAACACGTGTCGAACTCTGATTTGTCGAACTTACCGTAAAAAGCTTGGTCCTTGAGTATTCCTTATATATTTATCCACCTGCCTGTTGTGCATAACGTCGGATAACTCGAAGTATTTCCATAGGTCCCCTCAACTTTGACACAACGGTGCCTCGTGTGAAGGTAAGGTTTGATTCCGGCCATATGGCTTGGCCGATAAAGAGTGAGTGAGTGAGTATGGTTTAACGCCGCTTTTAGCAATATTCCAGGAATATCACGGCGGGGAACACCAGAAATGGGCTTCACACATTATACCCATGTGGGGAATCGAACCCGGTTCTTCGGCGTGACGAGCGAACGCTTTAACCACTAGACTACCCCACCGCCCCTGGCCGATAAAGAACGCTGTGTTTAACCACCCTGGCTCCCATGGCTTAATTAGGTTTTATTCTTCAAAAAGTCGTTCATTTATATGGTTCAACATGGTGATCGTGAAATATTCCCTCAATCGCCCCCGACCCCATCCTCCGCAACTCCCCACCCTTCCACCACCTAGTTAGCAACCTACACTACCACAACCCACACATACCATCTCCAATACTATCGCACCAGAGCACGCGATATATCAGTGTAAAATGGGAATGCCAGTTGAAAAATCAAAATTACGACAGGAAGCAGGGCGACACGGACACATTGCCAGAACTCCGTTTTTCATGCACAGTCACGTGGAGAAGACTAAACGCTTCCGGCTTCTCAAACGAGATTTTTAAACTGAAACCCAATACGTTTGTTCCGATTCACGTGATAACTGTTCTCAACAAAACGCTAAATTCAGATCGATCAAATTGAATTTCACTCTTATATGAACAAATCTGACTAAACAGACGCCAATTTAATTTCCAAAAGAAAACAACTCACTTCTTCGATAATAACATCCATTCTTAGGCATTCAATCGTGGTCCATTTAGTAAAAGCGTTTCTTGAAATTCAGCAGCAAAATTTATTACCAAACCAGGCTTTTTTCTTAAGAAGAAACGACAAGCTGCTGACAGAAGTTAGTTTAGAGTCGTTTAGGGAAGTATTTCAGTTATATCACTGCGCGTCAGTTAATGTGGGAGACAGACCAGGAATGATGCAAGTCATTAACGTTTACCACCTTCGTGAAACCCCAAACACGACAAACTTTATACTTAATCATTCAAAACTGGGGTCGAACTCACAAGCAGTGAGTGAGTGAGTGAGTTTAGTTTTATCAGTATTCCAGCAATATCACGACAGGGGACACCATAAATGGGCTTCACACATTGTACCCATGTCGGGAATCGAACCCGGGCCTTCGGTGTGATGAGCGAACGGCTACCCTACCGCCCCCACAAGCATGGGATTCTGACACGACCAAGGGACGTAACTCTGCGCATTTCAAATAATGGTGTCTTGCCCAACTGAACATCCCTTCTTATAAAAACCGTCGACGATGACGTGGAGAGGAAGACTACTTGGAAAGAGTTGGATGTTCAAGTTCAGTAATATATATAAGTGCTTGCTATTTTGTCTTTTGTCCAGACACCAAGACGTCTTTGAGGGCACACGCGTTTTGTGGGATCAAAAGTGTACATGCATTTGCATTTTAAATAATTATCCAAACGCATTAATAAGTTTAAGACTGCATAATTATACAAGATATATGTTAAGAGCACGTCAAGTTCAAGGGTGTTCAATGGTAGAATTTGCATGACATTGTCGCTCCATTTCACAATAGTGTGGTTAATGACCACGTCTTCTTCGAGTGAGTAAGTGAGTGAGTGTGGTCATACGTCGCATAGCCAAGCAAATTCAAGTCTGGAGACACCAGAAATGGGCATCACACGCTGTACCCACGTGTGGAATCGAACCCGGGTTTTCTGGCGAGCAAACGCTTTAACTACTAGACTAACCCACCGCCCCTGTCCTTCGAAATGTGGAGAGCGGAAGGTCGCGGGTTCGATCCCCGACTGCGTCATACCAAATGACGTTAAAATATGGTACTTGT
This sequence comes from Haliotis rubra, assembly GCF_003918875.1. NCBI lineage: Eukaryota > Metazoa > Mollusca > Gastropoda > Lepetellida > Haliotidae > Haliotis > Haliotis rubra. The sequence continues at coordinate 393,349 of NW_025767116.1, forward strand.
TGGTCCCGGCCTGGCGCTCGGCATTAATGGGTACAACAAGGACTGGTCGGCTCGGAGTCAGTATAATGTGTCTGAGTGGGGTATTCATGCTTCACTGCGGCATGGTATCTCAGTGGGCTAGCACTATAAAACCAGCTTCAGTCTGGGCTAGTACAAGCAGCCGCACATACACATTCACACGCATGCACGTCGTCATATGAGCGAAATATTCTCAAGCACGACGTAAAACCCAATTTCACCTCACCTCACCTCCTTCGAAATGTGAACGAGTGGGTTGGATTTAGACACCTATTAACAGTTTTCCAGTTGCATCACTGTTTTAGGCTTCGGGTTGGTGGAGACCCTGACGTGATGAAAGTCTGAGGTATTTACCAGTTTGCTGGTATTTGGCCTATTAAGAATTCTTAAGTTACGAAAGTCGTAAACAAACCGCTCCACGAATATCAAGCCCTCCACCACTGGTAACGTTAAGTTTACATTTATATTAGATTTGTATATTAACAATAAATCGACAAAGACATAATAAAATCGTTATGCAACGTTTGTAGTGCAAAAACATAAAATGCCGTAATGTATGCACGTGTAGATTGAGATTTATTGTTTAATTTATTTCATTTGAGACTCAGAAATATAATTACGGGGAGCTTGGGAATTATGTGATTTATTAACGCTGTAAAAGTTTTGGTTTCCATTAAGTTCTGTTCGAAGTTAGGTATCCCCCAGTGTTTAATGATGGACACAACTGTCAGCATGACACGTTTCATGACATCCAAAAACGATTAAATTCAAATACTGTGTGCCTAAACAACTAAAAAGAGCGATTGAACTGGTTTGGGAGCTGAATTTAACGTTATTTTGTTTACGTCGAGTACTGGCAGAAACTCAAAAGAGACCAGGTTTGGACATAGAACACTTACGAACATTGTGCTTATCAAGGATCGTAAGTGGAAGAATAGGGGTTCTTCAGTCAGTGTGGATATTATACCTAAAATGGATAGAATTATAATTAAAACGCCCGCATGTTATCAGAAATGGTGACATCATAAGGAGCTCAGCTCTTGATGTTCATTCACCCATGACGTCATGTCTCACTTCACCGACATGTCGGCATGTCCTACGGCTCGTTTGAACTTCAATATTGACGATATTTCCGACTCACATTTGTCACATGTAGCCCGTTGCCAGTTTGTACTTTCTTGCCAGTGCCAACCTTAACAGTTGTGTTATAAATTACAACATGCAGCAATGAAAACATCGACTGGAACTCTAACGATGTTGAGCATTGAAAAAAAAGATGGCCGTTGGTAGTATGGGCAAAGGCCAAGGTCGAATGTCCTCGCGCTCAATAGTGACGTCATTTGTTTTGTTCTATGACGTTTCCATATTTGTTAAGAGTGGGTCAGTGACCTCCGTCGTTTGTCGTTAGCAGTAAATGCTTCAAAACCGATACCGTTGTTTGTCTATATTTTGTTAAAAATTCCACCCATTTTAGCTATAATAACGGTAACGCTATTTTTCAGGACATTATCATTACATTTTGCAGAACCACTCTGTCTTTTGACCTCGGGCTTCTGCAACTGATAACGCCCTTAAAAATAACGTTACCCTTAATTAAGCGACCTTCACACGGAAAACTAAAGATTGACAAGACATGTTGTCAAACTCGAGTTTGAGAGTGTGAACATTCCAACAACTCGCCATCAACACCAATTTCAGAGTTGACAAACTGTTGTCGAGAAATAGGATCGGTCTCTATTCTCACCAATTTTTCCATCAAACTTTCGGTGTTGTCAAACTAGAGTTTGACGTGTGAAGTGTTGTCAAACTCGTGTTGTTTAGAAACAACCAATCGCAGTCAACGAAACTGTCACGTGACCGCACCGATAGAAACATGGCTCTCAAATGACACAAAAGTTTCACATGTGTTTGACGAGTGAGTGAGTGAGAAAGTAAGTGAGTGAGTGAGTGAGGTTTTACGCTGCTATTAGCAATATCACGTCGGGGACACAATGTGGGGAATCGAACTCGGTTCTTGGACATGACGAGCGAACGCTTTAACCACTATGCTAACCAACCGCCCCCTACCTAATCATTATGCAAGACATCAGTGTTTACCTAATCATAATGCAAGGCATCGGTGTTTACCTAATCATAATGCAAGGCATCGGTGTTTACCTAATCATAATGCAAGGCATCAGTGTTTACCTAATCATAATGCAAGGCATCAGTGTTTACCTAATCATAATGCAAGGCATCAGTGTTTTTACCTAATCATAATGCAAGGCATCAGTGTTTACCTAATAATGCAAGGCATCGGTGTTTACCTAATCATAATGCAAGGCATCAGTGTTTACCTTATCATAATCAGGCATAATGCAAGGCATCAGTGTTTACCTAATCATAATGCAAGGCATCAGTGTTTACCTAATCATAATGCAAGGCATCAGTGTTTACCTAATCATAATGCAAGGCATCAGTGTTTACCTAATCATAATGCAAGGCATCAGTGTTTACCTAATCATAATGCAAGGCATCAGTGTTTACCTAATCATAATGCAAGGCATCAGTGTTTACCTAATCATAATGCAAGGCATCAGTGTTTACCTAATCATAATGCAAGGCATCAGTGTTTACCTCATTCAGCCGACGATGACGTAAAGTTTACCTAATCATAATGCAAGGCAAGTGTTTACCTACTACGATTACGAATACGGCTACTTCACAATGTTTTTACACTACGAATGTAGTTTAACAGGATGGGAGACATCGGCCGAAGTTAAACCATCGTTTTGTAGCACAAAATAATACGGTAACAAATTAACAGAATCCAAAATCATATGAAAGAGCTGTCAAACGCAAAAACCGAATTACAATTCAGACCATATCATGAGCCTGAATTTGTGAACTGAGTTACAATCAAGTAGTGACAAAATCAAGTGTTCGTGATGTTCCCATCACAAACACATGCAAAGTCAAGTCAATTTTCACCTGAAACATCCCTGAAACATATACTAAAGTGCTGTCGGAAATAGAAAAAACCCTGTATTTCTCATTTATCTCTACAATTTATGTAGTTCATATGTGCAAGTGTGAAATACCTGTTAAACTAAGTTCGGCCTAACCACAGTCTCAGTGGGAGGGAGATAGGAAACGCAGAAAAAGGACTTTACTGAGGAGAGATTAGTGCAGAAATGAGCAATGCGGTCTAAAAAAACGATGTATTTGGAACATACCATGGCTTGATGCAAATTAGTGTGAGACGATATTGTATTACAAAGGACACTTTTTAAATGCCCAATTTGAAATTAGACGTAGCTTCAATATAAACGATAGCTGGCGTAAGAAAATAATAACTTTCATGCTGAAACTATTAAAGATGTAGCTACCATGGAGTCTCACTGTCACTATGAAAAGAAACAAATAGGAGGGTTCGTCTCAAAAGCAATACCAGGACGGGTGTCGCAGACGATCGTTGGGGTCGGGCTGGGGGATAGAGATATCAGCTAAGATAAGATAATCCTTTAGGGCAATTATACTGGGGAAGTACACGGCATGTCATAACAATTTACAAATAATATCCAGTCCTGTCGATCTTCGCGATCGGGTGGTCATGCCACCTATATATTTTGAGACATTTAATACGATGCGTTTCTATGGTTATCAGGTATCATACTCTTTTACATATCTCAACATAAACTTTATGAAAGAAAGATAAGATGTTAATCAATAGATGAGGCAGAGTTAACACACATGAAAAAGCACAAATATTTTTTAAATGACCCCTTGTGCCTGTAGGCAGCACATGCATTTCATACCAGGTGAGTCGACGGTCCGGCGTCATACCTGGTTGAGCGACCTAATTGCCATCCATAGTCTGATCTATTGTTTTCAGCAGCTATTCGTATATTTTCTAAGTTTTGCTCGATTTTACGAGTAAACATGCTTTTCTGGACATCCTATTACGCATCCCACTGAATGCCAAGTTAGGCCAAAGTGGGTTATTTCGACATATGTTTTTTGCAGTCGTGTAAATTTTAGGGCTACAGAGTAACAGCCTAAAAACAGTTTTTTCCTATTTCCAACAGTACTTTAGCATCAGAAATTGTACAGAGCCCGTCCTTTGTCTCGTAAAACCGCAGCTTTGATCTATAAAGGTGAGTATATTTGGAGCGTTATTGAACTCGATTGCAATTCACATCCACTGCTTGACACTCGATTTTGTGCCTGTACGACACCAGGTGTCTATCATTTCGCCGCTGTTTCGCTTTTACGCCCAATATTATCTGTTTCGCCGGATAAATAGAACTGACTGTTCTCTGGAATTGACGTTATGCATTTAAGAGGCGACTTCTTCTGCCCAATTGGTCTGAGATTTCTCATAATATTTAGTTTGCTGCTTTGTTGATTCGTGCTTGCTTGTTTACAAGCTGACATGCCACATCACTAACGACAGCATCAATTAAACAAACAACTATTCATATTCCACAATCAGGTGGCAATTTGCCACTGTCCTACTCAACGTCAGTGAACGCATGCCTGTGGGACTTGGAGCTAATTGCAAAACAATTGACCGTGACGACATCAAAGTGGCGCCAGCTGCATAAATGCATCACCTGTGCATCACCATCCAGTAATTTTATGTAGGTTCTTTCATTTAACCTTCACTTTGAAATAAATGTTTCAATGGAATATGTTTCGTGTGGGTTGCTTTGAATTAAAGGACCAGTCAACCGATAAGTTGTATGCTTTGCGGGACAATACAACAATGACATGCAGCAAGGGATTACTACACAAGGTCATCATTGATCTTTAATTCAGTGGATGCAACCGACCTTCCATGACCATGTTGATATATTCGTAACAGTGAACTATCACATTGTCCAAGCTGTGCATCACACAATAGGAACTTGAATTTGGCACAAACTACAACTTTAAGAGAAAACTGATAAATACACGTGTCCTGTAGTACCCGTGAAGGTCCGGGTTAAAATATTGATCTTCAGTAACCCATGCTTGTCGTAAGAGGCGACTAACGGGATCGGGTGGTCAGGCTCGCTGACTTGACACATGACATCGGTTCCCGATTGCGCAGATCGATGCTCATGCTGTTGAACACTGGATTGTCTGGTCCAGACTCGATTATTTACAGACCGCCGCCATATAGCTGGAATATTGCTGAGTGCGACGTAAAACTAAACTCACTCACTCATTATCTGTGGTGCCACAATAACAGTGAGTCGCCTCTTACAAGGATAGGTTACTGAAGATCACTTCAAGCCCGGATCTTCAAGGGTCTCATACTAAAGTACAGACTAGAAACAGGCTTTTTAACTTAAAAATATCTTCGTCGTGAATTTAAGGGTACGATAAATGTACTAACTTGTCAATATATCAACATGCCTATTGTCTAGCTGGTTTGGTTCAGGAATCGATTCGTATCTGTATTGCGTAGATCGAATGTTGGTGAAAACAGCAACTTAAGGTTTTCAGGTTCAACCAGATCTGAAATAGTCTTTACATTTATGCTAATAATACAGTGGTGTGTAAAATATAAATTAACGATTATCCTAAACAAAGAAACGCATGTTTGTGTGTTTTAATTATATTTTTAAAATCTATTAATTACCTATTGTACGGTTTTTCAAACAATCGTCAAAATATGCGGCAAAAGTGTTGACTATGCAAAAGTGGGACGTAAAACCATCATGTGACACATGATTTTTACAAAATATATATTTTGCACAAGTAGGAGTTTCAACTTTACCTGTAAATGTTGATTTTTGACTTGAATTTCTTACAAGGATTACAATATTGATCACACAAGACAGATGAGACCATCTCAAATGCCACACCACGCAACACAAAATCACCTTCAAACTTTATGAGAAGTTGAAATTAGTGCAGCGTTAAAGAGCATGCACTGTCTGGCGAATTACACATATTTTTCAATGAAATTACTGTTCGCAAAACAATTGGTATTCAATCGATTAACAAAGTGATAGGGTTTCAAGTACAGTAATTCAATTTCAAAACAAACACACATACACAAATGTCATTGACGTATACTATGCGACACATATTCAACATTTTCGCATCATTGAACCCTCGCCCGAGCGAGTGCTCAGGTGTCAATATTGATACCGTGAGTGCGACGTAAAACTAAACTCACTCACTCATTATCTGTGGTGCCACATTAACAGTGAGTCGCCTCTTACAAGGATAGGTTACTGAAGATCACTTCAAGCCCGGATCTTCAAGGGTCTCATACTAACAGACTAACAGGCTTACACACGGAACTTAAAATAGATGTTCGTCGTGAATTTAAGGGTACGAAGTTTCTACAGCAACTCATGGTTGTCGCAACATGCGAGTACCGGGTTTAGCTGGTTTGGTTCAGGAATGCCTTCGTATCTGTATTGCGTAGATCGATGTTCATGATGTCAGTCACTGGGTTGTAAGGACCAGATCCAATATTTTACATCCTCTCTTTGTATACTATCCCACAGAAGAAACGCATAGGTGTTTTGTATTTTTAAAAATCTATTAATTACCTATTGTGTTCAAACAATCGTCAAAATATGCGGCAAAAGTGTTGATAACATGATTTTACACAATTACACAAGTAGGAAATCAACTTTACCTGTAAATGTTGATTTTGATGAGATTTCTTACAAGGATTAAAAACGCATTGCCACAACGCAACAAAAATCACCTTCCAGTTGAAATTGTGCAGCAAAGAGCATGCACTGTCTGGCTATAACAATCCAGATTACTTTCGGAAATTGGTATTCGTTTTGAAGGAGTTTCAAGGTCAAATCACTACGCCACGTCTTGACGCTGCGACACGGAACATCGCCATTGAAAGGATGCACGCTGCATTACCTATCTTCTTTTGCCAGGCGTCTGATTGATAGTCTGAGCATGATATCATGGCTTGCAGCTCGTTACAACAAAACAGGTATAACAAATGACCGTCTCCGTACAGGCAGACCTCGAGTCACCACTGCAGCCCAGGATCGGTACAACCGCCATATAGCTGGAATATTGCTGAGTGCGGCGTAAAACTAAACTCACTCATTCACTCAAGATCCGGGTACTAGATTTGCGTGGTCGTACTGCCACGGGTGAGAGCACAGCAGCCAGGGTGCCTGGACTTCGGAGGATATCCGGTCAAACTGTACGAGAGAGATTGGCCTGAGAGCCAGGAGACCCTACGTCGGGCCTGTGCTGCGTCGTCACCATCGCGTTCAACGTCTCCGTTATCTAAATCTATCCACTTGGTAGACGTTGCCTTTTCTAAACTGATGTAAAAATTCATGCACAAAAGTCTATTTGTGGACGAGTTGTACATGTTTGAAAATACACCATTTTCGCAACAGATTTCTGGCCTATGCGTTTCTTTTTTGGAATAGTATATAACTACACTATTGGTACGGTATGACGTTATAGAACCAGTGAACGAAGTAAAACAGAAATCGCCTTCACCTCCCAAAAGTATTATACCATTATACAAAACTGGTGCTGGTACACACACACGCACGCACAAACGCACGCACGGACACACACACCAACTGCTAATAATGCTTTGATATCGCCACAAAGAAAACAGAATCCAGAAGCCTCGCATTCACCAACTGATAACGTTTGGAATTTGAAAATGTTATATGATATTACTTCAATTTATATTCAAATTTAAATAGCCTATTTCACAGATGACTGTCAATGGAAAATATCATCAAATTTATTCGGTTTGGTAATAACTGTGGAGATCATATTACGACTGGATCAGGTACATGGTTATTCAAAAGTTCATTGAGTCCCTTTGCTATGTCCCTTGAATAGGCCACAAACATATGGTTTTGGGTTCGAATCCTGGTCGCGAGATTGTGTTTCCGGGTTTGCAAGGGCTGTACCCGTGACCGTGTGTTTCACTAAAGTTTTACCAAACGTCTAAGACCTGCATCACTTCGGGTTTTTCTCCCACATCAAACAGACACAAAGTGTCACCCGAATACTGTTCAAAGCTGCGTTTAAACCAACGCGAACACCGGATGAAAGAGACATTTTTCTGTTATCTTTGGTAGAAATATCATCTTTGCAACATTTTCTCCCTGGTACTCTTTAACATTGCATGTTGTATCGGGTAGCTTTCAAACAAATACTTCTACATTCTTACTGATTACGTTGAACGTAGGTGTGTTGCATCGTATCCCAAAAGTTCGATGCTCATGATGTTCATCACTGGGTTGTCTGGTCCAGACATGATTATTTACAGACCGCCGCCATATAGCTGGAATATTGCTGAGTGCGACGTTCATGACTGACTGACTGACTGAGTTTGGTTTTACGCCGCTTTTAGCAATATTCCAGCAACATCACGGCGGGGGACACCAGAAATGGGCTTCACACATTGTGCCCATGTGGGGATTCGAACCCGGGTCTTTGGCCTGACGAGCCAACGCTTTAACCATTAGACTACCCCACCGCCCCGCGACGTTCATGAACAAACCAACTAACTAACTACTACTACTACTACTACTACTACTACTACTACTACTACTACTACTACTACTACTACTACTACTACTACTACTACTTCTTCCACCACCTATACTACCTTTCGATCTCAGATCATTTTATGAAAATTGCCGAGTGCGGTGTTAAACAACAAATAAACAACAGATACAACTCTGTGTGTTATTAAAATGAAATCCACACTAACAAGAGCACCACACACAGAAAATTACGTTATAACCAACAACAAAATAACAGCAAGCAAACAAGTAATCTTGTTTGAAAATGTCTATAAGTTGGCGGTCAACATTCGCTAATCAAAACCTTATGCCAACGAGAGATGCATAATTGTGTCCAGTTTAATGGTGGAAATAAGGAAGACTAGATCAGCCTGGCTAATCCCGTTAATCCCCGGATACGGTCATATTAACTCTACTGGATCATGTGTCTAACGGCCCTTGGAATAATCTCTCGAAATGCCACAATTCCGTTTGCAACCTGAGCTTGCCGGCGCGCACTGTGAGCACAGGCAGGTATCAAACTTCTAACTGTAATTACCGGCCTTAGGGCAAGTGCCTACCTTGCCCAGCACGCTACAGTATATTGTACTGGAGTTTACTGAATAATTAACGCTTGTCTTCTTTCATGGAGATTTGGTCTGAGAGTCACAGTGAGTACCAGCTGTTGTCTGACTGTTTATATCCATTATTGGATTGAAGTTAATCTAATTATGGTTATTTGGAACTCTGTGCACTAGCACGGTGTGCAGGTGTTCCTACAGGAAAGGATATTATCAACATCACTGTTTGTACCCATTATTGGTCTGAAGTGAATCTAATTATGATTATTTGAACAATCTACACAAGCATGTTATATATCCTCGGCCTCATTAATGAAGGGTCAAGCTATTGGTAACACTATTTCTGAAAAGTTGTAAAATCTTCGTTTTTGTTTGAAATATATACAACTGAATGTTTTATAGATTTTCTTAACAGTATGGAAGAACACATGAGGCCGTTGAAATGTGATTATTACGTTCTTTAACGTTACAAATGGCACATTTTTTATTCAAATTGTCAATATGGAAATCCACCTCCCACTTAATGTCAATGATTTGCTCGTGCAAGTTGTTCTATCCATGGAAAGTGGAGGACAATACACATGCATTGATGCGTTTTCACTGCCGTTAACTGTCCAGGTACATGTTTGAAATCGCAGCTTAAAATGAGACGTTTCTTGACACTTGCTGAAGGGATCAGGCTATAGGCCTTTTGGGATCTGATCAAACTCAGCGACAGGCTGCTGTCCGCTTTAATGTGAGTCAGAGTGTTATTGGTAGACTGTGCCAGAGATTTCAAGCCAATGGGTCGGTGGAATATGCACGTCGACAAGGTCGCCCCAGAGTCACAACAGTCCGATATGATAGGCACATGATTAACACTGCTTTACGTAACAGGTTCCTTAACCCAGCAGATCTTCAGACAGAACATTTCAATGTACGAATGTAAGGATATCCAGGAGCACCGAATCAACGTCAATGGTCTCGTGTGCTCTTCACAGATGAAAGCAGATTCAATTTGTCCTTCCATGATGGTCTGCAGAGGATTTATCGTCGCAATGAAGATGGAATCACAGATGCAACTGTGGCCGGGGGTCGGTCATGGTTTGGGCAGGGATAACTCCTACTGGACGTACTCCACTGCATGTGGTCGACGGTAATCTTACCGGACAGCGTTATCGGGACGAGATTCTGGCCCCTATAGCAGTACCATTCCTGCAAGCTATGAATGACTTTTATGGTTGACCCTCTTTACAGCAAGACGACAACGCTAGGCTTCATTGTCACGAAATTCCTTAGGCAGCAGGGTGTAGAGCGGATGGTGTGGCAAGCATGCTCGGCAGACCTCAACCCAATTGAGCATGCCTGGGATGAACTCGGTCCATGTGTGTACACACGTCACCCAGCATCAGTGGATCTCCCAGGACTCCGCAGAGCTCTAGTAGAGGACTGGAATGCTTGATAAGGAGCATGAGAACAAGGTGCACCATGTTTGACATTTTTTGGGTTAGTCTACACAACTGCTGTTTGCTCGTGCTGTTTGAACTCTTTGTCTGTATGTCACGATGTGTCACGTTTGTCAACACATTACTATTATTTCATTTATATTTCATTATTATATATCATTTCGCCCTTTATCAATGACGCCTGGTGTAGATGTACCTTCAGGAATAGATATTATTCACATCACTGTTTGTACGCATTATTGGATTGAAATTAATCTAATGATTTGGAAAGATGTGCACAAGCATGGTATATAGATTTACCTACAGGAAAGGATATCATTTACATCACTTTTTAGAAGACAAAAATCTTAAAAACTGCATAGGAGATATTGAGAATGTTGATTTATTTTCGTTTATCACACGTCTAATAAGCTGCAACATATTTATTGGACGATGTTAGTCATATGTTTGTGAACAACTTGGAAACTATCGTAGTACACTCTTTAAAACCCCGTACCTTTTTAAAGCATTTCTATCAACAGATTGCACGAAAATGTCATGGAAAAGAAAGATTAAAATCATAATGCTTTTGAAAGTTGTGATCATGTGCAGCGATAATGACAATAAGTGGACAAATGTCTGTAAACATTTTATCATACGTTTGTCGACTTAAGAAAAGTGTCGACTGAATACAGCCTTTCGCAGCATCGGGTGGTTAAAGCGTTCGCCCGCCACGCCAAAGACCCGGGTTCGATTTCATACATGGGTACACTTTGTTAAGCCCATTTCTGGTGTCCCCTGACGTGGTGTAGCTGGAATATTGCTAAAAGCAGTCTAAAACGAATTTCACTCACTCGCAACGTGGCCATTGGACGTCTGATAGCTGGACTGTTCTCGACAGGGTTGCACGTCAGCATACACTAGTTTTCAGCGAACACCAGTGTACTATATCTCGTTTATGGCATTGGTATACGTGGCATTCAACCCAAGATCGTCCGTGAAGTGGCATTCCAAGCGCCACCACCCTTGCATAACATCGCTACTTCAGGGACGTTCGTCTACGTCATCGACATGCAACTGTCCCCGAGACTGAGGTACATGTACATACATATGCCAAGTATATAAGGGCATCCGACCAAACAATCATTAATTATATTTGGGATTACACTTTCTCAGTAAAGTACCGATTCTAGTACTTTTTGGGGGGGGTTGAGCCCCATCCGGGATTCGAATCCACACCCTCAGAGTCAGGCACCTAATCGCCAGCACACAAAGTCAGACGCCTAGACCGCTCAGCCACCGCGGCTTCCACAAAAATGGAAGTCGGGCAACTGGTAGTCTAGACTGCGGACTTTGTGTACCCCTCTGATAAGTGTTAATTGGCACGGCTCCCACGGCCGAAAGCTATGGTGCCTGACTCTGAGGGTACGGGTTCGAATCCCGGATTGGCCTCAACCCAAAAAAGTACTAGAATCTGTACTTTACTGAGAAAGTGTAATCCCAAATATAACATATGTTACATTTGATCACTTTCTAAAATGGCATTGTGTATTTCACAATCAGTAATTGTCTGCGAGAGGTGGGAGTTAGATCCAGGATTTTTCTCTGCATTGAGACGTTTGCATAGACGGCAAGGTATGCGATGAAGCAGCATCATACATCCATGGACCCTACAGACATGAAACCGGCGGTGAATCTGGTGACGTCGAAATGTACGCTTTGTTCGGAACTGTGCGATACGGCGATATATTCGGTGGTGGAACCATATCCTTCGGTGATCTGACTTGATGGTTCTTATTGGAATCTGATAACAAATCGGTACCAAATTCTTCCGATTCCGAGAAGATGACAACGACACACCACTCTCAGCTCGAGTCACTGTTGATATCCTTCATAATTCAAATACCAGTGTCTTGTTCGGGCATGTTGGTGAAGAATCTGTGGAACGAAGTCGATAGACGTGCAGGTCAGCGTCAACATACGGTACTTGGCGTATCGCCATGCAAAGTTGCACCATGGTAACATTCAAATTATATAAAGTATGCACATTCAATTGAACACAGTAAAAATATTCAAAGCTTCTAGTGTATGAAGAGTACAATATACGGCCTCAACCGACCTTCCTTGGCAATAACATTGAGTCGATTTTGTTTTCCTACACAGTGAATTAACATCTTCATTATTTGTATGTGCTAAAATTCACGCAAATATTACAAACAAACCCAGAAAAGCAAACAACCAAAACAATAACCCCCAAAAAGCAACACAAACACAAATAAAACCACAAACAAACCAACAAAGCAACAACCAAACACACACACGATGAAGCCGATAACAATAATATCACCAGACTACATCCCCACTCTTGGTCGTTGTTATTAAAATAGATACACACGTTTTCAATTATAACTGTCATTCTATTTTTTTAATCGACGTTATTTTGAGATTTGAGTAAGCTGTCGATTGCATTTATAACGTTATGCTATTCTCCTCCGTGTCAATTTCAATATGACAGATGGCGAGTGCAACGGTGCCAACCGTATATATGTTCACTTTTAATAAATTTTCATGGAATATTATCAGTTTACACATTCCAGCAATGCCCAGATCGAGATAGACAAGAAATCGGCATTGATAAATAAAATTAGCATTGAAACGCGATACCCAAAACGGTGATACACCTGCAAGAAATGTTTTTCAATTTGCCACAATATACAATGCAGTGCATATAATGATAGGTACTTCTCGCTATCACTCACCTGGTTCAGGACTCAGTGATGGAAACCACCTCTATCATTCATTGAGGTACTGTGGAGTAACCAAGTGGTCAGAGTGTTCGCCACACACTCACTCACTCACCTTAAGATTAAAGTGTTTTGACGACTGTTTTCATCCTGCTAACCTGTTAGCAATAATCCAACAGGAATCAGTTTACTGACATAGTGTAGATGTATAAATGTCACAGGAATCAGTTTACTGACATAGTGTAGATGCACAAGTGTCACAGGAATCAGTTTACTGACATAATGTAGATGTACAAATGTCACAGGAATCAGTTTACAGACATAATGTAGATGTACAAATGTCACAGGAATCAGTTTACTGACATAATGTAGATGTACACGTGTCACAGGAATCAGTTTACTGACATAATGTAGATGTACACGTGTCACAGGAATCAGTTTACTGACATAATGTAGATGTACACGTGTCACAGGAATCAGTTTACTGACATAATGTAGATGTACAAATGTCACAGGAATCAGTGTACTGATATAATGTAGATGTACACGTGTCACAGGAATCAATGTACTGACATAGTGTAGATGTACACGTGTCACAGGAATCAGTTTACTGACACAGTGTAGGTGTACACGTGTCACAGGAATCAGTTTACTGACATAGTGTAGATGTACACGTGTCACAGGAATCAGTTTACTGACATAATGTAGATGTACAAGTGTCACAGGAATCAGTTTACTGACATAGTGTAGATGTACACTTGTCACAGGAATCAGTTTACTGACATAATGTAGATGTACAAGTGTCACAGGAATCAGTTTACTGACATAGTGTAGATGTACAATGTGTCACAGGAATCAGTTTACTGACATAGTGTAGATGTACAAGTGTCACAGGAATCAGTTTACTGACATAGTGTAGATGTACACGTGTCACAGGAATCAGTTTACTGACATAGTGTAGATGTACACGTGTCACAGGAATCAGTTTACTGACATAGTGTAGATGTACAAGTGTCACAGGAATCAGTTTACTGACATAGTGTAGATGTACACGTGTCACAGGAATCAGTTTACTGACATAGTGTAGATGTACACGTGTCACAGGAATCAGTTTACTGACATAGTGTAGATGTACACGTGTCACAGGAATCAGTTTACTGAGATAATGTAGATGTACAAGTGACATAGAAATCAGTTTACTGACATAATGTAGATGTACAAGTGTCACAGGAATCAGTTTACAGACATAATGTAGATGTACACGTGTCACAGGAATCAGTTTACTGACATAATGTAGATGTACACGTGTCACAGGAATCAGTTTACTGACATAATGTAGATGTACACGTGTCACAGGAATCAGTTTACTGAGATAATGTAGATGTACAAGTGACATAGAAATCAGTTTACTGAGATAATGTAGATGTACAAGTGTCATAGGAATCAGTTTACTGACATAGTGTAGATGTACACGTGTCACAGGAATCAATGTACTGAGATAGTGTAGGTGAAAGGAGGATAAGATTCAGTTTTCTTAGTGTGGGTGTAGAAGTACCGTTATTTCAAAATACCAACCGTTGACATTTTAAATCGCAGGCCAACAGATACTTCCAACTTCCCTCGCATTGCTACAATTACACACGTGGGTTGTAAACCTGACAGTGTGTCCTTTATAGTAATGAACTTGATGGGTTCCTGGTGGTGTAGTTTCAGAGACAGGTGTATGACAAACATACTATTTGACGTTGCAGTATTAAAGACTTTTAAATATAGCACTTGTAGGGGGCACCATGTAGTCGAAGACGATGATCCAATTCATAGAAGGCAGAGGGCGAGGGGGTGCTGGTGGGGATGCTTGTAGGGCTTGGGGTGGTGGTGGGGGTGGATATTCTTTAATCATTATAGCATAAGTATATAGATATGACATCTGCACTATTTTAAAGGAGGGAGGGGTGGGGCTGCTGGGGAGTCGAATGAATACGACAGGTTAGATTTGACACAATGGGTGCACACCACGTTTTTATGCCCCCGTCGTTTTATGATGTAGCATTGAGAAGAAGGTGGAACTCTCACACTCACTCACAGAGAATATGTGCATAAGCAACATCCTGATTGACATAAGACATTTCCGACTGTCATTTCAATACAATAACGGTTCCTTATTATGCGACATGCTACATACGGGCACACTACCTACGTGACAATACGACCACGGCAGCGTCGCCCGCATCGGCAATACAGGGTCTGTGGAGAATACCGTCGGAACAAGACATTTCGGAACCGCCTACGTGACGCAGGTCTTCGCATTAGACGTCCAGCTCGAGATGTCATCTTCACACCACAACTTCGTCAACAACGACGTCGGTGGTTCCAGTTGCTAAGAGTGGCGGCAGTGTGATGATGCGGCCTGCCATCTCATCTATACCCATGTAACCTATAGCCTATCGGATCACATAACACCAATCACATCCTGCGACCTCACGTTATCCTTACCCGTGAAGATCCGGGTTAGAATTGGTCTTTAGTAACCCATGCTTGTCGTAAGAGGCGACCATAACGGGATCAGATGGTCAAACTCGCTGACTTGGTTCTGACAAACAGACAGACTGACAGGTTTACACATGTCATCGGTTCCCAAATGCGTCGAACAATGGTCATGATGCTGAACACTGGATTGTCTGGTCCACTGTCGATTATTGACAGACCACCGCAATATAGCTGGAATATTGCTGAGTGTGGCGTTAAATAACAAACCAGCCTACCAGCCAACGTTATCCCCGTCATGGCCAGCACTGTATTCTAGCACGAAAACGCCAGTCCACATACAGCTAAATAAGGACACAACTATAACGATGACGACTCCCCTTTGCCCTCCAGACTCGAACACAAAAGAACATTTGTGGGACGAGTTGTATAGACGGCTGAGGCAATGACAACCACAGCCATAGACTCTCCAGCAGCTGATGTGAGCACTGCAAGCAGAGTGGGTCACCATTCCCCGTGCGGTAATTCAATCTTTGATTGCGTCCATGGGCAGAAGGTGTCAGGCAGTTCTCAATGCTCGGGGCGGACATACACGTTATTGACTGCAGGTGACCTAGACCTTGTACCCTTGGCCTGCTAGTTTCTGAGAGAGGCTAGGTTCAACTGAGGATCACTATGCACAATTTGGACTTTCTCTGTGTTGTTTTTCCAGAATTAAATCTCATTTCGAAGTCAACCAAACTGGTTCTTTGTTGAAGAATATATTATGTTTTGAACTCAAATCAGAACTTTTAGCGCAAAATTGAAAATGCGCCATCAAATGTAGCTGATATTCTGACTCAAGACCATATTAATCAATTAACGACAAATTGTCCATTCAGGGGCAATGACGGGCCGTTTTAGCAACAAAATGATGATTGTCACTCTGTGTTTTACCGCCAGTGTTTGATTCCCCAGTGATATCAACATAGAAGACAAAGGATTCAATTTGATGACTGTTGTACAACGTTCAAACGCGATCTGTTTGTTTGCTGTTTTGCGTAGATCGATGCACATGATGTCAATCTCTGGACTGGCTGGTGCGATTATTTACAGACCGGCGTCATATAGCTGGAATATTTATGAATGCAACGCTAAACAAACAAACAAGAAAAAACAACACTCCAGTTATATGACGGTGGCGTTAGATTGGGATCTGGACCAGACAATCAGGTGACACATGCTCAAGGTACGATGTCACGCAACCCGCAAGCCATCGAGCCTGACTCAAAATTCAGTAAGTTGTCTGTAAGACAAACATTGATAAACATGAATAGAACGTATGTAGCATGTTTAGACGGCTGAGCGATTTTGTCACTTTTCATTTAATGGCGTAGGTTGTTTTTGTCTATTCGTTTGTTGTTTAACGTCGCCCTTAGCAATATTCCAGCTACATGGACCGCGGTCTGTAAATATACGAGTCTGGAGCAGACAATCCGATGATCAACAGCATGGGCATCTATCTACGCAATTGGGAACCGATGACATATGTCAACCAAGTCAGCGAGCCTGACCACCCCATCCCGTTAGTCGCCCCTTACAAGCATGGGTTCACGGGTTGACGTGGGTTGCAATTCACATTGTAAAATATTCTGTTTCGCCAAGACATTTGATTATATTCAACACCAGCTTAACAATATCATTAACTCATATTTTCAAGTTAAGCAACAGTCTGCCAAGCACAAATCTTTCCGTGGATTATACACTGGGAATGCCAGAAATGCATATTCGTGAGTTCGAATCCCAGTTCATCCAGATTATATTTATAGGTTTGTCAGCACCATGACCGCTCCTGCATCAATCCAAAACGGTACAGGGTGGGGTAGCCTAGTGGTTGAATCGTTGGCTCGTCAAGCCGAAGACTCGGTTTCGATTCCCCACATGGGTACAATGGGTGAAGCCCATTTCTGGTGTCCCCCGCCGTGATATTGGTGGAATGTTGCTAAGGCGGCGTAAAACCATTTTCACTCACTCACTGAAAGCGGTACAACTGTATCACAACGTTGTGTCGAACTTACTTTTGTCTCGAAATAAATGCTTCGTCACTGCACATTAGTAATCTAGGCATCATGTTGCGAATATGTCGAACCTCGGATAACTCGAAGTATTCACGTATCTCCTGCAATCCTCGACACAGCGGCTCTTGACTGCAACTGGAGGACTGGTCAAAACCAACTCACTCACTCTTTCATCGCAATCCTCGACACAGGGTGCTTGACTGCAACTGGAGGACTGGTCAAAACCAACTCATTCACTCTTTCATCGCAATCCTCGACACAGGGGTGCTTGACTGTAACTGGAGGACTGGTCAAAACCAACTCATTCACTCTTTCATCGCAATCCTCGACACAGGGGTGCTTGACTGTAACTGGAGGACTGGTCAAAACCAACTCACTCACTCTTTCATCGCAATCCTCGACACAGGGGTGCTTGACTGTAACTGGAGGACTGGTCAAAACCAACTCACTCACTCTTTCATCGCAATCCTCGACACAGGGTGCAATGACTGTCGAGGACTGGTCAAAACCAACTCACTCACTGCTTGACTGTAACTCGACACAGGACTGCTTGAGTGTAACTGGAGGACTGGTCAAAACCACACTCACTCACTCTTTCATCTAAATGCTGTTCACAATGTCCTTCAGCGGTCAGTCAGCCTCGGGCAATAACAGTCATTCCTCATTTCATCTTGACAATAATCGAAATGGTTCATGTATGGTTCATGAGCCTCATCGGGTATTCACAAACTACAACAAATATTTTATTCAACAAGAGAACACCATTTCTAACAAAACATATTGAACGTCCATTTTTTATAATAATCAGCTATACCACGGGATTATATTACAATCGAAGTTCGCAGCAGGAATACATATCGCACTGGTGTCAATAAAGCTGGATTGCCGCAGCGACCAACGTTTCTGGCTATTGGAACTCGGGGTAATTACAGTCGCGGCGGCTGCATCCAGTCTTCGCCTCGCGGAGACGTCAGAGTCGTCATCGGCGAGATCCCCAATCACATTCACGTCCCCGAAGCCGCTCTATCAGCTTTAATCTGCTGCCGAAATATTTTGCCAAAATTTTCCAACTGACAGAAAATCGTATAAGGTTAGATGAACCGTAAGCTAAACGTCACAAGAGTTTATGGAGACGCCAGCGGTACATCGTTCTAGTACAATGTTGACAAAGTGTTATATAACCACAATTGATTCGCTTGGCTTCCTCCTCACAATTAATCCTATCTATTGTAAATGATAAATTGTATGGAAAAGTAGTCTAAAGACGGCCGTTCCGTACCATTCCCGGAGGTAGTTGCAGGAATGGTAATCCCTTTCGCCGTTGACTGAAGCGGACGCGAGATTGCCAACAATCGATGGCCATGTCCACTTGCAGGGAGAGATTCCTTCGTTGTCGGCAGGTTAGCGTTTCGGATCCAGCCAACGGGCACGATTGCTCTCTGGGTTCTGCTGTTTTCCTCAAAGCGTATACATCGCTGCCGGCGTTGTCGTGAACGTTGACAACAGCGATGATGTCACGACGTTCTGGGATTTACTTGACATAAGGTACCGGTCTTTTTACTTAAGCTGAATACCTTCTTTTTATATCGTCTAAAAGTTCATATATATTACAGAGTAGATTTGACACTTTTTGTTCTCTTAACACGCTTGTTTTTCGTATGTCAAGACTATTTAACACCGTGTAGAGCATACTTCAAGTAGAAAATGTCTGTTGTATGGTACATAAATACAAAAATGAGTACAAAATATATCATTCTTTTCTATTTTAACGAGAAGCGCATTTCATTAACTTCCTTTGCAATCTCAGAAAATACAGTTATTTGGCATCAAAGAATGCGACATCAGCAAATGTTCTTTATAGGGTTTGGCCTATAAGTAGACAACAAGACGCCAAAAACCAAACAATGGCTTGCTTGGCATGGAATTGCAACAAGTAAATTTGCTTGTCAGCGCTCAGCAATATTCCAGCTCTATAACAAAAAATAGTCGAGACTGTAACAAACAATCGAGTATTCTCCCTAATGCACATCGAAGCTAATGCAAAGTAGAATTCAGCAATGTATGGAACATAAGGTTCAATGCCCGGCATTATCGCTATTTAATCTTACTATGTGCCATAAATCATGACGAGTAATTAACAATTATATTCCTGACGTTAAGTGCCACTTCAACGAGTTGTAAAAAGGTTTGCAAATATATTTTAATGTTACGCTATGGGGTAGGACAACAGAATTGTTAAAAGTAAGCACGTGACATCTATTTTTAGTTGAGGGTGATAGTTAATTTCTGTATTTTTTTAATGTGTCAGAGTAGAAAAGCCTTTGAACAATTGCTTTTATTTAAAAAACAACTGAGGTACTGGAGTTCATTTTCTTTTTAAGTTCCGTAGTCTGTTTTATAAGGATTCATAAATACTTTTGGGGCTTCAAACGCTTTTCCAGAATCTAACTACGCCCTGTTTATTGGTCTGATGTGTCCTGATGTCGTTATTGACTTGTCGGTATAATTAGGTTCTGTTTTAGACATTGACATGCCATCCTTCAGAGGTCAAACAGAACACCAGAGCCAGGAAACAGAACTTTCACCAGAATGTTCTTCCAGGGCACGTCATTGTCAATATACATTGTGCGGAATGGTGAACAATCTTTCATGAAGCGGCCGAGCAAGCATCTGACTTGATGTAGGGAGGTCATAGTTTCTTGATGGTTTAAATGTGATAAAGAAAACTCTTATTAGTCCAGCTGATCAGGAAATCCCGTTACAGATCCACCATCTTGACTACTACTACCGATCAGGGCTAATAACGTTTCAGTGGAAGTGTATACGGCTTCTCTGTCCAAAATCTCTTGGGCCGGTATTTGCCTAAAATCACCGAACGCATCCCAGTGTCAGTTTCATATTGTTTAGTCGGTGGATACATTTGTATGTTGGACAAACAGGATTTGTTTGCACTCTCTGCCACACTGGTCGTGAAACTGGACTCCGGGAATGTGAACAATTACAGATACGGGCAATTCAGTGCCATTTCTGAGGATCTGACACAAGGCGGGATAGACGACGAGTCATTCACTTCAATATTCACTGGGTCAAGCTTGCTTGAAAATATTTTGTTTGTACAGTCGCAGAA
The DNA here is from genome assembly GCF_003918875.1 of Haliotis rubra. Lineage (NCBI taxonomy): Eukaryota > Metazoa > Mollusca > Gastropoda > Lepetellida > Haliotidae > Haliotis > Haliotis rubra. Next base: position 414,279 of record NW_025767116.1, read on the forward strand.
ATCCGTTTGAGAAAAACAATACTTTGTTCTTGTAACGCATGAACATTGCATTAGATACCGTTTATTAACCTACTTGATCAAAGCTGTGGCCATTAAGAAAAAGGAAAAGAAAATCAACGACGATTCTGAAACTGTTCTCTATCGAACGTTTTTGTCGAGATAATGATCCTGATACTTGAAATCTAGGCACTTAATGTTACCAAGTCGATCTTGTAGTTCATAGATAACCACACGCCGGGAAGACCACCACGTATTTCTCCTTCCCCGACGTATTCAGCAACAACACCACAGGAAGGGACAATACCATTGTGACTGATGTCCCCGGCAGATCACCAACTTCGACGATCAAGGCGAGAGTGTGTGTAGCCACGCGGAGTGACATCAATATCTATTGTCCTACAGGTTTCATTCAGTTGATATGATAGGAATGGAAATTGTAGCTATGCATGTATGAAACTTTGTAATCACGCGACGAGGTGTTGTTATCTGATGTAATTGTCGTCTGCTCATAGATCAAGGAATAGTCTGCTCGTGTTTCAATGAACTGTCCTCTGGTCGTCTGTCAATGGATTGTCGTCTGCTCGAGAATAAGGGGATGTGATTTATGATTGATTGGCAGAGGGAGGTGATGTTTCAAGCGAGACTGCTGCAGGTTGTGAACGGAAGCCTGCAGCACGTGGACTCCGGTGAAAGCAAGAGTCACCACTCTCACCCTCGAGCTGCCCAGTCGTTTGACTATAACTGCTGACATTCCTGTAAATATTCTCGCAGCTAGCTCTGTGTAACTCCCAGTAAAAGCAGTTAATCCTAGCTCACCTGGTGCTGCTGTAAGTGGCATTGGTTGAGATTATCATGCTGTCATAGACGAGAGATAACGCCGATTGCTACAGAAACTGATCGATACGACGAGGAAGCAACTATACATGTATACCGTTACTGTCGGTTGGCCCTTGTTCTCCGCCGCGGACTGGTGCTAGTCTTTGATTGGCTCCAAGAAATCACGTGATAACAAGCATGCCCACAAAATCCTGGTTCACATACTGGTCTATTAGACTGTTGGTGTATTTCGGATAAGGTACTAACTGTTTGTGAGAAGTGATCAATCAAGCTATGAGTGAGAAGTCAAGGTATCACTGTATCACTCCGCTGTATGAGAGGTATGACGAATGAGGATACACCAGAGAGAGGGAATTGGAATTAAAACGAACTAGGAATGTTGGAATTCTTTGTCCAAGGTAAGAAACTTGTCCAAATGTATTAACAATGTTGACATGTTGATACTGACGTTCCTGGAACGTTCTTTCAACAAAAGTAAATGTGTATGTTCCACCTACAGACGCAACATCATGTGTTAGATGTAAACACGACTTCTTTTTTCTTTTCGGCTTTGGAATTTAGGATTTTGTGTTGTTTCATTCGAAAACTTGTTTTGTTGTTTTTTCAGGTTTGAGTTTTGTGTACTACACTCGAACAGTACTCTCCGTTCAAACGCAATCCAAAAGTCTTCCGTGTATTATCCTCCTGGTCTGTTTATACGTGTACAGATACGCGAATGCCTCATTAGTAATCCGAAAACCGTAACCAAGTTGAACAGTGGGTGACGAAAGTGCGACGTAGATTCCAACAAATGATAAAAACAACAACAACAGAATTGAAACAGACAAAAGCATTGAAATTATGTCATCGACACTATTATTGTTTATTGAAACAACCGACTGTTGTTATGATATAATTACATACTATAAACTCGTTGCACGTATTGTATTTTCTTTATATTAAGTCTACAGTTGGGTACGCGTTTGGAACTTGTTTAACATAACTGGAAATGAGCATACGGATGTTTAGTATTACTTGCGACTACATGGTTTCATTGTCGCGTGTGTACAACTAGATATAGCGAAGAAGGCTGTTGTTTATTATAGTTGTATTTATGCCAAGACACACACCAAAACAACAACTTCAACCCCGAAAGAAATATTGTTAACATCTGGTGTCATGACTGATTTTCAGTTACAGATTCAATTTCCTTCGCTGTTTTGCATGGTCTACTCAACGTAAACTGTTTCAGATGAACCGCAGAATATGTTGTAGCATTATTACACTGTAATAATTACTTAGAAAGCGTTGCAATCGCTGACTTTCAGTGACCAATACCGCTATTTCGCTTTTAACACACCATGGATTCTGTTTCGAGAGGGCGGTGGGGTAGCCCAATGTTTAAAACGATGGCTCGGGAAGACCAGGGTTAGATTCCCCATATGGGTACAATGTGTGAAGCCCATTTATGGTGTTCCCGCTGTATTGCTGGAATATTGCTAAAAGCGGCTTAAAACCATACTCACTGACTGTTTCGAGACCACTCATTCTCTTTCGTTGACGGTTTATAGCAATGTGTACGGAACTATAAGAAAACAACACATATTAATCATATTAAGTTCAATGTCTGTCTCATTAGCGTTGATTATAATACAGATGTAATTCCCGCAGTCTCTGTCTGCCATGAGAGGCGCATTGATGTTAATGGACATTGTTCCCCAGACGCTGACAAGTATGGCTCTAACCCTTCAGATCTTGTTGTACGCTGAAACACGGATACTTTGTTTCGTAACTGCTGTCTTTAGGTATTTTGTTTTAGTAGTTGTAATAAAACACAGATGTTATAGGTGTAGCTGTGGATGAAAGCCGCCGTAGCTCATCGTACGATCCGACTCGAAGAAGAGGTTTGTCCGTTCATCGCTGTATTTCAAAGAAGCCGTGATCATAATGCGAGCGTCTAAATTCTTGAAATTCCACATTGACTTACTTTCAAGGGTGCACTTGTACGAAAGAGCTCCTTGCCCTGAATACACGTCACCCCAGACCCTTAAGTCTGGTAAGCCATGCAATATGTACTCGAGCCATTCCTTCGGGAATTAGCATTAACGACTGACTGTCATGTAAACTGCTTGATAATTATCTACAAGTATTTTGACATACAACCCTATAGAGCGAGAGAGAAAAATATTAACATTTGTATGGTGGGATCGATATGATAGCTTGCTATATGTATATTATGAAAAATGTCACGTAACTTTCCAACAATAACGGTGAGTCAGTTATTGTATTCCGACGTTTGTAATTGTGAAGCGATGAAATTGCTGAACTATGGAAATAGCTGCGTAGCAGGACATAGTGTACTAACACTGTATTATGTAGAGACTGTACAACAGCGCACGTATTGCAAACGCTATGCAATAATGTACACACTCTGCAATATAGCACGTACTATAAACGCTGTACAATAATGTACACATTTTACAATAGCGCGCGTATGTAAATGCTATACAATACTGTCGACACTACAATAGCGTACGTTACATAAACGTTATACAATAATGCGGACACTGTACAATAGCGCATCTACTGTAAACGCTATACAATACTGCACGCACTATACAATAGCGCACGTACCATAAACGTTATACGATACTGCGGACACTGTACAATAGCGCATCTACTGTAAACGCTATACAATACTGAACGCACTATACAATAGCGCATCTACTGTAAACGCTATAAAATAATGTACGCACTATACAATAGCGCATCTACTGTAAACGCTATACAATGCTGTACGCATTGTACAATAGCGCATCTACTGTAAACGCTATAATATAATGTACGCACTATACAATAGCGCATCTACTGTAAACGCTATACAATGCTGTACGCATTGTACAATAGCGCATCTACTGTAAACGCTATAAAATAATGTACGCACTATACAATAGCGTACGTACCATAAACGTTATACGATACTGCGGACACTGTACAATAGCGCATCTACTGTAAACGCTATACAATACTGTACGCACTATACAATAGCGCATCTACTGTAAACGCTATACAATACTGTACGCACTATACAATAGCGCATCTACTGTAAACGCTATACAATACTGTACGCACTATACAATAGCGCATCTACTGTAAACGCTATACAATACTGTACGCACTATACAATAGCGCATCTACTGTAAACGCTTTACAATACTGCATGCACTATACAATAGCGCATCTACTGTAAACACTATACAATACTGTACGCACTATACAATAGCGCATCTACTGTAAACGCTATACAATACTGCACGCACTATACAATAATGTACGCACTATACAATATGTAACGCATCTACTGTAAACGCTATACAATACTGTACACACTATAACGGCGCAAATACTGTACACGCCATACCATGCCGCGCGTACGGTTTTGATACTGTACACGCCCTATACTCACGCTGTACAAAACCACACATACTGTACACGAAGTACCACATTGCACGTACTGTAAACGCTGTACATTATTGTACACGAAGTACCACATTGCACGTACTGTAAACGCTGTACATTATTGTACACGAAGTACCACATCGCACGTACTGTGAATGCTATACAATACTGTCCACGCCTTTAACACTGTTCCAAACCACAAATACTGTACACTTTCTACAATAAAGCATATACTGTACACGCTGTGAATGTTGTACATGATATTGCCACAATCCTTAAAAGACATCGATTTAAATTGTGCATATTTCCCTTTCATAACACTGACCTGTGATGTCCCTATCCACACTGACATAAAGGTGATCATTATATATTGATTGTAAATATACATTACATATCCCGTGTCAATACCATGTCTATTTCAGGGGTTAATTACCACTCCGTGGCTATCTAATGGCATTCTCATAGTCATAGTGTACGGACGGCGGTGTGTAATAATACATGTAGATGACAGGGCCTTCCTGGTATCATTGCTAGGTTTGCTTCTGTGCCTAAGCCTAGTTACGGAGACCTCTCTAGTATCTGTGGCAGAGAGCTTTCAGAATCGATTACTTAGTTGTATAAGCAATTTAGTGACAGATTTGTCAGGGTTACGTCCCTTTGTCAAGGCAGGATCGACGGATCCCAGATTTGCTCTGATCGTGACCATTGATTTGTCATCGTACGATGGTCTGAAATTACCGTTATGTCGACCACTTTCATCCTACAACAGTATTTCGACGCGGCTTGTCTCGACACGCGGTGAATCACAAGGAACTCACTCCATTTCGCTTGAACGGAGATACACATGAGAAATTTTGTATTCGTTTTAAATAGTTTGTGTTTACGACTTCATGATCATCAGTAATCTTTGACATCCAGGTCGGTGGGATAGCCGAGTGGTTCAAGCGTCCGCCCGTTACACCAAGGCGCGGGCTCAAATCCCCACATAGGTGAAAAGTGTGATGCCATTTTCTGATGTTTGCGCAGTAAGACATTGCCAAAAACGGCGTAAAGCTAAACTGACTCACTCACTTTGATAGCATCTCAGGCCTTGTGGACAGCGCGTCTGCCAGAGGGCTGATGGACGATGGTTCGATCCCGTCGTGTAATACCCAAAGACGTTAGTATATGGTATTAAGGGGACAGACACTGACGGCTCGGAAGCAGTGCAACGCGGTATGATATTTCAGCGGGGTAGCATGTCGCCTATAAGTGGCAGTCTTCAACAAGATCCCTTCGCCAACATTGTATTAAGCTGAATCCAACTCAGTTTATGTAACAACAAAAATCACAATTCACGTTCCACAACTAGATAAAGCCAACGTTCCACAACTAGATAAAGCCAACAGTTTAAGCCTTAAACGGAAATTTATTTTGGATTTAACACATTTCACAACATTCGTTTTTATCTAGTGTTTCAAGTTTCAGTACCAAAACCGAAGACCATTAACCTTTTCTTCATTTAACCGTTAAGCGTGTTTGGCCTCGGTGTGAGTGGGAACAATTTTGGAATTGGTGAAGAAGGGTTCACATCTTGTCATATCCGATCTTGAAAACGTTTTATGTCGGTTGCCTAGTCACGTTTTCTATTGTTCCTGGTGCCAAAGATGGACTTGGATTATGTGGATGTCGCAAAAAGCAATTTATTACAAATGGAATATGAGCGTTTATTCTGTGCACTGAACTAACTTCAAATTGTTCTGGCGTTAGAACGGTTTATGGCATGTCAAAAAGAATGCAGATCAATACAAACAGAACATCAAATATAAAAGGTTTTGTGACAACGAGGTGATTAGAGGTATTCCCCGTGTTCTAAAATGTCGCTTACAGTTAAGCGTAGAGCTAATATTCACACGGGTTTAGTGTTGGCTCTGACTGAAAACATGCACGCATATTTGCATTTTATATTCCGGTAGCTGCGTAATGTGCAATAAAACCAAAGCACCGAGCCCAATGTTCTGATCTCAACCTTAACCCTACCCATTCGCCTGGTATTTGCACAGCGTCTTTGGGTTGAGTCCCGTGTCGTTAACCTCATGACGCTATCCCCTGTCCCCCGTCTGCGGACGCTGCCCCTAATCCCAGAGGCATGACGTTACCCCTTACCCCAGTCTCATGGCGTTACCCCCCCCCCCTCCCAAGCCCAGACACATGACGCTACCGCCTAATTAGAGATACATGACGTTACCCCTAACTCCAGTCTCATGACGTTGCAACCTAACCCCAGACACATGACGATACCCGCTAAGCTCAGACACATGACGCTATCCCTAACCCCAGACACATGACGATACCCGTTAATCTCAGACACATGACGCTACTCCTTAACCCAAGACACATGACGTTGCCGTTATTATCATGTCCAAAGTCGTCACCTTCATGTAATTACGTTCACTCCCTGTCGTTTCCCCACCCCTCTGTCGTTACCCTCACCCCCTGTCGTTACCCTCACCGATGTCGTTACCCTTTACCCTTACCTCCTGTCGTTACCTTCACCCATGTCGTTACCCTTACCCTCATATAAACCTTTCCCATCGCCACCTTCCCCACATGGACGTCGACGGATTCAAAGAAAAACACCTGATTTACCATCCGTTCTCAAGCCGACCCTGCTTTACGAGCGTTATCAGTTCCACATGTGTTATCAAAGCTACCTACGCTATCAAAGCTATCACCTTTATCATAGCAACATAGCTTATCAAAGCTACATGCTGTCAGGACCTATTTGAAACTAATCAAAGGTTTGGAGACGGGCAATTTTTTCAGAATAATTACTGTTATAATTACCTTTAGCGTGTAAACGTGAAGCAAAACACATAGAATATATTATTGACATTTGATGAAAAAACATCAAAAGAATATTCATGAATTCGTTATGTGTACATGAAAGGAACTGATGCGTATCTCCAATGAAAATATTCCTGACATCCTATAGTATCATTATGACTCCTCATTAAGATTATCTGCTAAATTGGAGCCGTTATGGGTTATTGATATAACTAAACGATACACATCGGCCCAGCAACCACTAAAGGGTAGAAAACCATTTAGCAGATTGGCTTGGCTGTTCGGTTTCCATTTTATCCAAATGAAGTTCTTGAAACGGAATACACGCACAAACAAAATGTATTGTATTAAGAGGGTATTCTTGCTATTGTTCTTTCCAAATCCCTGGGAGAAGTTCTTACAAATGTTCTTTGTTGTGCCACATCGACACTGCTAATAGTTCACGATACTGATCAGTGGATTGTCTGGCCCAGACCTGATTGTTTACGTGTGTCGTATGACAGGATTGCTGTGTGTGATTGCTGAGTTAACACCCACGTAATTATCTATCTGATGAAAATGTAATAAGGAGCGCGTGATATTGGCAGCGCATGATGCGCTTACCCTTTTTGAACACCCGGTGTCATCACTTTTTTAGATATTTATCCCCGTATCAGACTTGGGGAGGGGATCTGAAACTGACTCAGTTTCCGTGACGGTGTCGGTGTTGGTGTCAGTGTGGGAATAGGTGTCGGTGTTGGTGTCTGGATCGGTGTTGGTGTCAATGTGGGGACAGGTGTCAGTGTTGGTGTCAATGTGGGAATAGGTGTCGGTGTTGGTGTCTGGATCGGTGTTGGTGTCAATGTGGGGATAGGTGTCGGTGTTTGGATCCGGTGTTGGTGTCAATGTGGGGATAGGTGTCAGTGTTGGTGTCAATGTGGGAATAGGTGTCGGTGTTGGTGTCAATGTGAGGATAGGTGTCAGTTTTGGTGTCAATGTGGGAATAGGTGTCGGTGTTGGTGTCTGGATCGGTGTTGGTGTCAATGTGGGGACAGGTGTCAGTGTTGGTGTCAATGTGGGAATAGGTGTCGGTGTTGGTGTCTGGATCGGTGTTGGTGCCAATGTGGGTATAGGTGTCGGTGTCGGTGTTTGGATCCAGTGTTGGTGACAATGTTGGGATAGGTGTCGGTGTTGGTGTCAATGTGGGGACAGGTGTCGGTGTCAATGTTGGGATAGGTGTCGGTGTTGGTGTCAATGTAGGTATAGGTGTCGGTGTCGGTGTTTGGATCCGGTGTTGGTGCCAATGTGGGTATAGGTGTCGGTGTCGGTGTTTGGATCCAGTGTCGGTGACAATGTTGGGATAGGTGTGTGTTCGGTGTCAATGTAGGGATAGTGTCGGGTGTGTTGGATCGGTGTTGGTGTCAATGTTGGGATAGGTGTCAGTGTTGGTGTCAATGTGGGAATAGGTGTCGGTGTTGGTGCTGGATCGGTGTTGGTGTCAAGGTATAGGTGTCGGTGTTGGTGTCTGGATCGGTGTTGGTGTCAATGTGGGGATAGGTGTCCGGTGTTGGTGTCAATGTGGGGATAGGTGTCGGTGTTGGTGCCAATGTAGGTATAGGTGTCGGTGTTGGTGTCTGGATCGGTGTTGGTGTCAATGTGGGGATAGGTGTCGGTGTTTGGATCCGGTGTTGGTGTCAATGGCGGGATAGGTGTCGGTGTTGGTGCCAATGTGGGTATAGGTGTCGGTGTTGGTGTTAATGTGGGGATAGGTGTCGAAGTCGGTGTTGGTGTCAATGAGTGGTTAGGTTTCGGTGACGACGTTTGGATCCGGTGTTGGTGTCAATGTGGGGATAGGTGTCGAAGTCGGTGTTGGTGTCAATGTGGGGATAGGTTTCGGTGTCGGTGGGAATAGGTGTCGAAGTCGGTGTTGATGTCAATGTGGGGATAGGTTTCGGTGTCGGTGACGGCGTTTGGATCCGGTGTTGATGTCAATGTGGGGATAGGTGTCAGTGTTGGTGTCAAAGTGGGGATAGGCGTCGGTGTCAGTGTGGGAATAGGTGTCGAAGTCGGTGTTGGTGTCAATGTGGGGATAGGTGTCGGTGTTGGTGTCAGTGTGAGTGTAGGTGTCGGTGTCGGGGTCGTCAAGAATACGGACGGGGAATGTGTTAGTCCTTGGTCTATCGTTCATATCAAGGAAATCGTATATCGCACTGCATTGTAATAAGGACAGACATATCAATACAGGCAATAAGTATATTAGCAAGAGGCATACATAATGTACAGAGACTAAATATAACAAAGACCCATTCTCCCATTCTCCCCTCTGTAAGCGTAATCAGATACCCATCATTTGTACGCCGAATTCCTGCTTAACGATTCTATGTTTACCAAGAGAGACATTATCACGGCATTGGAATGTATCAAACGACATTATTCACCATAAACCGATGATGATGGATTGAAAACAATAAATATATTACGAGAAACAGAGATATAAATAAACAGGCTTGGCATATGTTGGCCCGGAGTATTGATAAAGCACTGAGTTTCTTAATAAACCGTTGTATAACGGTACACCTGCCGCCGACATATTTTTGTTGTGACATTCTTTATGCATGCGCAGTAAACATGCGCCTTGTATAAACAAACAATTTGAGATATTTTTAAAAAACATCACATCATAACAGTACACATCGCCAACAACTGCAGTAGATGTCCAAAAAAGGCGCAGTGTGTTAAATACATGATATTCTTAACAGTGTATAGCATATGGGTTGGATTAAAATTCCCCTTACAATTTCCCATTAGGAACGTGATATGCATGTTGTGTGTACGAGGTGATAGCGATTAAGCATATTAACTTTGTGTGGAAATAGACGCTCACGTGGAATATTTGGCTTGAATTTTATACCTCGTGATACCATTAGCCTCGGGCTTCAAATTCCTGATATCAATCCAAAGAGCACTGACAGCACGGCAGCGTCTCCTGGCGGATAAGTGAAATATGTTCATCAGCAAAAGTAAGATGTAAATACGGTTTACCGAGCGTTATACATACACATGTTTGTAGGCGTGTGCGTGTGCGTGTGCGTATATATGTTTGTGTGTGTGTGTGTGTGTGTGTGTGTACATATATATGTACATGTATATATACCTGATGTACATACATATGTTTGTGGGGCGGTGGGGTAGCCTAGTGGTTAAAGCGTTGGCTCGTCACGCCGAAGACCCGGGTTCGATTCCCCACATGGGTACAATGTGTGAAGCCCATTTCTGGTGTCCCCCGCCGTGATATTGCTGGAATATTGCTAGTCAGACATTATGTTTGATTACATATATCGTAATATAAACAAAGTATACATATACTGTAGTATATTACAAACAGATGTTTCGTTCTCATTAATGACGGAATCGTTACTTCTAGGTTCGCCAACACGCAAGCACGCACGCACGCACACGTAGCTGTAGTTATACGTCGAGTAACTCAATTCATATAATCGGACAAACTCAGGGCACGGCAGGCTCCATCCCAGGCACCAAAATTTGCAGTGGATAGTTGCTTCCCTTAGATGTGCCAGGAATCGCGGAATCCCCCAAAATCCCAGATTTGTCAGCACCACACTGGTGCGACGGAAGCATTAACGTCCAAGGCTTGCGTCACGTTGGCCGGTCGTCCCACCTGACACACCGTGATGCAACTGAAACGTTGTTAAACCGAAGGCTGTCATTGTTAATGTACTCCAGCACACTTGTAATATGTAACCAAGGCGGAAAGTATCAAACACTGAACTCGAGGAATAACGAATTTCGATATCGCTGACAGCTGGCTTTGGCAAACCACTCTTCATCCCAAATGGCTGCCACGCGTGATGGTCAGTAACACATGTTACAATTACGTGGATTGTTTATGATGATGATTATTCTGTTGTTATCAATAAAATGTTTTCGGTGTAAGGTAAGGGCTAATGTCGGGTTTGTAGTGCCACCCATAAATACTATGCCCGAGTCAGAGCCGTCCAAACCGTGTACAAGGCAGAGAAACAACAAGTACCACATGTTAACGTCTTTAGGGATAGTTTTGCAGGAGATCGAACCAACAGCCTTCTACTCTAAGGGCAGACACCCTATCTACTGGACCATGGATGCAGTCATTAAATATTGTGAGGTGAGGTGAAATTGGGTTTAACGTCGTACTTGAGAATATTTCGCTCATATGACGACGTGCATGCGCGTGTATCTGTATGTGCGGCTGCTTGTACTAGCCCAGACTGAAGCTGGTTTTATAGTGCTAGCCCACTGAGATACCATGCCGCAGTGAAGCATGAATACCCCACTCAGACACATTATACTGACTCCGAGCCGACCAGTCCTTGTTGTACCCATTAATGCCGAGCGCCAGGCAGGGACCAACAAGTACCATATTTTAACGTCTTTGGGTATGACGCGGTCGGGGATCGAACCCGCGACCTTCCGCTCTCCCATTAAATATTGTAATGATATGAATCAGGCTACATTGTAACATTTGAACTAGGATCAAGTGTTTATTATGTTTCATGCTTTACTATAAATGTAATTCAGTAGACCCATAGGCAAAAAGATATGGACCATGAGAATATCGACCTCGGGATTACTGGAACTAGTTAGGGACCCGGTGACGCACACGCACACGCGCTCACGCTCACACGGACAGGAGCCCAATTACATGGGATAATACTCTATACTAAACCATAGCAGTTAGATAGTAATACCAGATAGCAGTTAGAATATAGACTAGAATACATTTTTATTGTTACGTCCTATTTATTGTGACAAGGGGCGGTGGGCTAGCCTAGTGATAAAAGCGTCCATTCGTCACGCTGAAGAACCGAGTTCGAGTCCCACATAGGTACAATATGTGAAGCCCATTTTTATTGCTGGATTATTGCTAAAGCCATACTCACTCACTATTGTGAAGTTGAAAAATTGAAAAAGAGGTTCTTGGAGATATTTCTTCGTTACTGAACGTTTGTGGGTTCCTGAATTGTTGACTGACTATTCTGCTATCCTCCTTACGACATTAGAGCCTATGCCCTGGCTGACGCTATATGGAATAGGCCCCCATGTTAATGACATGTCAATTCCTGAACAGTTGACTGACTATTCCGCTATCCTCTTATAGTATTACGACATTAGAGCCTATGCCTCAGCTGAAGCTATCTGGAATACGCCCTCATGATAATGACTTGTGAGCATCACTGCGCATACGTACTTCTCTATCAGCTCTAATACACCATAAAACGAATTATGATTCACAGCAACGCACTCCCTCACTCACTCACACTGGACATTATATCTGCACTTGGCTCGCTCTCCAACCTCATTTATCACGAACCTCGTTTCTATAATCAATTTGTAGTAATACACATAGCGTCTTTACCACCGACACGCCGTGATGCTTTCTATTGAATTCTAAAGCAATATACAATCATAATAGCTGACATGTTTAGTAATACGATACTTACTCTTAGTCCCTGGATGATTCCCAAACCGGTTCACAAGTTTTACGTAAGGTTATTTGTGTCCAAAACAATTTATCATTGTTACTTTAGATAGTTAGCTGTACCGGAAGAATTGGACTATGCAGGTCAGTATAATACGACCAATGAGCCACGGATGGCCTCATTGAACTTCTATATCTCATTACAGTTTAGTAGATCCCATCCCGTACCACAATAACATTTACTGGTGATCATTAGGACTGGCTGTTTCCCAGGGGGTATGGCATTGTACTGCACGGAATCCACACAACAAGAGCCAACGCAGAACAGTGGGCAAATAACCCAAATCCTAACCTTAGCCCACTATTATTGAGCTGTCCTGCATGGAATTCCAAACAAAATGGACTAACAACCCTATGTCAGAAGGTTTGAGGCTATTTCCCCCTGATTTCTTACAACCTGAAGCCGACACAACAAAATGGACATATAACGCGAAGTCCGGATGTATGAAGTTGGTTTGGACTTAATTCCCACAACCTGACGCCGACACAACAAAATGGACATACATCCCGAAGTCAGGAGATTTGAAGCTAGTTTGCCCTGAATTCCAACAATTAGAAGCCGACACAACAAAATGGACATACAACCCGAAGTCAGGAGGTATGAAGCTAGTTTGCCCTGAATTCCAACAAGTAGAAGCCGACACAACAAAATGGACATACAACCCTAAGTCAGGAGGTTTGAAGCTAGTTTGCCCTGAATTCCAACAATCAGAAGCCGACACAACAAAATGGACATACAACCCGAAGTCAGGAGGTATGAAGCTAGTTTGCCCTGAATTCCAACAATCAGAAGCCGACACAACAAAATGGGCATACAACCCGAAGTCAGGAGGTATGAAGCTAATTTACACTGAATACCCACAACCAGAAGCCGACACAACAAAATGGACACATAACTCAAACCCTAACCTTATCCCGGATTATGGAGCTGCACTGCACGAACTTCCAACAACAGGGACTGGCACATCACACCAGGCATACACGTATACGGGGGAAATTGTAAATGAATCTAATTACTTGAATTCAAATTAACATTTTAAATGAGCTGTTGGTGCTTCGTTTACTGCAATAAAGAAGATGTGTAGTCGAAAGAACATAATCATCAATGAAACAAAACAAATCTTGCGTAAATCTTCATTGCTTTCTCAGACACAAATACATTGGAAAAGGTGCGATATGTACCGAAACGAGAGAAACTAGTGATGCGGTTCTGGTGCCACTTTCATATAAATGGATTATATTCATGCATAAAATATGACTCTTGTAAATAGAAAAACACAAGATATTATAAAAGCTTTTGAAAATAGCGACGTCGGTCCATGTTAGTAAATTAAACACAACTCGCATTTAAGATTCACCATTTGAAAAAATACACCCACTCTCTTGGACCGTGAGAGCTCATTGGATTTCAGCTCGCTTCCTTAACTATACTTACTGGTTCAACACCGATCAAACCGCTGGTGTTAGGGCGGCAGCTGATGTCGGAAGCACTTTGAAAGTGTTTGAGGTGTTTGAAAGATAAATGACTTGAAAGCTGACTTGTACAAATCTTATTCCCAAAGCGACGTAATGTTAAGTACAGAAATATACATTCGCGTAAAAAATGCTTTTAACGGCACGCATCACTGACATGTACAACCTGAGCAATGGTTCACTTCTGATAAGTTGATAAGATGAACCCGGATGACGGCTATGCATCTTCATCAGATACCACTGTACGTTATCCTCACCGCGTCAAATTCAGCACATGACAGACTAAAATATCGTCGGCGTTATGTGGTTCTCAAACATCAACCTATTGAATTTGAATTGGTACATGGGCAAGTGTAAATAGATGTTAGTTCACCAAGTGCATTGCACATTAGAGTGAATGAACATAGTTTTACGCCGCTTTTAGCACTATTCCGTATCACGGCGGGGGGCACCAGAAATGGGCTTGACATATTGTACACAAGTGGAGAATAGAACCCGGGTCTTCGGCGTGACGAATGAACGCTTTAACCACAAGGCTACTCCACCGCCCCTTACATTAGAGGTCACAGGTGGAGAAATATCATCTGAGTTATGATTATTGATTTAAATATTTAATTCCTGTACACGCAATTCTGTTTCAGACGTTCCCATTTTGATTTCAGAAATATGTTTTGAACAGAAGTTTGATATCGATTTTAAGCATTGGACCTGGCATATTATACTAAAAGGATTTTCACAGCTATGAAATTAATTTCAGAGAATTGATCCATTGCTTCGGCATTATGAATGATAGCACAAAGCTTTTGAAACATCACTTGAATGTTGTGTTTAGAAGACAGAGTCTAGTTTCAGCCATAGATCAATGAGGAATTTATATCCATGAATGGATTTCTCGCTAGTTGACACCAGGAACTAATTCGTATGTGTAACAAAGCGTCACTTTGCCGATAATGACACATGCCATGAGTTTTCGTGACCCGGAATTAAACGTTCACGGGTACCTCCTAACGTCCACTAATCGACTTCTACCATAGGATTACCAGGTCACACATACGTCCTTGACATTCGCCACTCACAATAGCGAACCATCAAAGACACCAGGCAGAGGCGGATCTGCCTCTCGAATGAGTTTAATTCCGTCATTCTAGAGGATGAAGCTTTACAGATGCACTTCAAACCAATGAAACAGAATCATGTTCGGGGCTCTAGGTTCGTGATGTCCTTGCCCTAAGCGTGCATAGATATCGCATCTGAATTTACACCATAAAAGACCTAATCAGCTTTCATGCCTGAAAGAACTTTATCCTGGAAAGATACTTTTGTACATTCATGACACAGTAGAACATTGACCCTAAGTGACACTCTGGTCTTAAAGGGGGACATGGTTATAATAATATGATAATAATGATAACAATAACTGACATTTATAAAGCGCCTATATTCACGCACTTGTTCATCTTCAAAGCGATAATATATTATTACCCCGATGCCCAAGCTGCCTGTAATGCGCTAGAACGTTTCAAGTCATATGACTTATCCCACCGGGTACTCGTTCACTGCTGGGTGAAACGAGGCATTTTTTTAACAAACTGGCTTGCCTATGGTGAGACTACATGTGTCACGCATGCTTCGTTGTGGAGCAGGACAGAAGTCCTTGAAAATTACAGACACAGTTACAAAGTCAAAGAAACCACAGGGCAAGACCCTCATCTTGTACGTTCCAAACAAAGGACCAACAACAACCATCCCACAAAACGTCAAAACCTTGCAATAACCATTTGGAAGTGAATGTTTTCATATTTGAGAGCCACTTCAGTGTACAGTGTACGTTCTGCCACTTCAATATACTGTTTTCCTGTAAACTAACCAAACATGATCGTTCTGGTCTTGACAATTACAAAACAAATTGGCTACTAACATTATTGAAGCAGCTAGCTGCAAGTTGCGTGCCGCGTGCCAATGTCGCAATATTCGTCTGATATGACTTGACATACGTAAAAATTACTTGTAAGCGTATAACGGTAATCTGTGTCACATGCCAGCAATACCTAACCAACTCACGCCTCCCTGGAAGTGGAGAACTGAGAGTGTGATGGCTAGCTTTCTAATCAACTTATCCTTCATCACTCCCTCCACCCCCCGCACGTTATCACGCATCAGCAACTCCTGCTATGTCGGTTTATGAGGACTGACATTATCCTGCTCGTTGACTTCCTAGCCGAGCGCTGTCTGACTACACGCCATTGCTGTGTATTGCCCTCGGATGTTACGTAATTAACTATGAATTATACAGGAATGCTGCAATCAATTAATGTCGTTTAAAAACATTCATAGATCGTTGGTATCATTTTTAATCGAGGATGCAATTAACATCAACGACTTCAAGTACTTCAACAAAAGTGAGGAAAAACAAGATAAAACTGAACTACTTAATTCAAGCGGATGAAGTTGCCTGCAGATAGGAATGGGTTACAGCGAGTTCTGAATTCAGCGAGATAAGGTGCTAGTTCGGAGTCTTATTTTCTAAAACCATAGCTCATTCATTGCGAAATAAAGGCCAGATATTTAGCTCTTATTTCTGCATTTAGGAAAAGGATGATATCGAAATCCAATGGGTTTGTCACCAAGAGGCCACTCACCTCTTGTTCTCGTGGGCTATTTGAATTAAGCAAACATACGTGATGGTGGGAACAGGCAGATGGAGTTGGGCATCAAGCTAGGTCAAATTGTATCGGGGCCCTTATTTGAGCCCATGATGAAGTTAAGGGCAAACGACACGCGATGAAAATACGAGTTGGTATCCGTGAATCTTGAATAGATTTCAATCCTATCCCTTCACAACTAATCATAAGGAATGATCTAGCTGTCAATGGGGCGGATTTGATTCGATTCTTAATGCAAACTAACGCATTAAGTACAACGGGTTTAGTTGAGAGAAGAGGTTGATGGAACGTTAATCATTTCAAATTAAAAACTTTTTCTTGCGACCCCTGAAAAATACAGTAAATATTTTTACGGTTTTCGTAATTTAGCGTAAGAAACAAATTAGATCCTTACGGAGCTCTCAAATTGCGCGGTGTTCCGAGTTTCGATCATCCTGAGCGGTTGAGAAGAGTGCTCCTCACTTGTAGCGAGGAGTTTCTTTTGGGACTAGCTTTTACATTAAAGATACAAATCAAATAGGTTTCCAAGTTTTACACTGTGCAAGTTGTCCAATCAGGGTAGATTCGCCAACAGCCAGCCAGAAAAGGACGTGGGCGTACCTACGTCACTGATCAGAATGTTTCCGTTTCTTAATAAAACAAATAATGCTTTTATGACATACATCTTACGTCCACCAACATTGGGACCTGTGAATATCCGGGCTATAATTGGTCTTCAGCATCCCATGCTTGTCGCAAGAGGCAACAAACGGGATTGGGTAGCCAGGGTCTTTGACTTGGTTGACACATGTCATCGTATCCCAGTTGCATAGAACAATGCTCATGCTGTTGATCACTGGATTGTCTGGACCAGACTTGATTATTTACAAACCAGCGCCACACAGCTGGAATATTGTTGAGTGCGGTTAAACAAGAAACCTATCAAACCAACCAGCAAGGCACACAGCATGAAAAGACAGGTTCGTGTTTTCGGATACCTCTGGAAGCCAGCAAACCGTCCGGATAATTACCCATTTGAAGTCCTTTGGTCTTTCCTTTCGGAGACCTGCAATGATGTAAATATCTAACACACACCAACACATGGAGGTCGCCGAAGGGAGTGTATAAGATTTCCAGAAGCTGAATAAGAAAACGATATCTTTATGTTGTATTTTCCGGTTCATCCATAAAGACTATTCCTATATTGTTCAGCTTGGCAGTCAGTTGCAGTAGTTGTGCACATGTAAGTCATTTTAGTCCCACCTTCCCAGTAAATAAATCTATTAGACGGTACCAATTTAATAATCATGAAGGTTCGTTAGCAATGGCGACAGAGGAGAAAGTACGCTTGTTATCATGACACCAAGGATAACATTGGTCCGGGTTAGAATGGACCTTCAGTGACCCATGCTCGCTGGTTTGGTTGACACATGTCATCGGCTCCCAATTGCGCAGGTCGATGCTCATGCTGTTGATCGCTGGATTGTCTGGTCCAGACTCGATTATTTACAGACCGCCGCCATATAGCTGGAATATTGCTGAGTGCGGCGTACACAATGGTACAACTCAACTCACTCACGACACCAACCCCTTCTGCGTGATCCAAATGCCTTCATGATGAAACAAACTGGAATCTATAATCCTAAAAAAATAGTGGTTGTCTGGCTACCAACAGGAAGGTTGCTGAATCCAAAATCCTTGCTTTTCTGGTAACCACAGACGAGTTAATGCAACCATCATATTTCAAGGAAAATATATTATTTGATAGAAAACTCCAGACTTAGCTGTGATTTCGAAATAACCATCGGGAGATTCCAATTTTTTTTTCGACCAAAGCAAACATTGGCCTCACAAAGAACCTTTATCCCCGCTGCTTTGTAACCTATTGCGACCAATCGTCGACTTCCATAATACGTATTGTGTTCGTCCGTCTTATTAGTTGGCAACTGTTGGCATCGTGGCCATTGATTCATCACCATCACTAACCTCCGGGATGTTTGACCTTACAATTTTTTGTACTATTCTCCTTCCACTAACTACGTGTTTGGGAGGCAACAAATATTGACAGACGTCTTCAAGCGGCCAACAATCAATAGTAGTCGTCATCGAGGCAGTATCCAAATTTACCCGGAAATCGCTGCAGGTCAGAAAAGGTCATCCCCTGTTCTTCCTCAATTTGAATGTGACGTTAGGGATTTCTCCGGCTGAAGTGCAAAATGGATTAATGTTTTCTGGCAGGCGTGAAAACACTGCGCATGCGTGGACAACTTTAAACGGCAGGGTTCTACTTTGGGATTTTGATTGACAAGAGTGAGGTAAAGCGATTATGTGGACTGGTATCGTTTGTATATGGGTCGATCGGTAAAACGTCTGAATTGAAATATTTGAAACTGCAAATGGTCGGTATTGTAGCTAATGATTCGCGAGTCGCAGCTTTAAATTGATTTTCCACAAAACGAAGGCATGTTTAAAAGATCAACATTTCACTTAATATAATTTTGATTTTTCAGTGAAAAAAACGAAGATTTCGACGGAACTGATCATGATTCACACCAACGCTCTTTCGTTCCGAGCAACCAGTCTGTTCTGGAACCCCACCAGGTGAAACGAACTGGCGGTTGCCTTCATTGATCTAAGTGTAAAGCGAATGAACAGCCACAACTGATCGTATTTTTATCTCAAACGGAACCAATCTGTGATCCCTTTGCGAACATATAGGCTGTAACCAACTGGATGTCATGGTTAGTTGAGCCAGTTATGGCGGATTTTATAAACAGCGCCATCTTGGTTGCGGCGTAGTTAAGGCTCAGTGAGGATGGACACAACTGGAGGCTGAGGTAGCCTGAGATACGGTCACTGTGGCAAACAAACATATAAATAAATCAGATGTATGTCTTGCTATTAACTTCTCCTCTTGGTCAGTGGCATGCAGGTGCTGTGCCGACGTAGGGGTTCCGTTGTTATGCAGCATAGTCAAATATGAGCTGCAGGTGGAGTAGCTAGTGTGTGTTTGTGTGTGTATGTGTGCTAGTGTGTTGGTGTTACTGTGTGTGTGTGTGAAATATTGTTAAGTTACTGTGCTATAGTGAATATGATAGTTTTACTTAAGTGTGTGTGTGTGTGTTAATGTTGTTGTACGTGTGTGTGTGTGTGTGAAATATTATTAAGTTACTGTGCTATAGTGAATATGATAGTTTTACTTAAGTGTGTGTGTGTGTATGTTAATGCTGCTGTACGTGTGTGTGTGTGTGTGTGTGAAATATTATTAAGTTATTGTGCTATAGTGAATATGATAGTTTTACTAAAGTGTGTGTGTGTATGTTAATGTTGCTGTACGTACGTGTGTGTGTGTGTGTGTGAAATATTGTTAAAGTTACTGTGCTATAGTGAATATATTAGCTTTACTGTAAGTGTATGTACATGTGTGATAATTTTACTGTAAGTGTGTGTGTGTGTGTGTGTGTGTGTGTGTGTGTGTGTGTGTGTGTGTGTGTGTGAATTAGTGTTAAAGTTACTGTATTGGTACACTATAGCCCACGGTCGGGATCGAACCATCGACCTTCCGCTCGCCAGACAGAGGCACTATCCACTGGACCATAGGGACGGGAATGTTTCAAATAATGGGATGGAGGAAAGATTTAGCGGTATTTTTCCATCAAGTAACTTAATTTTGCCTCATATTTTACTCCTAAAAGTCCCTTTAGAAAAAAGAGAAATGCAATCATTTGTAATCTGCCTATTTCTTCTCCAAAGCTCTGTTCAGAAATGAGACACGCTGTTCGGGAAATTATGTTTGAATACATAGTACACAAATATCAGAGGTGAATACTTTGCTTAAATTCAATTGCGTTGGTCTTCTTAAAATAAAACTGCAACACCAACAGAATAATTCAAACAGACGGCTTGAATGTTTTAAAAATCAATTACGTTTCACAGCAAATCGGTCAATTTAAAAACACTTATTGATATTCCCAAACTATTTCTACAGCGGCTTAAGATAAGTAGAGGAAGAACTGGCAGCCAGTTTGAGAATACTTTTCGTTCCTTGGTTGTCAGTTTGCACCAGAAGAAAATTTGGTACGTTTTTGTCTGAAATCTCATTAGGTGTCTCGTCTCTTAGAGGATCTGAATCTACTGTGAATGACGTGAATTCGCTCCACCATCGCAGGCTGCGACTTTCTCCCCGGGGACATCGCCGTCGTGAGGTATGAACTCGTCAACGTTAAAATACCGACACACCGTGATACACGTTTTGCCATCCGGAAGGAACTCGAAATTGAAAACCGTAAAAGACCGGTTAAAAATATTTCCAATTTCCTCGACCAAACGTTTTGAAATTTAAACTTTTGAAAATACTTCACTACTTGTAGCAAAATCAATGCTGTCTATGATCAGATCAATTAAAGGTAGAAGGACGGTAGATTAATCTTCGCAAAGCAACATCGTGAATCTTTTCATATTAAAGCAATATATTTTTTAAAGATTACTTTCTATAATAAAATTGTTGAGCCTCATTACACTACTATATATCCGCAATGACATCATGGCAAAACAATTTTATTTCAAAATATATTTCAAATATGAGATTATTTAAAAAAATTATTTTTGGTCAACCTTTTAACCAAACAACACAAATCCCAATTCTATTTATGTCACAACAAAACATAGGTTATTTTGGTGCATCACGCGCAGTACAATGTGAGCAATCATTTCACTGTTGGTGCTACGTCAATGTTTGTTCAGAGACAACTAAACAGGAAGCTATCATTCACACAGCGAATGCTCCACATCCATCATCAGCATGGACGATGTTCCTCGCATCACTCCCCACCACTGCATCCACAGCGCCACGCAGAGACAGCGCATACATTCTCAAACACCCCCCATTCCAGCTGTCAGAAATGAGATTGCCCCACAAGATGTCCGACGTGGACTTGGGAGGCTTGTTTTGTTGAGATTAATGAGTGAGTGAGTGAGATTTGCGAGTGGTTGAGTGATATTTGTGAGTGAGTGAGTGGGTTGGAGAGTTTTGAGAGTGAGTGAGTGAGTGAATGGGTTGGTGGGTTTTGGGTGAGTGAGTGTATATATACTTGAGTTAGTGAGTTAAGGAATGGGTGGAGTGAATGCGTGAGTGAGTGAGGCTTCAGTTGAGTGACTGGGTATGTGTTTGTTTTTTGAGTCAGTGAGTGAGGGAATGGAGAGAGAGAGAGAGAGAGAGAGAGAGAGAGAGAGAGAGAGAGAGAGAGAGAGAGAGAGAGAGAGAGAGAGAGAGAGAGAGAGAGAGAGAGAGAGAGAGAGAGAGAGAGAGAGAGAGCGACCATGCATGAGTCAGTGTATTTTTTAAACGCTACTGGTAACACTGTTTGACCTAATATCACAACACATAGAACAATTAGGATGCATGCACTCAGACACATGCACTTAGGGATCCCGGACTTCAATGTAGGGCACACATTACCTCCACCATTATATGAAGAAAAACGACAGCAGGACACAGGAGGTGTCTGACAAACATTAATGGCCCCAACATGTTACACACGCAACAGTGCTGACTAAGCAAAATGCACCCACATACCAGATGACATATTCCAGTAACTCCGTATAATGCGACACTTATAATATTTCCAATTTATGTTTGAAAGAAATCGTCCTGGGAAATTGCTTTTGAAGTAACAGCTGCATTAATTCAGACTATGTGCAAGGACTCTTATCCCTCAAATGTAAATTGGAATTTAGTCAGAAACAAACCTCTTACAAAAGATACAAGAAGCAATGCATTGTTGAGGGGCACTGTCGATGCAATACACTCAGGAGACATTCCATATTCAACGGTATACGCTTCGCAACATTAACATCAACTCATGAATGTTTAAGTCGTAGTATTAAATCTGAGATTTCTCTCTGGAGATCGTGGTGTATTCATCTCATGATACTATTACTTTTGGTGTCACCATCTTAGGATCATCAGCGTTGACACAGGAATAGAATGAAACATCAGGGAATTGTTTCTGTTACACTGCAACGTGTTCAGATTGAGGTTAAGCCTGCGCAGATCAGCATCACCGAAAGATCCTGGTTGCTGGCTAGGATGAATATTGTTGTATGGCAGAAAAGAGTGAAGCATATAATGCAGGACTTGTGAGTGAGTGAGTTGGGCTTCCAGCAATATCACGATGGAAGAGAAATGGGCTTCAGAAATTGTATCCGTGTGTGGTCTCGAACCGCGCTTACTGTGTGACGAGCGATCACGTAAACCACAAGGTTACCCGACAGCACGAACAGAGTTGAATCAAACTTTCTAAACTCTTTCATTTTGGTGATGAAATGTACGAGAAGTGATTCAACCGTTGCTTGCCCAGTCAACTCAGGCGCCACATTTGCCTGTGACGAGTTGCGTCACTGGATCATGTATGTGAGTGAGTGAGATTTATATTTAGGTAGCTCATAGCAATATTCCAGCAATATCACAGCGGGGGACACCAGAAATGGGCTTAACACATTGTACCCATTTTGGGAATCGAACCCTGGTCTTCGGCGTGACGTGCGAACGCTTTAACCACTAGGCTACCCCACCGCCCCATATATGCATGTGCAACTTTGGTCGACAACAGATGGATATGTATGTATATATGTATGTGTGTGTGTGTGTGTGTGTGTGTGTGCGTGCGCGTGCGTGCGCGTGTGTATCTGCCTGGCTGCCTGTCTGTCCGGATGGATGGAACTGATTAAATCGTATGTACTGTTTTTCAGTTGCGAAAGAAGTTAATCATCATTGTTATCAATACGTCCCTGTTTTCTATAGCGACTCACCTCTTTTACAGCCGTTTTACTACACGTTGACAGAAAATACTTCCAAAACGTTCTGCATTAAATTTGTCGAAAGACATCAAAAGGCCAAGCATCCTAATTAATTTCGTGAGCATCATGTACTCCGTAACGCTTGGATCTATGAACCAAATATAATCGCTACATAACCTATATATCACACGTTTGTTCTTGGCTACATAGCCATCTTGTGCAAATCTAGAACAAGACATTCTGGTCCCAAATTCTGAGTGACACCTTTGAATTTGGTACCGTATACGTCTCAGATCAATACGGGAGTGCTTGTGTTGAGGGCATATATATTATTCATTTCATTCCATTCCGTGCTTTGGATATCCACCATGCCCTCTTTAGTACTGGCGAAATAGGTGGCCCAGTTCTTTTAACAGTGCAGACATATACCGAGCGTCACTTCGGCATGACAGAATCCTATGATCGTTGGTTCGAATCCTGGTCTGTCAATGTTTTAGGTTTGTTAGCACATACTTTTCTCCTTGCCTTCGTGATGGAATTTATTTTGGTTTCACCATATTAGGATCATCACCGTTGGCACATGAAGAGAATAAAACATCAGGGAATTCTTTCTGTTACAGTGCAACGTATTGAGATTTTAAGACTGTGCAGATCGAGCCGGTGACATCATCAAAAGACTCTGGTTGCTGGCTAGGATGAATATTGTTGTATGGAGCAAGAGAGTGAAGGATATACGACTTGTATGCAGTGCACACTGCTTATTTGACAAAGCCTTTCACCTCACATTGGGAAATAACCGAAATACTGGTTTAAGTGGAGCTACACTAAACTCACTCACTAACCCATTACTATCACCCCTTTTATTCGTACGCGTTCTTTACATGGCGGATGCCATGATCTTCCAGTCCTCGCTTTAATCATCTTCAAAAGCTTGAATTCAGCACTACGATCGTTATCTACCTCACAACTCCCCACGGACACCGTTGACGGTGATTGCAACGTCATTCTACAAATTAAATCACCAACAATCTAATATCCGTAATCAACCATATACATGAACATTTAAAACATCGTGATAATTATATAATGTGAATCGCGAATACGTCTCTCTGCTCTTTGATGCATTGGTGTGGAGTCATTAAAAATTGATAAGCAAATATGATAAGCTCAATAATCAGTGACGCAATTCCCCGTCGGCTATTGCAATATCACTGAGTAACGAAGCCACAATGCCTGTGACAGCTGATATAAAAATGACAAATGGAAACTTGACTCCTTCGGTATGAATGCTGTCCAGAAATGTCTTTGATCAGATCTGACCATCAAATAACTTCGATTCTGTTGCTGTCCCTTTGAGTCTGTGAAGAATATTTATTCCACAAGCCTTAATACACATTGTAGGAACGCGATGCCTGGATTCGTGGAGTTACTGTAATCTACAAATTGAACACCGCAACTGCCTATTATGCTATGATTCACACTAGCTATTGGACCATATGCAAAAACATTGCCAAACCAATTAAACCCTTCAAACCTCGGAATCCGGAAGAAAAACATATAATTGCAAACCGGATCCGATTTTGTCACCAATTTCAGAGCTCTAAAACCCTTCTTTGATGTTTCATTCATTTTTTTGTGCCGTCGAACCGAGTTGTAGGTCTACACATGAATGGAGAACGTGATATAAAACCAATTAACGTCAACGAGATATCGCACAGCAGTTGGGTGTTTATCTTGAGGCCTTTGAACGAAGCTGCTAATTTGGAACATATTTGGAAACACGGCAAATCAGAAAGTTTTACAAGGGTCCATCAGGATCCTGGCTGAATTAAAAAACTAAAATTGTAGTTTTCACCAAACGGTAATTCAATATTTTTTCCTGGAATGAGGATTTTGATATTTTTTGGAAAGCCTATGGAATATAATCCCAGACATCACGGGTATTTCTTTGAGACTGGCACATTTATCTGGTTCCAGTAGATCTGATCAGCTTTTGCGATGAGACATCATGTGGTTATGTGCAGCATTGACTTCGTCCAAGACGAAACTCTCAAGAAATGCTAAAACCAGCGCATTATTTAACCACGAATCTATGTGTCAGATTCCCACCTTTCTAAAGCCTACTATCATAGTCTCCTCAAGACCTATACTGACCTTGTTTTATCAAAACTGTTTGACAGAGTACAGTACGAAGCACCATGGTATTCAACACCAGTTGGGGAAAGTCAGACTTTCGACAGTTTAAGGCTATTGGGTATAATGTCGTGATCTTTCTTATATATTCAAAAAGGCAAAAACAAATAACATCTTTTCATTCAGAGACTACATCTAAGTCTATGACACGTCAGTTTCCTTTCGAGTGAGTGAGTTAAGGTTGCTTATCCAAAATATACCCGCAGTGGCACGGCGGACTTTAAATAGTCTGGGCCAGACAATCCGGAGATTAAAGCCATGAGTGGAAAACGATCCATATGGCTTAAGTACTCTGACTGCAAGTCACCAAACCAAACTACCAGAATGTCTTCACTCGACTCCTATAACTATCTTGGGCTACTAATGGCTTACTCCTGGATTCACCACATGGATTCATTATGACGCTCAGAAGCGTAAACACGGTCTCTTATCTCAAAAATAATCCCTTCTTAGAGTAAGCTGATTAGAGTATGTTCGAGGACGCTCAAGTATTGTACCCGCACCACCATACCTAAAGTAGTCCATGTATGAAAGAGCTCTGAGTGAATCTGCAATGCAATGAATCGTGTTCCACGACCCAACTCTTGAAGGGATCTGCCGAGGCCTCATCACGCCTCTACATCCGATTCCTCATGTCGACAGCGCTGTAACTAGACTGCAATCTTCCAAAAATGAAAGGAATGTTAATTATTTCAATTGATATCCAATAACTCTCATTTTCCATCTTCCATCACCATTCATCTCAATGTTGTGGTATTTAAGTGTGAAGTCTTCTAACATAATCAATTTCCAGATTGTTTACTACAAATCCCAGTTCGGATGGGCATCTAATTGCTAAGGAACATGCCAGGGAGTTGGCAACTGTTTCATTCAATTTAATGGATAAGGAGTGGAAAGGCTCGAACCGTTGGGCTGGCTTGATGGATAACAACGTATTGCCATGGCTGTTCTGTGACGGATGATGAAGGTTCGGCGTGGAAGGATCCCCAGAGCTCCCTACAATGGCGATCTATCACAAGAGCCTATAATCCAAGTGTACTATTAACAATTCCTATACGGCGCTTTAATTCTTATACCCTGATATATTGCGAAGAACACCAGCACATTGATCGCTCAAAGAACATACATTTCCATTAAATCGAGCTAGTACCGAGGTCTGTGGGCGACTGGAGTCTAACATGATAGCCCAGGGCTGCGAGAGTAAGGGTATTTGCACATTTCCACGTGAAATATTATCCCTGCTGTTGTCTCAGCCAGTGAGGCCCTCCTCATTCAATCTGTATCACCATTATCGATTTGATTCGCGTTTGATGTTAATGGTTGGCCTGTCAAAGCTAACATTGTAAACATAGCCCAAAGACGGCCTATCAGTTCTTTTAAAGGGCATTCTCTATATCAGACTTAATGACAACACGCATGTTAGAACTCCGACCTCGACATTTGTAAACATTTAATCCATACACTTTCTCAATATGGTTCTCAAATTGTAAAATAGGCTTCCAATTTCGTCCGATCTAAAATGCTTCGTTTCCCATTACCACTTAACGAGAATTGTCCAATATTCGATCACTATTTTGAAAAGTCGTAGAAGGGGTTGTATGTGTATGTATGTGTTAAGGGCATAACTTATGGAATATTTCAGGATCATTCGACGATCATTAGCGTACTGTAACAGAATGCCTGGCTGGTATTTATTTTCTATCACGAGTGTTGTTTGCGCATGAATTAAACAAAACACCGAAGACTGTCAGTTTTGTTTCGTTAAGAAATAATGCATTATTTTCTATTTTGGGATCGATTATATCTACACCATATCAAACAAACAGATGTTTAGTTTCTCATTAAGCATATAGTCTTTTTTCTTCTAGGTGCTGGTACGCATACATATACATGTATATATATTTCCAGAATACCAAAACCGTATCAGAATACAGATGCTCTATTTCCCACACATCACCATCGAACGTGTTTTTATTTCGCATTGTGTAGCCAGACATAAATGCACGAAAGCATTGTGCGAAACAGCCACTGGCCCGCCACCCCATGGCTAGTAAAAATTCAGTCGGGCCAGTAAATCTGGCAAAGTCACTTGTCCGACAGGCTAGTTAATTTTCATAGGGTGATTTTGTAAATATATCACTTTCTCCGACTTGTTAAGTTATAATACACTTTCAAATCATGCAAGATTATGGCCTGATAGAAATGTCCATCATGTTTGCAACTTAATTATGAAACCCGTGTCATGCCGACAATATCTTATTCTCGTCTATTTTTCTCGTCTTTTCCTTAGTTTCTACATTCAAATTTCAGGCTAGTGAATTATTTTGTGGGCTATTAACTTTCAGGCATGCTTAACCCGACTGGCTAGCAAAATGTGGAAACTATTTCGCACACTGCATGAAAGTATGTACTTATATCTAAAGAAATAGTTCCGTCTGAATTCTTCTCACTTCAATTAGTTAATTTACAATACGACTGAGAGTAGATCGTTTTCGAGTCTTCGAGGAACAGGGAGGCCAAAACCGACATAGTGTTTACATTGACAATCTATTGTCATCTAGAATAATGGTACCCTGATCTTCCTTTTTTCTGTACGGAAGAGTGCAGTAAGAGGGTAGAAGGAGGCAAATCCCTAGCTGCAGCTTGTGGCTACTTTCCAACATTTTAACGACATTCTGTGCATTTCACTAAGGATTATCCGGCTAAAGGTCCTCCAAAACCACATGGAAATAACATTATCACTTCGTCAGATGTCTGTGCATAAGCTCTTTAGAAATCGACCCCCAATATATTGTGGATATCTTTCAAAACACCCTTTAACCTTACTGCCAAGGAAATATTTTCAAAAACACTGATGTTCAGCTTCCACACTATCAATACGTTGGAAAAACAGCCAATCGCAATCACGCCCGCTGGGGAGTTGCTAATTGGAACAGCCAAAATGTCCAACACTCCAAGACGCAAAAAGGACGAAAATAATTAATTTGCGTGGCACAAAAAGGGAGGCAATTTCTTGTAAAGGAAAGTCGAGTCGACTTTATCTGCCTAGAGATTCTCTGCGACAGCAGATAATATAAAAACCTTGGTCCGTATATACGAGGCCAAAATAGGGAGGATTAAACGGCAATGATACCACGCCGGTCGATGTCTCTATGGTCAGCCTCTGGAGATGATTATTCCGTGGAACCTAAATGAAATTTGAACTTGGACAAATTTGACCCTTTGAGTGTGAAGTATATTGATCACGACAGAAATAACTTTCTTTCGATGGGGAGGTTTTATTTGGAATATGCAGGCATTGCCGTTTGTCATGTTGACTTATCTTTCGGTCTACTTTTGGGTCATAGGTCGGAGGAAAACAATATTTTGCGAGTTTGATAACTATGATGAACATGCTACAAGAATATAATCAGGTGTTGGAACTGGCACTGGCAATTCGACTAGAAATTGCGATGTACGACTCACCAATTTAGTCGGAAGGTATAGTTGGTTTCAAAAGCCATGGTGGTCAATGAACATCTGGCCAGGAGGTGGACATTGTCAGTGGTCGTGACGTACACATCTGGATGTGGGTGGTCAAACCCAGTAAATAGCTGAGCCCGAGTCTAAAAGGCATCATTCCTCTAGCCCCCGGCCCCCTGTTGTTACAAGCCACTAATTAGTACCTCTAGCCCCTCGCCTGACTGTTCTGTTAGTTGTACTCACTCCCCTGTAACTGGATTAACTGTTACTAAGTTCGTTCGGTTAGGTGTTGGTTGTGAATCCAGCCAAATACAGCTTTTGCAAGGTAAGTGTGGACAGTCTGCTCCCAAACCTGGGCATATGATGGACAATATGTATGTTGCGTAAAAACAACTGATCTGACTCTGCATTCAAACAATTTGTCAAGATCTGAATTAATATATTTGTGAATGTAAATAAATATAGAATATTCATATTTGTTTTGTCAATTATTAGCAACAGTGATCATCTACTGATCAATAATGATCACTGAGCCGTGATTCTCTATTATCTATACCAAGTACCGGTACCTAACGAGTACCAAACGAGCACCAACACCTGACCTAACGAGTTAATTAATAGTAGCAGTTAATCCAGTTACAGGGGGGTGAGAACAGCTAACAGAACAGCCAGGCGAGGGGCTAGAGGTATTAATTTGTAGCTTGTAACAGCAGGGGGCTAGGGGGACGGTGGCTAGAGGGGTGGAGTCGTCTAAAAGACTGCTGCCATGTCCGGCTGTACTATTTCGTGTCTTGCCATCTGATGGTAACATTGGCTGAGTGAGATCTGCTGAGAGGTTTCACATTACCATTATTTGACTTACTCGAAGGTTTTGCAATAAAATTTTGACAGCTAGGTTTTACAACTGAAATGAATAAACTGAATTTTGATACAATCTAATGTTGATATTTAAAATGTTAATTATGATATTTGATCGTTTTCTCTGACGGGAATCGAATCTGCCACTGCACAACTTTTTATATATTGTTCATCTGCGTTTGGCTCAGTCTTATTTGTCATGACTTTAGTTGTAGGCATACTGCACATGACCTTTCACTCACTGTCATCGAATTCGTTTAATACCACGATAGTTTTACAATAAGGTCTCAGGAAGTTGTCGTTTCCTTTATGCTGTTTCCGGCATTGAAATACATGTTAAATTAGTGCTAATCTTGTAACACTATATTTACCCATTTCCAACCATTTACGCATGTACTAAATATATGACAAACCTAACCCTGGTCATACGAGATTTCAAGGGTATTGAAATGCATGTCCTACAATCACAGCATTTACATATGTTACACATGTTAGGAAACACATAAAAACGATGGCCAGATTTACACACCTGTGAAATACATGTAAATGCAGAGTTGTATGTTCGTTTATTTTAACACCCCTTTAAACGTGTGTAAATCTGACGGCCAGATGATACGTAGATTTCAAACGTTGTTCATATGGCCGCCGGATGAAACGAGTATTTCCTGACGTTAGTAAATTTGGGTAATACAGACATTTTGTGTGGTGTAAGGTACCTCTTTCCGA
This sequence comes from Haliotis rubra, assembly GCF_003918875.1. Taxonomy (NCBI): domain Eukaryota; kingdom Metazoa; phylum Mollusca; class Gastropoda; order Lepetellida; family Haliotidae; genus Haliotis; species Haliotis rubra. Next base: position 445,050 of record NW_025767116.1, read on the forward strand.
GATCAAGGTTTTTCATTTTCTACCGAACAAAATAAGGGGTTTGACTATCACTTGTATTTTTATTTATTTTTGGACTCGTGTACAATTATACACCATATGGGTCCTCTTGTTCGAATATTCCCTAGAATCACATTATTGATCAAGGATAGGAAATGGATGCTGTCATTAGACATCAGTGGGAAAGTTTAATACCACGTAGACTGTAGTTTTACAATAAGGTCTCAGGATTTTGTCTTAGCTTTTTTTTTTACGGCATTAAGGTCTCTTTTTCGAGATCAAGCTTTTACATTTTCTACCGAAAAAGACGAGGGGTTTAACTATCACTTGCATCACACTATTGATCAAGGATATGGAATGGATTCTGTCATTAGGCAGTAATGGGAACGACCGGAGCGCGAACACATGGACTCGTCCCTCTTTGATAGTGATTCATAGTACATATATTTGATATAAATGCATTGCACAAAGGGCTTTGCTTTTAGCAGATACTTGATGCGTTTATGGAGGGGGCTTAGGGTTAAGCAAAATGACGACACCACAGTAGTCACAACGTCTGCCATTTAAGGTTGTTTGTTGTTTAACGCCATACTCAGCAATATTCCAGCTACAAAGCTGCAGTCTGTAAATAGTCCAGACAATCCAGTGATCAGCAGCATGAGCATCGATGTTTGCAATTGGGATACGATTACATTAGTCAGCCAAGTCAGCAAGCCTGAATTTATCCCTTAAATCGCATCTTACAGATTAATGTTTAACATCGCAAATACATACTTAATAAACTACTTTTATGCAAAATCAAGATTGGATTGTGCCCATTCAGTCTCCATTTGCTTGTTGCTGATGCTGCGAATCCTTTCACCTTTAATGTTCCTGATTCATGACTAAACGCTGTTGTAGACAGCGGTTTGATTACAGCCGAGTTGTAATGTTAAAAGTCCAATTAACGTTCCGTAAATGTCATGTTTGCTTGGATTAATGATCCACCATTCGTAATTAGCTTTGGTCTAGACGAGTGTTTTGATGTACAACGGAAGACGAATGATCAACAGGTGAAACTGGAATATGAACATCTACCGGAGACTACGCTGTATTGACATCAATAGGGTTCCTTACACATATTGTGTTTGAAAATGTTGGTATTTGTTAGCAGTGAGCTGAAACCCGACAAACTAAATGCCTTGGTTTAATTGCTATTGCTGCCTTTTCTGTTCGTGATTACCAGATCATTCCACGTGTGTAGAGACCTTCTGGCTCCGAAGCCTGTCGTTTACACGCAGGGTGTATCAAAGCAGCTTCTGATTGGATGAGACAAATCTGCTGGGATGCTCTGAGAGGAATTCGAAAATTCTCACAAGGCCTTTTTAACGTTTATGATAGCATTTTGTATCAAATTAGCAGTGGTATGTCCCATTTGAAGACTGAACACTATCTCTTCTGACAGCATCACCATTCCCGAGAGTCATCGTGATTAGATAAGTTGCTGATCGAAGTACACGGCCGCGTGCAGGTATTGGTTAGATCACTAACCAACTTAATATTGCTGGAATTGGTACGTAAAAATGTGGGAAAAACAAATCCATAATGATATTGCTACCACATATTGTCAAGTAAATCTAAAAACATACATTTCAGGTATTATCAGCATATCCTGTATCAATTAGGTCTGAATGAAGGTCAACTGTCACGTCCGAAACATTATCCAAATTCAAGGTCAAGGTCATTGTCACAAAACCTTTATTAAAGGTCGGGTTAATCGGATTTAGACATCGTAATGATAATGTAATGATAGGTTATGTATTTGCCTATGTTAAAATCCACATTATTACCCATACGGCTAGGATACACAGGTGATAATCGCACTTGTGCTTTTCAGTGATTCTCATCGTTCATTGGTCAGCTAAGCAGAGAAGAAATATGATTGGTTGACGGAACTGCTTTTCATGATCCAAGTTCATTGACAACTTTTACCGTTTCATTGATAACTAGGACGTGCTGTACTCACACATTCCGAGATTTGAAAAAGAAAACATAAAGGTTAAAGAATATGAAAACTTTGTTAATAGATATTATTATTTTGCAATAACACTGATATAAATAGAAGTCTTTTTAAAATAAATAACCTTAACAAAATCAAAACAATCGTTTGCAGTGTTTGTAAACAAACATTGCCGCCATTAGGCTAACCTCGATCAAGGTCAATGACCTAGATAAAGTTGACGGTGACCTAATAGGAAGAGTGGTGAGAATTTTACAGCCCTTGAATTCCTACAACCTGTTTGTTGTTAAAACTGAATTCGGGGAAATAGAAGCAGCAATGTACCGACTAAAGGTGTTACCTGAAAGTGTGACAAGTGAGCCTGCCTCAGCGTCCATGCCATCGAATCAGAAAACTGCTTCTTTCTTACCGGCTGACAGACTGACTGAGTTTAGTTTTACGCCGCTTTTAGCAATATTCCAGCAATATCACGGCGGGGGGACACCAGAAATGGGCTTCACACATTGTGCCCATGTGGGGAATCGAACCCGGGTCTTCGGCGTGACGAGCGAACGCTTTAACCACTAGGCTACCCCACCGCCCCTCTTTCTTACCGGAATCAGTACTAAATGATCTTCTTCAAGATGTCTTATTTGATGAATGCATTCCTGATCAATCCGAGAGGTTTGTCCCAGTATCCGATGCAGAGATTGACACATTTCTGTCGAACAATGAAAATGAAAACATTATGAAAAAAACTAGGCTCGACATTAACTTTGTAAACAAATTCCTTCGGACAAGTTTGCATGACAGTAGACAGCTTGAAGATATCCCCCCAACTGAATTAAATACGATTTCGTGCAAGTTCTTCATTTCTGCTAGGAAATCGGACGGCTCAGAATATGAACCATCTACTTTGAGAGGAATCAAGGGGAGTATTGAACGTCACTTGAAACGTCATGAATATGGGCACTTGTTAGCCGACTCTGTTCATTTAATTAAACTTCGAGATGTGTTGAACTCCAAAATAAAATCATTAAAGAAACAAGGTAAAGGCAACCTACCTCAAAGAGCTGATCCTGTTTCCGATTTAGAGCTGAAAACACTCCGAGAATGTGGACAGCTTGGCACTGGTACTCCGGATAGTCTTTTGAACACACTTTGGTGGAACAATACCGTCTATTTCGGCCTTCTATCCGCTACCTGTCCGCTTTGGGGAGATGTGACATTAAGGAAAGATTCCGAAAATAATGAGTTTCCCCAATATGTGGAACGTCAAACAAAAACCCGCCAGGGTGACCAGTGTCGTGATGTGGCTCCCAAGGCGTGGGCTCAACCCGGGGACGAGTGTTGTCCGGTAGACGTGTACAAGCGGTATCGGGATTTGAGACCCACAGATTATTGCAACCCAGATCATCCCTTCTATATTGCTACCAATACACAGTTCGGTGTCAAATCTGGGAACACGTGGTTTAAACGCCAACCTGTCGGAAAGAACAAACTTGGCTCCCTCGTGAAAAAAATGGCAACCAAAGCTGGACTTTCCTGCGACAAACGTTTGACAAATCATCCCTCTCTGACAATGGTGTACCAGCACATCAAATCATGCAAATTACGGTATGGCTCGGCACTGTGAACAGTATTTCAACTCGGGCATATTTCCCGTAATCACTCGTACCGAGTTGGTTATTCTCTAAGTATTTCACATCAAGATGGTGGGGCAATTTTACAAAACAAATTAAATCAGATACTATGACAGCCCTGCACGTACCTCAGGATTGTCACTTATTTGCTGTCAATCACAGTTGGGTCAAAGTTTGATGTGTCGAACCTATGGTTATCTCGACGTGAAAGCTTGTTCCTGCGTATTCTTTATTCAGTCATCGTTTTGCGGTTGTGTCGAGCGTCGTATAACTCGAAGTATTCGCGTAGGTTCCTTCAATGTCGACACAACGATTTCTAACTGTATATTATAGACATTAACTATATATTATGTTTTAGTCTGTGAATTTGATGATGACTGATGCGCCCCTTACTTTGACTTCTACATATATTTCCTCGTGTTTTCAAGTGAATAACTAATATATTTTTTGTGTTTTGTGACGGCGCGATTAGTTTCCTTTTGCATTTTCGCGAACATCTGGTATCAAAACTATTTCTTAGTTATTCCTACACATATGTTTGTGAAATATGTGAAATATATGCACATCGCTCATTGTTTTGTATGCTTATAGATTTCTTGTGAAAATGTTTATTTCGTTTCGCTTATATTTATTGGTATGCAGTGAGGTTTCACCTAGTGAGATGCCATATCAACCTCATTATCCCACTCTTGTGAAGATCCCTGCCAAGGTCTTGCACTCATTTGAGTTCTGTCAACAATGTCTTTGTGAACGTTGCGTCCTGAGTGGGCGCACCATAGGCTTCCCTTACAATGTGGTGAGTAATTCTCCCCGTGATGCGGGGCTCAAATGACACCAACCACGCGGTCATTTGTACGATTAATGCGGTTTCCGACTGAAGTATATCAGTGTTAGGCCACATGTGGCAAGCATCACTCGTACTGATGCGTGTGGTTCGTTTTACTTAGTGAAGTTAGTTGGGTCGAACGCCATTCTTCACATACGTCGTAAGACTGCAATTGCACTAGGGTACTGTCGGAATGGCTGTGACAGAACAATGGTTATTGTTGTAACAAAACTGGATGAGGGTAGTTATATTGAAATTGTATTAATGTGTCATAGGCTCATGTGGCTTATCTTTATCTGTATATTTTTGTTTCAAATCAAAGACAGGATTAGTAGACTCGAGGCAACGGTTCGTTACATCCCATGGTAGACTAACAACTACCAAAAAAACCCCACCCCCCAAAAAAACCAAAAAAAACAAAAAAACAAAAAAGACTACTAGTCTCTGAAATGAACAAATTTACAGAATAAAAGCTCATAGTAAAAACAATAAAATATAATGAAAAGGAGTCATGAGGCTTTCTTCATCCTGAGGGGCGGTGGGGTAGCCTAGTGGTTAAAGCGTTGGCTCGTCACGCCGAAGGCCCGGGTTCGATTCCCCACATGGGCACAATGTGTTAAGCCCATTTCTGGTGTCCCCCGCCGTGATATTGCTGGAATATTGCTAAAAGCGGCGTAAAACTAAACTCAGTCAGTCAGTCAGTCAGTCTTCATCCTGAAGCTGCGGTTATCTAGACTTGCCACATTTTCTAGACTTGCGTGGGCTTTCCTGGATATATTTTCTTCAGGGTTTGTATGACAGACTAATCCCGTGGGAGGTCCGGCTGTTTGCGATCAGTGGGATCGGGTGGTTATAAATTTCACTTGTGTAGATGGATGCTTATGATGTTAGGCACTTGAATATCCTCACTTGGTTATTACAGACCGCCGTAATATAGCCTGAATACTTTGACAAACAAATATTCACTTTCTAGCTTACGTGCTTCATGACTCACGAACGATGGGATCAAGTACTCTGCACAGTTATCGTCCTTCGCTTCAACATGGTTATCTCCCTTTCTGACCTCGTGATTATAATGTTTCAACACGTTTTAATATGGCAGAAGGCTTTTTTAATCAGTCACGGTAACTACATAATCTACATTACCCAATGAAACCAAACATACAAATACCCAAACTACCCATGCGATTTTCAATGAGTTGATGTTCAAGCAATACATGACGGTGGCACATTGGCCTCCTAGGGACACTTTTAAATGTTACTCTGACATCAGAAATAATTTCACGGTTTTAGCGTGTGTTAGTACCATAAACCGCAGCCTTGATTCCAGCCTATAACAAGGAGTGCACCAGACGCGATGTGAGTGGGATTCAACAGCCTTTGGGCTGCGTTACAGCCTAACAATACATCAGCTCGCATGCAACCTTGCAATTTGTGCCTAGCTTAGCAGCACTGGACATCAACGACCCACAGGAATCACTCCAAGAGTCTAATTTCGTTTCTGTAAATGGGAAGATGTAAAAACGTGTTTGCATTTCATTGGACATTGAAACCTTACCCAAACTATGGTTAAATTAACACTTTAACTTGTGATTTTCGCCGGGCGTCTGTCCTGGGGCCAACGTTGGGACTTCCATCATATTTTGGTCGTATAAGTGGTCAATTTAGACCCAACTCGCTACAAATGCATTAATCATAGGACCTAGCACTTTGTCGGTGAAATATGCGTGTGTTTCGTGAGGGTGTAATAAAGGTGGTGCGTACTACACTGATAGATAGACAAGATAGCGACAATCACATCCCACTCGCAATTGCCAAGGGAATGGCTGCTACCTGGTAGTGTTTCTATGTATCCACACTTTCTATAGGCAAGACACGATATCGCCACACAGGACACATCTTCCAACTGAATTGCCTGTAAGGTTCTCAAATATAACCAGATATATTGTCAGTGACCAAAGAGTTAAGGCCCTAGACTAGTCTTATCGATAATAGCATTTATTTTGGTCAAATTCGAAGTGAGAAATTAATCAAGACCCTGCAATAAGAAATATTAAAAGGGGGAGTGCAGATGGTTTTATGTTTGCCCTCAGACTTTATCTGTAATGCTGCCATTTCATTTTAGTGAAGATCCGTTCCTTTAACGATGCTTACGTAAAGGTTCATAGTGATCCCTGTTTTGACGTCACGGTTCTTGGCGTATTTCTTAAACCAACTCCAAAAGACGCCAGTTTATAAATGAACGTCAATAAACTCCAATTCCTAAGCTGTCTCCAATGCACAATAAGGATGACATGGTCATTGTTTGTCGTTGAACCAATATCTACTATTGAGTATCTTTTCTCATGGCATATGTCTGGTTAAGATTCCACTACTGTAATACAGATTGGATATTGTTGATTCCGACGTTGAACAAACTTTGACGCAGTGTGTTTACAAGATAAACTAAAGAAAAAAAAGGCTATCCAATGTGATACATATGTAGATGCAATTTGACCTGTTTATGTACTTAGTAAGGAATGAGTGAGTGAGTTTAGTTTTACGCCGCACTCAGCAATATTCCAGCTATATGGCGGAAGTCTGTAAATAATCGAGTCTTGACCAGACAATCCAGTGATCAACAGCATGAGCACTACCATGACAAAAAATACAATTCCCAGATTTGACTTGCAACATCTGTATCCATGTTGTACTGCCGACCCTCATCCCTTCTACGTTTTGCTATGTGGTCAATTAAAGCAAAGAAAGTCTTACAACATAGAATAATTTGAAAAATCTATCTGTGCAAGAAACTCTTTATTCTGATGATTGCGTGATCATGATGACAAGCGGTGTTTTCGAGATATCCCAAAGGACGCCATAAAACCATCCCAACCATGATAGAACCCTGGCCTCATCAGTAGCTGCTGATGCCAAAACTCGCCCCATCGTCTTCACGTTGAATGAAATTATTCTCATTCACATAAATCCTTGTCACCTACTCGACGTCGTGACAATAATTGCCGTCCTTTGACGCTAACAACCACTTTTGTAGATTGCCACTATTGCATTACTAGCTTCAGAAGCTTTATCCGACCGCTGCCCTTACCCAACGGTATAGACCCAGCGTACAAACATATATCTGAACTTGTATATGACGATATTGAGCCTCGCTGGTCGCGATTAGCTTTATATCTTTAGGTTTCTCTGGGGAGGGTTCACTTATCACAAGAGTATATACAACCTTCCGTCACAAGGGACCCATAATTCCATCACAGATAGTCTCCAGCTTTCACAATATCGTTTCAGACATACAGCTTGTAAATGACCTCAGTCGAGATCCGTACACTCTTTGTTATCACCGTGGGTCTTAAAAGCTTCTAAGGGCGGAGAGTTCAGGATAATGGCTGAAAAAAAACAGGGCAAATTACATCTGGCACTTTACGACTAAACATGGTACATTGTTTGACTCTTCTTCATCTCACGTCCGTATTATTAGAGGGTTATTAGTTGGAAGATATCGTTATTAGTTGTTATGGTATGGTTCTAAAGTGGCTGGCCTATACGTTTGAGGACTTGTCTGATGCTGTAGTGTAGGCCGAGTGGCTGGCAGATGGTGGACAGAGAGGGATGTGGAGGGTTAGATTTATATGACGGGGAGGTGAAAGAGGGGTTAACAGTTCTAAAGATTATTGCACTTTTAGTGCCATGTTTATGTGTGTACGTGTGCGTGTGTGGGTGTGTCTGCTTGTCCTTATCCTGCGAAATGCACTGAGATAACTTGTTGCAGTTTAACTAAGATACCCTATTCGGACACATTATGTAGGCTCCATGCCGTCCAGTACTTGTTTTACCACTTGACCCGTGACGATTCGGGCTAGAATTGATCTTCAGTAACCCATGCTTGTAAGAGGCCACTAACGAGTAGTGAGGCTCGCTGACTTGGTTGACACATGTCATCGTATCGGTGTAGATCGGTGCTCATGTTTTTGATCATTGGATTGTGTGGACTCTATTATTTGCAGACTGCAGCCATATAGCTGGAATATTGCTGAATGCGGCGTAAAACTTAACCTCACTAACTCAATGTTTACCACTTGGACCCAAGCGCTAGGGTTACAACAGTTTCGGTTTTATTACTTCTTTTGTTTGACGATGCAATTCTCCCAGCAGAAGAAGACTTAGGTGGTGGATTTAGAGAATGATCTGGGAAAGCTAAAACCGTATCTGAACAGGTAGATTCCCATTCCACAGAAGATATATCTGTCAGATCAACGGCAAGTCGATGAGAACTAAATGGCTAAATTTCATGAAGCGTTTTTCTTATTTCGCAATTGTTGAACAGGTGAAGACTGATTGTGTGTCTCCTGACATCAGATGATGACATGGATAAATACCGGGGTTAGCATACAGACATCCTCTCCAGTCTGAACATGGAACACAAAGCAATCTAATGTGATCCTATACTTTAACATAAACTCCTATACTTCAACATAGGCTTACGATAGTAAACGCTGAAGTCGCTCTCTGCAACAAGGCCTTGGTCATTTGGTAGGGTAGTTCTGTGATCAAATCTTTATGTCAGTAGTCCAACTTGGAGATAGAGTCTATTATATACATCTGTATGTTAAAAGTATTCTCCCTTATCTGTGTCAGGATCAGTAATTGTTCTGTGATCAAATCTTTATGTCAGTAGTTCAACTTAGAGATAGAGTCTATTATATACATCTGTATGTTAAAAGTATTCTCCCTTATCTGTGTCAGGATCAGTAATTGTTCTGTGATCAAATCTTTATGTCAGTAGTTCAACTTAGAGATAGAGTCTATTATATACATCTGTATGTTAAAAGTACTCTCCCTTATCTGTGTCAGTATCAGTAATTGTTGGCTTAAATTCAAGAATCAGAGAATAAGGACCCATGGTAGTGGCATTATACTGATGCCGTTCTCCTAAGCCGGAGTTCTCTGTGAGGACAGTCGCAATGTGAATCCAAGATCCGCCTCGATAGTTATCCATGATCCGTCAGCACTATTTCCGTCCACGGGTGTCACAAAAAGGGGTTACGACCTTCATCCCGTTCACATTTCCTTCCAAACTGAGCTGATGTCGTGATTGCTGCAGTTGAAGTGGAGTAACAGCGGCGTTTACACCAACTGAGAACCTATATGGACTTTGGACACGCGAGTAGTGGACAAGAGGGCATAAATGAGGTGTGGACATGCGACTCAATACTCTTGCAAGGACAAGCATTAGATCCTCTTCCGGAAGACCAAAGCTGTTGGACAAGAAGAGCCTAATCACACACTACCACAGAAGGCGTTCATAAATGAATACTGTATTTCTTCTTTCATAAGTGTTCTTTTCTTCGTGCATATTCCGTTTCATCAATGTCTGTGTCGCTGTGTCAGAAGCCCTATCGCTGTTCAGCACGCAGCTAGGCTTCATCATCATCATCATCATCATCATAATCATCATCCATGATCCATCAATACTGCCCGAGTTTTCTCGCCGGATTTTATATGAATGAATCAATCTTTTTAATAAAGTTTTTCTGCAAATCTGTTATCACCAATAACACGGACGTCAGAAAAAAACGACAAAACTCTTTAAATAGTCATAATATATCTGTGCTAAATGTTGAGTCGACTGGACGTTTCATGAGCTTTATGAAATAACGTTATTTGAATGGACGTTGAAATTATTTTGTGATAGAATGTTTTGTATCCTCTTTTGTCAATCAAGTGTATACGTTTAAAAAATATCATAGTTATTGTGCAGTGCATTGCTTCATCTAAAACAGACATGAATAGACGATGATGCTCCAGTCAAACTTTCCAGTCATCTGCGATAGTTTCCATCGAACAAAATTAATATTCTTCACGACGAAACAAATTCATTTTGAAAACAGTTTTATGAAACCTATCTGAATATATTTGGTAATTTACAGAATATCGCCACATTACGTTTCGGCAACCACTGTAGTCATATGTGATGACGAGATGACCATGCATAAGTAGAGAGAGTGATACGCATTGTTTGTTCAGTCGGTATCCAAAGGTAGATTCCAGAGGCAGAAATGACGGTCAAGAGCAAAATAAACATACCTTCACAATAATTGTTGAGTGATTGAGTTGAACGCGAGGAAAGCAGGCGGAATAATGAGGTAACTCTCACATCTTCGTTCACCAGACATCTTCAGGGTTTCAAAGTGATCCATAAACTCGTGCCCGTGATCAAGTCTGAATCCTACAATGGCTACGGCTTCTTGAAGATTTTGTAAGATTTCGGAAACCATTTTCACGCTTTATATACTGTAACAGTATTTGAGAGTGGAAATTCGTCAGACATGGAGTAGAGGAAAGATGCTTTAATATGTTGACAAAGTGTCGGTGCTTACATTTTGTCTGTGATGAATAAACGGTATGTACAATGCATGTTTTTCACACGCATGATGTTTAGGGAGCAGTTTGAATATACTTCAGTTTGACTTTCCGCAACTGTGTTGGAAAACATGGCCCCCAAGACAACAATTACTACGACTGCATTTTGTGTTAAGCTAAAAAAAACCATGGATCTATGATCATTCAGAAGAATACAACCGGGTGAATGCAGGCGTTGTAATAGCATTTGTTGTGTGACATCCGTGTTAAATCTAAGTCATAAGTTTTTAAAAACAACAACCCATAGTTTTTCAGTGAGCTTTCTCAACCTAATCACGTTTCAGTTTGAGGATCCAGGTGTCAAATTCATTGTTGTGATTGCCTTATGTATATACACACATACACACACACACACAGAGGGGCATGTAGGCTCGCACATGCATACGCATGCATGCATACATACATACATACATACATACATACATACATACATACATACATACATACATACATACATACATACATACATACATACATGCACACATACATACACACACATACACACAGACACATACATACATACACACAAACACACACAGACAGACATACATACATACATACATACATACACACAAACACATACATACATACATACACACAAACACACACAGACATACATACTTACATACGCAAGCACGCACGCACGTACATACATACATACACACATACATGCATTATACATACATACATACGTACGTACGTACGTACATACATACATACACACACACACACACACACAGACATACATACATACGCAAGCACGCACGCTCGTACATACATACATACATACATACATACATATATACATGCATTATACATACATACGTACGTATATACATACATACACACATACATGCATTATACATACATACATACATATACATACATACATACATACATACATACATACATACATACATACATACATACATACATACATACATACATACATACATACATACATACATACATACATTATACATACATACGTACATACATACATACATACATACATACATACATACATACATACATACATACATACATACATACATACATACATACATACATACATACATACATACATACATATCCATAGATCGTTGTCATCAATGTTGATGGCCATGTAATAAAAATCATTTCTTAGCTGCCCTTTGTTTGATGCAGTAATCTGACCATGTTGGACGGACGTTGGCCTGGGAAACGGACACAGCGAACAGACCCAGACTAAACAGTTTAATGCATACACATATTGTGAACCAGGCATTATGTGTGGTCATATTAGGAATAATTTCGCCAAGATCGATAGGGGTAGCTGAGCTGACCCTCATTAGCCCTCGACCCGCAGTCCCCGCTTGCTTGGTCTTTGATGAATAATTGCTGCATTGATGTGTAGATAGAGACAGTTCGATTGGCCAGATTGTAGCGTAAGCACTTACTCTGTGGCTGTTTGCGTGTTGCAGGGAAAACAAAAGTAATTCCTTCTGTTGATGACCTTGCGAGAACGTTCGTGGTTGCGGTACGGGTAGGGATGTGGTCGGGATGGGTTGATCTGTGTCGGTTGGGGATGGTGCATTTGAAAGATTAAGGAGACTGGTCTAAGGGATTGGCAGGAATTCGTTGGAGGTCATGCCCTAGATAGATGATTTGTTGTTGGTCCTCACGTGGAATTGTAAATGTAGACACACGGAATTGCCCGGAATTCGAGAACCTTAAAACCTTTTATTTCCATTACTGTATTTGAGTTTTGCTCACGAGAGAGCCAAAAATGAGCAGTTCTTCAACTTACTAATTTAGAGTGAGTGAGTATAGTTTTACGCCTTCTTTAGCAATATACCAGTAATATCACGGCGGGGGACACCAGAAATGGGCTTCACACATTGTGCCCACGTGGGGAATCGAACCCTGGTCCTCGGCGAGAGGAGCGACGCTTTAACCACTAGGCTACCCTGACGACCCTACCAGTTTAAAGAAAATGTACGTTTATGGTAAACCAAGGTTCACAATAGGAACTAACATTTAAACACACGATTTGTGGATCAAAACAAAGGTTAGCCAAAACAGTAAAGTACGTCAACTTAAATATAAAAAGAAGTACCATTTAAATTGAAAGTCATCGAGAATACTGGCACTCCCGGTTCAAAATAGACCTTCGGGGAATTGGTTCCAACTTGACTGCAACAGTAGTTGACGTTCGATCAATTTTTTTTCAAAAGTTATATATTCACAACATCTCAGAAGACCTTTGGTGCTTCTGGTTTCTGGGTAGTTGCATCCAATTGTCTGTGTAATATCATCTTCTCCGGCATCATGGTGACATGCTGCTGGTTAGAATTAGATATTATTTACGTTATGAATAATGTATAAGCATACGATATGCCAGTAATCCCCCTTTATTGACGACTGTCTAGGGAAAAAATCTTATACTCCATTACGGGGAGTGAGGACGTGGGGTCAAGGTTTGCCTAAGACTCGGTTTACCGTTGTGGGTATTATCATGTCAACAGGACTTCAGTGGCTGGCGCATGGGCGGAATGGCGGAGAGGCAGCCGAACCATACTAAGCCGGTGTTAACATCATATGAATAGAGACAGAATACTTGGATGGTTTGTGTATAACAAGCAGGCCAGTTTTAGGCGGAACTGGGATCTTTATCCAGCCGCTGAACCACCGGCTTAGTCACAAAAGGATCTGATATGTAGTTTTTTTATTGATATGGATGGAGGAAGCACCTCGTAGACGAGACATTCAGGCAAGAGATATATTTAATTCGGGGACACACATTACGATAATTTTCAGTAATTCGGGTTCTTGAGAGGTGTCATTGTGATATTGTGATTGAGTGCGTGTGTCTTTAGCAATATTACTGTGATTTGGCGCGAAACACCAAAAAGGGTGAGTGAGTGAGTGTACGATTGCGTGAGTATGGCTTTACGCCGCTTTCAGCAAATATAGTCCAGCAATATCACGGCGGAGGACACAAGAGCAGAAATGAGTTCACACATTGTACCCGTGTGGGGAATCGAACCCGGGTCTTCAGCGTGACGAGTGGACGCTTTAACCATAAGACCTATTGTGTGAACTTTGTTATGAGGTTAATTCCCCGATGATTCGATGGTACTTTCGACTTCGACACAACCGTATATATCATAAGCACAACATATATCAGAACAGACGTTAGACACCACTCAACGCTCTCCTGTCGACTGACGCGTAGAGGGACATAACTCACATTTGATTCCTTTCTTAAGTCCTCTACTTTGGCATCATGAAATCCATCGTCGTTACAAATGTCTAAACGGTTACATGTGGAAACTTCCATTCAGATATTTTAGCCCAGCGCTTTAAGTGCCCTCCGAGTTTCCCCTGTAACAGCGTTATTAGGAACGCCTCTATTACTTCAACAACGCTTGCGAGCCGTCCACGTCACCATCGCTAACCTAGTTTATGTAACCCTGTGTTTACTTTATAAATTAATTTGTCCTTTCTTGTGCGATTGGTTTATATCGATTTTATCATCTTGTCAATCTATGTTACGCTGTGTCTGTCCTTCAATAGCCACTATTATTGACCGACATTGTTTGTAGATTGGACCTGAGAAGTGAAAGTAGCAATGATTACGGTACAGAATATACACAATCGTATCACGTCATCGATTTTCACTTGATCAAGGTCTGATCTATGGTATTTGGTCAAGCAGTGACTCAAAGCCTTGATAAAATCCATTGACATCTTTTACCACCTCAATATAGGACCTTGTTAAGCAATACACGATCAGGGCTTGTTTAAAGAGATGTTTCGGCCCGAACACAGGCAAATTCAATCGTTAAACAATCCGTACTTAATGCTTTACATCACTATGTTCCGGGTTTTCTTTCAGAAAATACACAGAAATAAGACTGAAAGAATGACATGAGGTATTAGTGTGTTCCGTTTTTCCTGAAACCCATTGACACATAATTGTGACAACCTTTGGGAGGTTATTACTTCGAAACAAACGTAGGATAATACCTACATATATTTGATGCTACAGTGGTTCCAATATTGTGTAATGGTTCTGAAGTATGGGGTGTAAGTAAGAATATTGAGAGTGTTCAGATTAAATTATGCAAATGGATTCTTAAAGATTCTTAAGCAGGAATACTACAAATAATATGGTTCTTGGAGAATGTGGAAGAGTCCCACTTCAATACAGTATATCTATATGACGAGAGCGTTTAAGTACTGGACAAAACTTATTAATATGAATGAAAATAGGCTACCTTTGTAGTGCTATGATATGATGTTATCACAGGATGAAGATGGAAGAAGAAATTGGGTTACACATATCAAAAACATCTTCTTTAAACTTGCTTTTGGATTTGCTTGGGTTGCACAAGATGTAGGGCACCTTGATACCTTTATTTCGGCATTTAAGCGAAAAGGCTATTTGATAATCCTCATCAAAAGTGGGTTTCATATTTGGGAGTGTCATCAAAGACACAATACTATAAGCAGTTTAAATCATGGTTAAATGTTGAATTGTATTTATCATCAGATTTCCCTATTTGTATTAGGTCTATTGTCGCAAGATTTAGATGTTGTAATTATGGACATGCAGTAGAAACAGGCCTTTATGATGGTTTTGAATATTTGTGTGTAAACAATATGCAACCATAAAAAGCACATATATTTTTCAAACATGTAACATCAATATCACATCAGGCTTTTATAAATATTATGGCATCAGATAAAGGTAGTGTTGTCTATGATATTGGTCAGTTCTTACTTAAGGTGTATAAACTTAGAATTGCCCTGACACGTGAAATGGGTGTGTGATAAGTGTACATATCACAGGTAAATCTATATGCATGGCAACTCTTGCATGGAAAAAATCATGGATTCTGAAGTGTGTATTTATGCGCGGATTGTGAAAGTTAATCCAAGATTTTCTTTTGGGCCAACGGCCTTGATATTGGAATAAAATGTCTGTCTGTATATACCTGTTGGCACGAGGTCGTAAAACTAGTCATTTAATCTAAAATATCTCCAAAACAAATATGACCTTTCAGAAACAACTGACTTCGACATTGCAAATATTATATTGTCATTATTAACAGTATCTAATAGAAATCCCAATGAAATGCACGGGTGTGTGTCATCAACATGAGCTAACATGTCGAGTGTGGGCTGATTTGCCTGACTTTCAGTGCCATTGTCGAATGTATTTACTTAAACCAGAAAAATCCTCAGCTACATTGCCGGGTTTTACGTACAGAAGACACGCGAGCTATTACGGGATATTAACAAAACAAATACCTTCAAATGATATTATTCTCTTAAGTATATGCATCGGAAAATCTATTTCGACTGTGAACCGTTCAACAAATGTCAAATCCACGTACAGAACCACGTGTACCTGAGCTGAACTCTATTTTATGTAATTACATTTGAGGGAGTCTTAAAACGAACATGACTCCATTATATCTCCTTCGTTCCAGATCCCTTTTCAGAATAGGCCATCAGTGCTGATGGAAATCGAGGATGTTCAATTGAATTATTTTCCTTGCCCATCATCCTTTTGTTGCCAGACATGTATCTGGAACTAATCATAAAAATATTCACGTGTGTTTTATCGCCAATTATTGGAACAGTGTTTGCCACAGAAGCAAACAGACTTTCCGATGAAGAGCTGGCATTGTCCGAAAGTTACTGCAGATGACAATCAATACGAAGTTGGAAACAGTTTTATTCCGGCATGCGCACCTGTGAAAGGAGAAATATAGCTAATTCAAAACACACGTCGACTGGGGTGTATTAGCGATAATTAAAACGACAGTCGAACCTTATCATCGTTACGGTAGAATATATCAAACATGGTTGCCACCACGCGGCGCGTGAGATCGCTTGATGTAGCCTCGCTTCGACAATTGCATTATGATGCTACTTGCAGAACAGCTAATGAAATAAGCATGTTAATTTTACACTCAGTTAAATTGTATACGAATACTGGTGTTAGAAAATCATTACTTGCTCACAGCAAATGATTGAGATGAAAACATGCAATTGTTGTTTTTTTATGTAAATTCACAACGTCCAAAACGTCGACGTTTGAGAATATCCAACCTCGACTACCGGCCCAAATGGATTCCCTAAGATGTAAGAGGGAGAATACAATTGTACGAATAGATCACTGGATTCCATGATTACACCAGGTATTCGCGACGAGTGAGTGAGTGAGTATAGTTTTACGCCGCTTTAAGCACTACTCCAGCAATATCACGTCGGGGGACACCAGAAACAGGATTCACACATTGTGCCCATGTAGGGAATCAAACCCGGGTTTTCGGCTTGACGAGCGAACGCTTCAATCACTAGGCTACCCCACTGCCCTGTTCGCGAAGAAGAAAGAATTACAGCACACATTGTACTTGTACTGCGTCAGATCGTTATGCGCGCCGTATGGGGTAGAAATACAAATTTTGACAAGCTAAATTCGCCGAAGGTTCACCAACTCGCTTTATAGAGATGTGCCGCTTGAAATACAAATGATAATGAGTTCCTGTTCGTCTCGATTACGTTTCTTGGCACCAAAACCATGTTTGTGCGTGACACCTTCTCACACATTTAGCTGCCACGGTATAACCAGAATACCGCAAACATTTAGTCAAACGTGAATGTAAAAACAAAAAAACATATGTAAGTTTTTTTATCGTGACGGATTATCTTCGAATGGGTTTTGGAAACTTAAATGCTTTATGAGAAGCTTGATATCAGTTTTCAGTAAAGAATAATAATTATTTCCTCAATCAGGAGAAATATTCTACAATCAAAGAATGTGAAGATTCTTGACTCATATATTGACAGAAGGGTACTTAATTTTAAAACTCATTTAAATACAGAAATATTCAAGCATATGCCTGAAACTTAAATTATCAAACGTTCCTAGCTTGAAAACACTGCATATATCATCATCGTCGTCATTATCGTCGTCGTTAGCTCTTCAGTTATTGCCAAAGGATGCCTCACATTTGATTAAGGCTTGATGCAATGTTAGACCGACTGTTATTCAGCTTTGAGCTTCTGATCGAACACACCTAAGTATGAAGCTGCGCCTGGAACAGCCTGATTTACCACAGCAACGCCATGTGTGTAACGAATGAATCTCATCACTGCCACAAAGTCCTCGTCGAAGCATTCAATTAAGTTTATATTTTTTCTCCGTTCCCATGTCAAGACGGTATCTTACACAATTTACTGTGAATTACACTGCATCTGCCTTAAATTGCAATCGATGGGTTTGTTGGAATTAAAATCCCTTGCAGAAACCCAGTGTAAATATCCCCCAACACAGGCAGATAATTGTGAAGCTATGCAGTTAAACTTGACAGTAAGTCTACTCCGTAGTGTTGTTCGATAGACCATCATCTGCTGATGCGAGGACGGGCGCATAGTTTGGAACCCGGAAGAAACTTTCTCAAAACCCGGAAGTAACGTTCTCAAAACCCGGAAGTTGATACTGTATTAGGACTTTATGTCTTAATTGAGAGACGGGCTTTTCGATTACAAGAAAGAGTTAAATATATGCACAAGTACAAGCTGTTTTGCGTCCGTTAACTTATTACGTGCAGAGTTGTGTCCGTTGAGCACGTCAGGAGCCTATGATGTTTGGTTCGAATCGTGGTTTGGTCTGATTATGTTTTTGGTTTGTCATTTAGTTTCAACAAAGGGGTAATCGTCGAAGACCTGTATCCCTTTTAGCTTTCAAGATGACATGTACTGATATAACTGGAACAGTCATAATAAACATCGTTAAACCCATCTCACTCACTCACTCGAGCGGTAGCGTAGCCTAGTGGTTAAAGCGTTAGCTGGTTATACTGAAGACCCGGCATAGATTCTCCACATGAATACAATGGGTGAAGCCCATTTCTGGTGTTCCCCGTCGTGAGGTTGCTGGAATATTGCTAAAAGCGGCGTAAAACTAGCTAACTTACTCACTCACGCTAACGTATGTATTTTACGTGATCTGATCATCAAATATTTGACATCCAGATGTAATGATCACAATTCCCAATAAAATATTTCAAGAGTCGATCTATGGGGGGCTGTGTGTTTGCTCGGAAGGCATGCCATGCATGTAGCCAGGACAACATATAAATACATTTCCTTTGAGATAAAAGTATATTTCCAGAAAAAAGGAACAACTTCTGTTTGACTGAAGGAAGTTTAAAACAGCGAACACGCGCGCTATTTCTTCAAAAGTTGACAATCTTTGTGGAAAGGAAGTTACTTGGGTCGATTCACCACCCGGAAAAGGAAAGTTTTTCGAATTCAAATAAATCTGTTTTGTTTCATATATTTTTTAAATGGAAAAATGTATTGGGTCAGACTGCTTATTTGACATCATTGTACCCAGACTGCTTCAAATACTAGATGTATCCGGCCAATCCCACCGGCTCCGGAAGCTGGTGCTGTTTCCGGAAGTCTCATGTTTAAGAATGAGGCACGTGTGCCTGGAAAACCAAGTTACAGACGCCGTGTCTTTCTTTTCCTTTCTTGGAATCGATGCTGGAATAATTAACCAACGAATGCATGTTACAAGCTGGAGACGCTACAGTCGACCATCGACGCCCTGTTACAAGTCAATTATGCAATCTCGACTGAGATCGAAACAGGAATAACAACTTGCTTGGCTCAATACTTCAGTCCTGATATCTGGTCCCTGTGGCAGACCGGGGTTCTTGATTTCCATAAATGTGACATATGGTATTCACCTTGTATTGTATGAGGGATTATTCGTTTAGGTATTTTCTCTTGCATGTTATGCATTATGCGTCTAACATTGTATTTGTATAAATAGCCCACTCAACCGGTATAGTTTCCAGAAATTGTAGCAATATCTTTAGGTTATTAGATTCAGTTTTTATTATCAAAAGCCTACTAAAACAGCCATATCTGAGCAACCCAATTTTACTGTTTAGCTCTCTATGCATATATGCATTTATTAGCGCAGGGTTACGGTCTTATAGATAGATTTATCACCGCAAGTCTTTTACATACATACTTTGCCGCAAAATGACTAGCATTTTTATAACATATTTATCACAGCAGGAGGATGTAATTTGCATACGGGTAGGACAGCGTGATGACGACACCTGGGACGCATATCCGTCGTTATTGTAGCAAGATGACAGTGTTTTACATGTACACATTGCTGCATGAGGTCAGTCTCTCACATGCATAAAATATACATTCACATACATTTATGCCGGTGACACACCCAGCGGTACTTTACATATACTATCAATCTCTAGAAACAACACAGCCTTTAGGTTGACGACAACGATGATAATGACGATGATGATTGCGATGGTGTTGATCATTAAACTGCTGATGCTTATCAAAACTACATATACTATTCAGTTATAAAACAATGAAGTCTTCAGGTTGGTGATGATGATGATGATGATGATGATGATGATAGTGGTGATGATGTTGATGATGATGATGACGACGACGGCAACTATGATAATGATAATGATGATGGTGGTGGTGGTGGAGACGACGACGATTATTCTGATGGTGATGATGATGATGATGACGACGACGACGACGATGATGATTGTGATGATGATTGATGATGGTGATGATGATGATGATGATGATGATGTGATGATGATGATGATGATGATGATGATGATGATGATGATGATGATGATGATGACGACGACGACGACGACGATGACGACCGCGATGATGATTGTGACGGTGATGGTGATGATGATGACGATGATGATGATGATGATGATGATGATGATGATTGTGATGGTGTTGATCATCAAACTCTGATGCTTTTCAAAGCTGAAAATGGGATTCAATATTTTAAAGTCATATATCCATACCTTCAATTTCATCAACACGTTCACTGACTTCCATTCTTAATAGCGGATATGAAGATAATATTAACCTTTTACCGAGCCGAGAACTATTTCATCATCAGATACGACTTCGTCTCAAGCCTTTCACCACGATAGCACTTGACAGAGACAACTGGCAATTTAGCAATAATTTCTAATAATTTTGTTTTCGTTGCCATAGAAACGTGTCACGTCTCTATCATTGACCGATATTTGATTCGCTAGTTTCAAATTGCCAATCTTATTAGAGACGCTCTTGAGATGATGTATTTTACAGTTAATGGCATTCTGCGTACGTCTAAACGATGCATCACATTTACCCATATTCATTTTCACGAACATGCCAGCAATTTATTTTCCGGTAGCTTCTGTTTATCTCCCGGAGGTAATGCCGTTGCTCGCTATCGCTCATTTATGAACTTGTGCAATGAGTTCTGTAAATGTAACAGCACATACCGTTAGATATCCTGGCAACAGACCATCATACATTCGGTATGTTTTATCTGATGCCTCGTAAATCAACACATCAATTTGTCACTTGAATAACACAAAAGCACGTCTATTTTCACAGAAGATATCTGACATGTGTTTGGTCATATTAAAGTCATCGTGGAATATGTTTTTTTTAAAGTATACAGTTGTGTAGACTTGGTTTCGACAATAGCGAAACTGTATGAATCCATGCACTTATGTCTAAGACGTTGTGAGGCGGTGTGGCAGCCTAGTGGTCAAAGCGTTCGTTCGTCGTGCCGAAAACCCGGGTTCGATTCCCCACATGGGTACAATGTGTGAAGCCCATTTCTGGTGTCCTCCGCCGTGATAAAGCTGGAATATTTCTAAAAGCGGCGTAAAACCAAACTCACTCACTCACTCGGACGTTGTGAATCATGCTGCGTTAACCTCACCGCAAATCACTCGCTCATTCTTAAGTTGGTTGGTAGGTTTCTTGTTTAACGCCGCACTCAGCGGTATTCAGCAGGATGGCGAAGACTACGACGGCGACAATGATGTTTGTTTGTTTGTTGTTTAACACCGCTTTCAGCAATATTCAAGTTATATGGCGGCAGTCTGTACATAATCGAGTCTGGACCAGACAATCCAGTGATCAACAGCACGAGCGTCAGTCTACGCAATTGGGATACGATGACATGTGTCAACCAAGTCAGCGAGCCTGACCACCCGATCCCGTTAGTCGCCTCTTACGACAGGCATAGGTTACTAAAGACCAATCCTAACCCGGATGGATCTTCATGGGTGCATTCTGAACGACGCAGATTGACCATCATGTCGTTCCTCAACGTCACCACGATCCCGGTTAAAACTGGTTTCCAACCTACGCTTGTCGTAAGAGACGACCAACGGTATCGCTTGCTCAGGTTCCCTGACTCCGTTGACACATAATGCGTATCCCGATTGCGTAGATCGACGCTAAGGATATAAATCACTTGATTATCTGGTCCAGTCTCAATTATTTACAAACTACCGCCATAAAGCTGAACTATTTCCGATTGTGGGGGATATAAATGCAGAAACCTGGTAAGTACGGACACTCCATTTTACGGACAACTGTTACGGACGCTCCATTTTACGGACAACTGTTACGGACGCTCCATTTTACGGACAACTGTTACGAACGCGAACAATTCAGAATCAAAAGATATTTACAAATCTTCTTAATTCGGGAACATCTTCCATGGAACATTCTCCACGAAATCAGTACTATTCGAAGAAACGAAGTTCCACAGTCTTTTATAAGTATAATGGTCAAGGGGTCGTATTTATGAATATTGCGAATGCCAAATAAACCATCAAAGAGCTACTTGAATACAACTAGTATTAACTGCAACTTTATCAAAGACATCTTTTTAATTTCTTCCTGCACTTACAGCTGCACTGGAGCGAAAAGAATAAGTTAATACGATTGAAGTTTATGACCTATGTAGTTGTCGGTAAAATGCAGCGGTTTGCCGAGTCCGCGTGAGTCGCGATCGTCTTGAAACACATGAGCTATTTTTATAACTGTTTCCCGCAAACAACATCCTTAATATTGAAGACGTTTGCTTTGATATGGCGCTGTTTTATTTATCAATGATCGAAATGATACCTTTGATGTTAAAAAGATGCTGTAAAAAGGACATTAATTAGAGTTTTTAATGATGATTGTTGGTGGCAATAATTTGAACACTGCGCAACGACGTGTTCAAAATTAATGATTGTGTAACTTATGCGTGACACAGGCTGCGATACCTCGGCTGAAACCTTTTAACACAGCGAGACTGTGGTGTTGTGTTGATGTGACTACCCTGTTATGGGTCGTTCATACTCATTGTGAAGGTTAATAAGACCCAAGGGTACTATGACTTGAAAATTACTAGTGAAACGTGTTCACTAAGCACCAATTGAAAGGTATATGTCAGAATGGGAGAGGATATCGCAGGCGTGAAATAGAGTCAGATATTCGGGAGGAAACAAACTAAGATCATATAGTAAATTAAAAAACACCTACGCCACGAAACACGCTGTTCGAACCCCGATATCAAAATCACAAAGGAGCGCTTTAGCGAAGTTTTTGTGTGGAATCAAAACAGGGAGATATGAGAATATTCCAATGGAGTAAAGTTTGTGTTTTACCTGTATAGACTCTTTGGAAGACAAAATGCACGTTCTTTAAACTTGCCCACTTTACAAGGAAGAGCGCACATATCTTATCAAGGCTAAATGGTGTGACCTAGGGATTTTAACAAATGATCAGATGTACAGCGGTATGTTAGCAAATCCAGGTGTTATCCTTTGCACTTAAAAAAACCTTCCATGCCATTTTATCGAAAGGTAAGAATTTTTATAAGGGTAAATATGATAATTTCCTTCATTTTATATGCCAACATGAATACTTTACTTTGTGTCTCTCACAAATCACTATGCGATTGATTTTATTTTACATTTTCAACTGGGTATATAAAATTTATGTTATACTATGCATACTAGTGTGATAGTAATAAACTATTGATTAAGTGTCATCTGAAGCATCGTATTTGGCTTGTCAATTCGTCGTAAAAACAGTCCAGTTACGGTCTAGTGATCATACGGTTTCCGTAGCTCTCTAATTGTCTATCTTCCGTCACCGTTCGGTGGTCGTCAATGCTCAGCGTCTTTACGTTCACTGTTAGAGAATAAGTGACCCGTGCATTTTGTTCTCTAACTGTATAATGGCATACTTGTATCGTATGCATTGATATGTGAGGCCACATATATGCCTGTTACCTTATCCATGTAATGAAAATGTTTTTGTAACTTATAGTTCCACGCATTAGCGGGATTATCTCGTATTTCTCATGTATTCATGGTCATTATCCCTCCTCGGTAATTGCATCTGTCATTGTACATCACTAGTGGTACGATTGAATGCTTATGCTGTATTTTGATCCGTACGCCTGCCATATTGATTCAGTTGTTATTTTGCT
This sequence comes from Haliotis rubra, assembly GCF_003918875.1. NCBI lineage: Eukaryota > Metazoa > Mollusca > Gastropoda > Lepetellida > Haliotidae > Haliotis > Haliotis rubra. The sequence goes on from NW_025767116.1 coordinate 469,274, forward strand.
ATTAGGATTTTCCCTATGATAAGCAACACACTTTGGTTTCACTGACAGGATATTGCAATGTCCCATCTGACCAGGACAAACCGATGTCCAAATCATGTGTCTTGACCTCCAGGCCATGCTAATCAAGTCCACTAGGTGGTCAATCGAAACTCAGGTTTTCCCCGGTACTGATTCACTATGGTGATGTTGGTCTAAATATCACCTTGGGTTGTTCATGCTCCGTTTTGCTAATAATCTGTGGATAACCAATTGTGATTGTCTAGTTTTGCCAAGTACAGACTTACTATTGGGAGTCTAATTCGTGCAAATTCTAAATGCCTTTAAAGAACTTTCCAAGCCAAGTGCCTTGTATTGTTGGGAATATTAGAATTCCCTTGCCCAGTCAAAGTGACTGAGTCAGTGGGCTATAGGACCAGTTTGCTATTCAGGGGTTGTCTATTTTATTGTCCTTTAGGTTTATTGTAGGGATAGGCCCTCATTTGCCGTTATTTAATGTTATTCACTCATTAGAGTGTTGCGTTGATTAGCCCTCAGCTGTTAATTGGTCGCAGATTACTTAACTAGCTGTCTAAGCATCTTGTCAGTATCTTGTCAATATCTTATCATAATGTAGGCTACTCTCTCTATATATTACTGTTATACAATACACAATGCCATTTAGAAAGTGGCGAAATGTACTGAAGTTGCTGACTTTGTGTGCTGGCGATTAGGTGCCTGACTCTGAGGGTGTGGGTTCGAACCACGGATTGGACTCAACCCAACAAATGTACAAGAATCGGTACTTTACTGAGAAAGTGTAATCCTAAATATAACATATGTTATACAGTTGCACAGCTGTGTAGATTGTGTAGTTACTTTGATTGAATTAATTAGTGATCATTGTCAGGGGAAATTGAGTTTTTGACTTTTATATTGAGTCTATTGATACCGTTAGTTGTTTGTAATAAAACCGTGAACTTGTACGGCGTTTCCAGTTATAACTTTATTCTGGTTACTGACATCCTGGTTTCAGGGGCACCGCTTTGTAACGTTGCTGTCCTAAACGCGTCAACAGCCTGTGATCGTATATTCCCTATATGGATTCGCATTGATGATGATTTTGGTTTACCAGTATACCAGTGCGAAGAACCTCATTCCACTTCAGGGGCTGTGGGGTAGTCTAGTGGGTTGAGCGTCCGCTCGTCACGCCGAAAACCCGGGTTCGATTCCCCACATGGGTACAGTGTGTGAAGCCCATTTCTGGTGTCCCCGACGTAATATTGCTGGAATATTGCCAAAATCGGCGTAAAACCACACTCACTCACTCACTCACTCACTCACTCATTCCACGTCAGCCTTTCCTTCCAGATCAATGTCTTTCGAGTAACTATGCAATTTATTTAAACCGCAAACCAACATTCTTCATACAGAGTTGCCTCCCTTAGACGTACCACGATTCGATGATCTGAACTGCATATTCACCCTATTTGGATTCTAGGTCTGTCGCCAATATACCAGTGCTGATGGGTTTCACTAAAGTAGAAAACGGTAATGACAACGTCATGAGTTGTGACAAGAGTAACATATTGGCATAGTACAGCCCAGCCAATCATTCGGCCCTCGTAAAGTAGATGAGAATTGGGGTGTAGAAACCACTTACTTGGGAAATGGTGGACTTGAACCATTTAACCTTGAATCCAAAACACCGAATAGCGTGAGTTAAAGAACTTCCCTTTAGCAGTGACGCTGTTAACGTTGGTGAAATTATAGTCTCTCCTTGCTCTGTTGGCTATGCCATGCTGTGTCTCATTACCGTGTCTTTATGACTTGGGTTTGAACATATCATCACGTATTTTACTCATGGACTGGAAGATAACGTCATGACATCGTGTAACATGAGAAATCAATTGTCTGGGAATTTCGCTGTACATATTAAACGAATAGATTTCTTTTTTTCCAACGTAAATTGAATTTGAAATATAACGCAAAGAAATGCCACTTCAGAGAAAGCGCAAAGTTGTTCTGGTTTCCCATCACCGAGACGGGTAATAGAATTAAGACAAATTCCCTTACTGACACGTGCCTAAAAAAAGCCATAAAGGAATATCAGTACGCTACTAGCGATGTAATTTAGAACTTTAAAAAATAATCCTGCCTTTTAATTACGGCTGCTGCTTCCTGAGAGAATATTGCACAAGGACTGTTGATTGTTCAGTGTTTATTGACCATCTTATACCAGCCTGTAACGAGTTAATCACCAACCACAGCACCAGATGATCATAGCGTGATTTGAAACTTGTTCTCCAACAATCCTCAGGAGCCTTGATTAACGCAGTGTTCTTGGTGCAGTGGGGGCTTTAACAAACAACATGAAGCTGTCTATTGTGTGGAGACATTGGGAGCAGCTCTGGACACTGGGGGTATTTGTTCGCACCGAGTTCCTCGACCAAGCCTGTACGCCAACATACATTTGGGTATGAATTATTGGCGAGAGTGAAGCTAACGCTTCTGGATTGCTTGCATCAGCGGTTGCCATTTCGTGATTGTGGGACCGTCGACTGTTTTCTAATCACCTATTGTTATTTTTAGAGCACTGGCATCACCACCTTACGATATCCCCCGAGATATTCAATTTTCAATTTTCTGTCATGTATGTGTTGATATCGGGAAAGAGTATTATGATAAGTAAATAATGTCCAACAATACTTGCGTGCAAGAAAAATATGGAACTAATTTGGTTTGAAATTAAAAGCGAATAGCTTTGAACTCTTGGGACAATTCCTGCAAAAAGATGTTAGAATAAAGTATTTTTAGAGATTTCCACTTTGTTAGAATTGGTCGCAGAGGAAAACAAAATAAAAATTGTTTCCAACCACGATTGAAAACTTCTGACATAATTTCCCTATGGGGTTAGGGCGTGTAACATATCATTACGTCAATCTAATATGAACTAATTTGAAAGATACGTCAACATGCTTTCATGTCACGAATCGTGCGCAATATTTGCCTGTTTGAGCGTCACGGTGCTGCTGTTAACAGCATATTCTGTTGATGTGAGAAGTGCGACGAGGTTGTCCATCAGTTGACCCAGTGCAATCACCAAAGTTGATCCACAGTTTCAACACTAACAGCAGATCCGCATAATGAAGAGGTTTCAAGCCCTGGTACCCAGAGGATTACACCATCCCAATGTCCCTTGATAATAAAGACGAACTAATTGGCAACGTCAATGTTCAATCTAGTTGAGTTCGTGATACAGGACAATCTCTACTCATAATAAAGCCATTCATTCAGATAAATCCGGATCACATAATGCAAAAGCTGGTGCGAATGTACTTCGAGCAATTTTGGAAAACCTATTTTCTTTTGCTATCACCATTTTTGTCCACCACGCGGCTTTTGACCACTAATATGTTTAATCATGTCCCAAAGCCGTAGAACAATTAAACTAAAAATTAAATTACAACGTGGGTCGTTTCATTCATTTACAGATGGATTAGGGAAAAAATGACAATTATGCCTATTGTGTAAAAATATAGTGAGATGATTACCCCGAAAAACATATGTGCGTCATCGCCTTCAATGAAATGAAGGCTAAGCCTGAAAAAATCCAATGATCATACACCGAAATCATCATAAGATTTAATCTTGACAATTATTAGCTTGATTAAACCCTCCACACGCCATCCGGCAACTAATTTAGTTGCAAATCCTGACTTGAATGGTTCTACAAGAAACCTTTTATCATCCTCATTTCTTCTGTTCCTTTGTTATAAAATCACGACATCCAATGTTCAACAAACCGAATTACCTCTAAGGACAATGGACATTAAGACCATGCCATGGTATGTGGATTTTAATGCACCGTAACTATTACGGGAGCACGAGATTTTATCTGTGATATTGCCACTTCATGTGCGCGGTGATCTTGTGATTTTAGCACCGTTTTGAAGCTTTCGTTGAAAATCTTCATCTCAGAGCTGTGAAAACCACACGGGCTGCAGCCATTTCTCTTTCAGTAATGGCATTCGTAACTCCTCAATAGCCAAATTGCCTCGTATTTCCCCAGGCCTTTGCACGTGAGTGATAAATAGTTCCAGGAATGGTACTTCATCTGGCAAGGTTTACAGTAAAAGCATGATAATTCTTCTTTCTTTTGCGACCCTTTTGGGGATAAGGCTATGATACGGGCGTTCTCGATACTTGAAAGAAACAGGCAGTATTCAACGGATAAACCCACATGATATTTTCCTGTTGATTGATCTAAGAGCAAAGGACAATCTAATTTGACCTACCATTTCATTAACTGCCGAACTGCCGAACTCATGACCTTGGTGACATTCTAGGTCAGAAGAATAAGTGAATGGAGAACTGGAGCTCTTTGAGTAATGGCTGTGTGCAAGATCCATTTGAGAAACCCAACACGATTTGAAGCTATCTACTTATGGTAATACGATTGATGAAAATTGCAATAATTCCTTCGGTGAGTGCCGAAAACATTGGAATATTATGGTTTAAGCTGTTCGTGGACATCACGATGGAGTAAGCAGGGAAGATTGTATGATGAGTATGTGCTTCGAAAGCATGTGTTTCAGTGCGTACTGGAAATGACGAATACGTGTGCTGGATGCTGGAATGGATGTTGTGCTGTCACAGATGGCGGCGCTATGGTTATTGGGACAGGAGTATTTGGCACAATGCCTGAGAGATAAATTGGTTAAAATCGGCCATTATTTATAAAGTTGTTCCAATACCTGTGGTATTCATGTAAACAGCTTCAATCTTGACTGACATTGTTGAGTTTAAAATGATCAGGAATGAGAGTATCTCGCCGCGTTTAGAAACATTCCGGTTATATTAAGTCACGGATCCATGCTTCATTTGTAGCATGGATTTGATCTTTTGGGTGAGGAAAAACGTGTAACCTATTACACTAATCTGAGGTTCAATGATACAAGTCTGATGAAGGGGCGGTGGGATGGTCCAGTAGTTAAAGCGTCCGCTCGTCAAGCGAAGTTGGGAAGTATCTCAGTTTCCAGTTTTCGGGTGGTCAATCTCGCTGACATGATGTGTCATGGTAGCCCAACTGTGTAGATCGGTGCTCATGATGTCAATCACTGGATATTCTGGTCAAGATTCAATTATTTACAGACTGACGTCACATGGTGGGAATAATGCCTTACACAGCAAACAAACAGGTGACTCTGTACACTGATTTTCGGCATTGTTGGCAAATTGTCCATCCTGGTCAAAGGCCTTCCAAGACAGCATTGCTTGTGTACTAACTCAGTGATAAAGAGGTTTCTTAATCAAGCAATCGCTGATTAGAGATGTTTCAGTTCAACCAGGCCACTAATTACTCAGTCTAGACCGAGGCAGAACGTGGACAAAAGGTCATGGAGCATGGCCTCCTTCTAAATATATGATGTTGTCCATCCACAATGTCTTGGCTCTGTCTGATTGCTGTTGTTGAACGCCACACCCCATTATATATAACCTCTAAGCAGCCAGGCAACAGAGAATATACACTGGAAAACTGGATCCGAACAATACATTACAAACGTTATGAAAACGTGACAAGGCAGATAACTGTTTATATTTTTTTTATTCATTCCCATAGTTACATAGATGCAAACATATTATTGTAAAAATATCATGGACATCAGAGACAGGATACACTGCAAAATTGGTTTCTCGCAGTTGGGACACCAGTACAGTAAAAGCGACGAAACACTTTCCACATCCATAAAATATCTCTGCTAAAAGCAGAGTCAATTCTACAAGTGTGACGAAATCATGAGAAGATATTTGTTTCAGCAGTATTACAGCTGTACGATGTTGTAGCATCACCATCAGATAATAAATTCTTGTTCGTTGTATTCTTTGCCACCATCAAACTGATGTATGTGCTTGGTTGTTTTTGGACCCGTGAATATATATGATCTTCAGTAACCCATGCTTGTCGTAAGAGGCATCTAACGGGATCGGGTGGTCATGCTCGCTGACTTGGTTGACACATGTCATCGGTTCCCATTTGCGCAGATTGATGCTCATGCTGTTGATCACTGGATTGTCTGGTCCAGACTCGATTATTTACAGACCGCCGCCATATAGCTGGAATATTGCTGAGTGCGGCGTAAAATTAATTCACTCACTCACTCGATTGGTTCATACCCAGTCCTATACTGTGGCCGGTAAATAATCGACAGAAGGCTAGTTCTAACTCGGATCTTCACTGGTTTCCTGGGTCCCGATCCACAAAGCGTTCGTAACGCTACGACGTTTGTAAGTCAATGGTAAATTACAGAGATACGACATTTCGCAACGTTACCAACGCTTTGTGGATCGGGACCCTGGCTATGACACAAAAATGCCCTTTTCATTTGCATTGCAGTTGTCCTTTTCAAGGAGTACCCAACACGCGAATTTTATACTCTATAAAACATATTATACGTAGCCGATATAGTCTCGGTATTTGAAGTAAGAGTATTTTAAGGATAAGTATTCACGTTTCAATATTCAATACATGTGACGAGACTATTAATCTGGGAAATACATTTATTATTTATACAAGAGCAGTTTCAAATGCTATCCGTCTGTTCAATAGCCCCGTGGCCTTTTCTATGTCCGCAATGATGATTTGTATAGGAGTTATTTCTTTGCTATCAATGTCTCACATAAAATATAATGTTCAGAAAACTGCTCCTGATTAAATACTTATCATGTGACATGATCGTTAATTCAACTTTGCAATGGTTTCAGTTCTGACACGCCGCAAAATGTCGGCTGGAAAAATGTTAAAAAAAATTGTTCACAAAGGTGATAAAATTTAGTCATCTGTGAAAACCAACCAACCAACAGAGCTAATTTTCTTCCATTCACTAACCCTTTGAACATTTGGTTAACTATGAGTTAGGGAGCTCGTATTAACTTCTAACGCCAGTTTCAAGTTGAAGGTCACTCATCTGGAAACTGATGACGTCAAACCCTCCGACCGACTTTATTAACACCTTAACACCGTGTTCTAGAAGATCTGTAGCTCACCTTCTCTATACTGGTTGGTTTCCTAATCACTTTATTTCCATTGTGTATGTAGTTTGGCGTCAGGAAAATGGTTATGGCTCTTTCATGGCGATGTGCATACGTGCGTGCGTGCATACGTGCGAGTGTGTGTGCGAAGTGTGTGGGTGTGTGTGTGTGTGTGTGTTATTTCGAGCTGACGTTAGGTCTTAAACAAGAACCATTTTTGGTATGACGCGGTCGTGCAGGTAGGCTTCTAAATGAACAACTGTCTAAACCCACTTTTGGTGAACCTAACTGATATCTGATGCAGTGTGCCGTAATTTTGATCAAGCACGTGACTGGCGGTTAACCATTTATACCGTTGTTTAACTTGGCCAGTTAACATGGATTGATAAGTGGTGTGATTTTGTGTTAAAGTAGTTTGATCGATGGTGTGATTTTGTGTTAACGTGGTTTGATCAATGGTGTGATTTGTGGTAACCTAGTTTGATCAATGGTGTGCTTTTGAGTTACCTTGGTTTGATCAATGGTGTGTTTTGTTTACTTGGTTTGATCGATGTCTGATTTGTTTTTTATCATTGGATTAATTAATTTGCTTTGGTGAACAGTGTGACTGTGTGTTAACGTGGCTCGAGCAGTGATTAATGCGTGTTAACCTGGTTTGATCAGTGGTGAATGCGTTTTAACCTGGTTTGATCAGTGGTGAATGCGTTTTAACCTGGTTTGATCAGTGGTGAATGCGTTTTAACCTGGTTTGATCAGTGGTGAATGCGTTTAACCTGGTTTGATCAGTGGTGAATGCCTTTTAACCTGGTTTGATCAGTGGTAAATGCGTGTTAACCTGGTTTGATCAGTGGTAAATGCGTGTTAACCTGGTTTGATCAGTGGTGAATGTGTGTTAACCTGGTTTGATCAGTGATTAATGCGTGTTAACGCGGTTTGATAAATGTGATTGTGTTAACGAATCATTGTCGGTTAACTTCCTGGGGTCAAGGATTAACTTGGATTGACCAATAGTATGATTGTGGGTTAACATAGTCGGTTGGTAGGTTGCTAGTTGATTGGATTGATCAGTGGTGGGATTGTGGGTTGTGTTTTCGTGATTGGAACCTATCGTGGCGGTTTGATCAACGTTGGGATTGTGGTTAACCTGATTCCATCAGAAATGGGACAGAGAGAGTAGGTATGGCTCATATGTTAATTGGGAACCTGGAAAATTATATTGCATTTCTTTAAACCAAGATCATGATCCAACGTATTGACGTGTTCTACATGCTCTCCAGTAACATGCGCCGTGGCAGATAATCAATAAATGTACGTGCAGTTTTCTTAAAAAAATATTTATGGCCATAATGGAATATTTCGTAATAGGAATTGTGCGATCTTGATTACTTGTGATATCATCCATATTGTTATAGGCCATGGGCGGAATGAAACGATTGTAAAACATTCTTATGAAAGCTCAAGGTTTTAAGTTAAACCAGTGGAAGGACGGCGTCCCCCATGATATTTCAAGAGACCAAAGACTCAGAGCCAATATTATCACTTAAGAAATAAAAACAATCCCAATGGTGTTCCGGTTTTAGAATGTTTTAGTCACGAGCTTTGTAACCACGAAATCGATAGAAAAAACATAATATTCCTGGTTTGGATCAATCCGACATAACGCATATTAACAGCTTGAAACTGACAAAATCAGCGGCGATGATAAATGCTCCGTTTTTTACACTGTAGACAAAAAGCACATGCCATTTCAGAAGGCGCTATTGTGTTCAAGGGATTGGTGTTTGTGGACGCCATAAAGCTCAATGTTGCGTTTTCACAGCTTTCCCCTTTCCCCAGCGGAATGTGCCTCTGAATCTGTTTCCCAATCTGTATCAATATCTCCATCTGTTAAACGTGTGGTCGTTTCATCAACTCGCTTCCTCCGTCAACATAGACGGCAGCGCTGCTTTGAGACATCGTACTCACTGCTGTCCACGCTAATGTTTTTCATGAACATTACTTTCACCAAGATCGTGCCACGGGCTCAGGCCAGTTGAAATGAGTTTTCTCTCGTCGACTCTGTCTTTCATATTAATGCTGCAACGTCAAGAATTCATAGAATTTATACATTGCAACTTCCCAAAATGAATTTCCATTTTTGCCATTACTATACCCGAGACTTATTTGCTTTCCTGTCGATTATGAATAGCTATTTCTACGGTGTTCCCTAACTTGTTCCTCGTGTATTGATCTGGATACGACCCAGGATCATCTCGTCAGACACTTCTTCATAAATACATTACAATCCCTCTCTCCGCGTCTCCCCAAGTACCCAGGCATATATAGACAAATATTAGCTTTCAGAGCACCAACCAAGTTACAAGCCGTCTCATAATGCATTACTTCCACTCGTTTCTTCATATCTCCAAGTTGGCATCAGCCATACATATAGAGCCACCCAATGATCTCTTAAATTGATTGCCAACACAAAAAAACCTCAACCAAGACAGCCTGGCAACGTTGTTTATGACTAGAATCGTCTGTCCGATCTTGTATAATCCCTATGATTTGGGGCCGTAATGTGTAGTGAAAACCGGTTTCAATACACAAAGAAGATATTTGGGAGCTCCTTTGATTTATAAGCAAGAATGGATTAGAAATAAATGTCGAGCAATTTACTCGTGCGGGCACATAATGTAAGCTATATACAGTACTCTTTAGTAGGATCGATCACGTAGTAAAAGGGTGATTTGCGGGTTTACATTTTGGGGGGTCTCTGCTGTTTTAATGTGTTTTAACTCTTTGCCCGGGAGGGTGCTATAAGGGACATTATCTCCCAGCTCTTGATATCAAGTTACACCGATGGTAGGTTATTATTCAAATTATTAATGGAGTGGTTTTAGTGTGTACGTCATTATATGGTAGTGTAGCATATCGTGACGGGACGATCACTCATGTTTGTACTTAATTGTGACTCGGTTAAACCAGTGTCTGTGCCAGATTGTGAGCGGGTTGTCAAAATATGGGTTATCCGTATTATCAACAAGATCGATTGTCAACATAGGTCTATAATATTAAAATAAATCAATTTTCTTCTCACTTTCTTAATTGAATATGTTCTTTACTAGTTGTGTCTAAATATCACCAATTCATGTACGTTTTTGTAGTGAGTGAGTTTGGATTTACGCCGCCTTTAGCAAAATTCTGGTAATATCAAAGCTCGGGACACAAGCAATGGTCTACACACATTGTACCCGTGTGGGGATCGAATCCTGGCGTTCGGCGTGACGAGCGAACGCTTTGATTCCCATTCCTGTAGAAGATTTTGTGTGAAGATTCGTATGGTCTGCTTTCATTTTGTTTACTATTCCCTTGTTTACTATTTACATTACTATTTACCTTGATTATTGTTTATCCAGTAATTCTAAATGTATGACATAAAGTCAACAAGGCGTATCACGGCATCAGAGTACACATGTTCAAAACGTGATAGTCGACAGTAAATGGAGACCCAGTATGATGAGACGGTAATATGACTGTTAGGCGTCTGGCTTCTTTTCCTATCCCTCGGGATTGGTAATAAATGTTTGTTTTTTAAGAAAAAAATGACAGAGATGAGTTGCTTTTGCATAGCTAAATAGAGACACGGTTATAGTTTGTCAGTGTCACATTCAGTCACATTCAGTAGCCGGTACTACTCGGTAGTAATAGATAGTAATACCGGCCTTGTACACGGATCTGACTGTTGTAATGACGGAGGCGAGACGGTTCCAAATGGTGCAGAATCATTAACGTTAGTCATGTTTTACTCGGAGTCGACAGTTTTGATTACAGAGGCGATACGTTTATACAGTTTCAGTAGAAAAATATACCTATCAAATACTTATTTTTGCAACGATTTTTAAAAATATACACAGTGCCTACATATAAAATGCACGATATACTGTTGCAGTGTAGGGAAATATGTGGTCTTTAGCAACCCTTGTTTGAATGCATGACACGTTTTATTGATAACAACTTCTTCATAATCTTTATCACGTTTATGACGTTTCAGAGCTGATCCTTCACCTTTGCGATACGTTTATGGATAACAACTTGTTTCTATTCTTTATTTTGACGTTTCAGAGCTAATCCTTCACCTTCATCAGGTGAACGCCTCGTGAACATTTGCGATACGTTTATGGATAACAACTTCTTTCTATTCTTTATTTTGACGTTTCAGAGCTAATCCTTAACCTTCATCAGGTGAACGCCTCGTGAACATTTGTGATACGTTTATGGATAACAACTTAGCTCTCACAGCAATAAAGAAGTTGTTCATCCATATATTGTTATCCTTCCTAACTTCTTTTTATTTTTTATCACGACGTTTCAGAGCTAATTCTTGCTCCTTCATCAGGTGAACACCTCGTGAACATTCACCTGAGGAAGGACGCAGAAATTCTTGCGCCTTCATCAGGCGTGATAAAGAATATAAAAAGTTGTTTTCCATAAACGTATCATGTATTCATGTTCGTCTAACTTCTAAATTATGCATTTCAAGAAATTAACTCATGCATGTACTAGGAAGCGACATGGGACAGCCACTCTTAGTTAGGTGCATGTCATCGTGTCCCGATCAAATCGATGCTAATTATGTTAAGCATTGGACTGTCTGTTACACACTCCATAATATACTCCCTACCATCATTTACCTGGAACATATTGCTAAGTGTAGCGTTCAGCAGGAAACGAATAAGCATGTCAATCTTAAAACTACCTTACATAAATGATGGAGATGGGACGCAAAATGTCAAAAGAGATTAAGTAAGAATAGCTTTATGACTATAGTAGCTCTACGAGCACTTGCAGAACCGGGGTCCACGTGAGATGTGTCACTTGATCCAACTTCATTCAGCGATTACGACCTGGCCTGGGGCATTCGAAACATTTCATTTAGAATCATTGTTTTCTTGACATTTATGGACAGTTACAGTAAATGCATGTACATAATAGTAGTAAGGATGGAATAGTTAACAAAATATTTATTTATTTATTTTTTTTAAGTTCCATTTTTTATTCCCACTCTACAACACATATAATACAGTAATATGCATGTACTCTCATATACACACATATACATATACATACATAAGTTAACAAAATATGCAAATAGATAAATATTTATGTTGCTTTATAGAGGAACAAAAGACACATATAGTACAGATAGCTATGTAGACGGACTATGTATGTAGAGAGTCTTGGTGGATGGGTATACATATATATAGAGAGATAAAAGGAAGGGTGAATTAACAGGATAAATAAGTAGGAAACTAGATAACTTTCTCAGGAAGGAAGATCGTATACTTTTGTTAGGTTGAGTCCCATCCAGGATCGAACCCACAGTCCTCGTTTGGCATCTAATCGCAAGTACACACAATAAGCGATATAGCCCTGAGCCACGGCGGCTCCCTTAGAATTCCTTATGTGATTTACTGAAAAAGTGTAATCCCAAACATAACATATGTTACTTTTGGCAACCTTTTAAATGGCGTTTTGTATTAGATAACTGATAATTAAATACATAGATGCAAACTAAGTTAAACTGACAGAATGAAATAAGTACATAAGGAATTAAGTAATAACCAAGTGGATAAATGACTGACTAACTGAATGACTGAGTGAATGAATAAAAAAGTGAATAATTGACTGGCTGAATAACTGAATGTATGAATGGATGAGTGAATGAATGAAAAAGTGGATAAATGACTAACTGAATAACTGAATGTATGAATGAATGAGTGAATGAAAAAGTGGACAAATGCAAGACTGACTAACTGAATAAATGAAAGATCGAATGAATGAAAAAGTGGATGACTGACTGACTGAATGAATGAATGAAAACGTGCTAACAACCCAGTACGCATCACTAATTCATGTTTGACACATCAAACAATCCTTCAATGGTGATATATTGTAGACCTGTAATTGATAAACCCACATCACTATGACATCATTGTTTTCCATCCAAAGTTCTCTATTTATGACAGACAACTCATTAGCTGGTACAGTAACAATATGAACCTTTTACCCGTGACAATACCATCCAGTCGACACGCACCACCTTCAACAACAGAACACATTTAATCAGGATGACATTTAGTTACGTTTATATCCATTTCAGATGAAATATGTCAAACCAAAATAAATCCCATCCCAGCGTACAGGCTTAAAATATGGAGACATCAGTAACTAGACGACAGTGAATGTCTAAAATGCTTGATAAAGACTGTGCGCGGTGAAGACTGATTGGTTTATTCCACAGTGAATGCAAATGCGAAGTCTGCCGATTTCTGTACGTTGTGATAAAGACGAGACCCGGCGCAGCTTACCGTATTACCTATAATGATTACTGTCAGTGGCTCGTCGTCAACATTGTCTGTGCTGCGATAGCCCGAAATGTCAGTCCTCCAGTAAATCAATCGAATTACGGATAACAGACTGGGAAATGACACGGCTGACATATTACTGGTTTGAATGTTATTTGGAACACTGTCTTCGTATTAAGATAGGACAGGGCGATCCAGGCTTCCCAATAAATTTGATTTCACGTGAGGAAAGTCGGATTTAACACATCAGTCACATGCGGATGAACATGAAACGATCAAACATAAAATTAATTAAAAGAGGGAGGCGTGGAGGCATGTACGATGGCTATCAAAAAGATTTGAGCCTAAAATATTTCAGAAATCTGATATGTGCATGATAAAAATAACTGTGTGATATTGAAGAATGGTTTATATCTTTCACATAAACGTAATATTGACATGCACATGCGGCTAGTTTCCGGTCACGCGGCATCTAATCACATGTACCCATATTGAAACGGCAGAAATGGATAAGCTGGAGTACATAGCAGTCATAAAGTTTTTGGTCCTCAAGGGCCACCCGGCAAAGCACATTGAAGAGCGATTGACAACAGTACGAGTACGGAGTCCCTCGTACCGACGTTGCACAAAACAGATGCTAATATTCTGATCCCCTGGGAACATATTTTATATGCACTTGTCTTCAGTGTGACTGATTGATTGAGTTTAGTTTTACGCCGCTTTTAGCAATATTCCATCAATATCACTGGGGTACCAGAAATGGGTTTCACACATTGTACTTATGTGGGGAATCGAACCCGGGTCTTTGGCGTGACGAGCCACTAGACTTCAGAGACATTGGGACAAACCTTGGTAATATTTGGTCATTAGGGACTGAGTATGGTTTAAACCTCGTGTATGAATATTTCAGCAATATCAAGGCGGGGGACAAATGCAGTTAACACAACAGCTGGATTAAAGTACATGAAATATGTCACCACAAAGGGACCCAAGTTAGTTTCAGATCCGGGTAATCTCTGAACGAAACTAAACAGCCAGTTTATGGTATATCGCTCACTATGTTACTGCTGCATCGACACATCAACTAACATGAGCTAAACACAATCCCGCACTGCAACAATATTAAGATGACACAGCTGGTTTAGGTACATGTAAATGGTGGTGTGTGGTCCTGTGCACAGAGCTAGGTCACAAATCAGGTGAAGTTAAGCAACGTTGGACACGGATAGTCTTGAATGGGTAACTGTGTTTGGCAGCTTGACTCCTGAGAGTTTCTGGGACTTCAGTCCTGCCCCACAACGAAGCACATGTGATACACGTGGTCTCACCTTCAAAATTCCCTCTGTTCACCCAGCTGAAAATGGGTACCCGGTGGGAAAATTCATGTGTCTTTTGGTATCCGGGGTAATAATAATCAGATTGTAGCGCTATGAGCATTCACCTAGTGAATGAAGTTTAGCGTATTATATATGCACTTATTAGTAAATTCTAACTATATGATGACACAACAGCCAATTGTGACAGAACGTCATCACTTAAGTCTATGCAGCTTGGAGGGATTTTCCGTTAAATCGTTCACAGATCGCCTTCTTCACTATTACGAAGCAAGCCTACAGACAACAAACTGTGTCGTGCCAGCCTTATTAGTAGCGCTGAGATAGATGTAGGTGGCGCTAGGGTCTGGACAGAGCGACGACGTACACAATGACCGCGTTGACAGTCCCGGCCCGCGTCGCCTCTCTGTGCTGATTAGCAGCTCGAGTCTGGAGTGTTTTTGTCGGAGTCGCTGAGTAAAAATAGACCCACAGTTCATAAAGCAGTGGCAGAAGTTTCAGGTTTGATTTGCCCAATATTCGATGTGCCAATAAAGCTTATTTGACGCCAAAGCCGGAAAAAAACCATGTCGCACAGTTACATATTGCTAATGAGGTGTTTGCTGTTTTGTATTCAAGACGTATACGTGAATCTTGTTTTGTGAGAGTGGGTGATGTGGTAGCCTAGTGGGTAAAGCGTTCGCTCGTCACGCCGAAAACCCGGGTTCGATTCCCCACATGGTTACAATGTGAGGAGCCCATTTCTGGTGTCCCCCGCCGTGATATTGCTGGAATATTGCTAAAAGCGGCGTAAAACCATACTCACTCGTCACTCTTCCTGTGAGAGGGTGGGGGGGGGGGTGTGGGGTGGGTTAGCCTAGTGGGTAAAGAGTTCGCTCGTCACGCCGGAATCGATTCCCCACATGGGCTCAATGCATTGGTATATATGTTGGTGACAAACACGAAACCTAATCAGGGTGAATATGGAATTCGAACCCTAAAACGCCTAAGGGACACCGGAACCTATTACCGTTGGTTCGGATCCCGGTGCTGTCTAATAATGATTCGTCGTTCATCTGAATACACGTGCTCGTTGGTTTCCCCAAACCGGTATATGTCTGAGACCTGTATTTACTTCGGGATTCCCTCCCACATAAACCTGACACAGGGTGAATATATGAATATGCTGGGACACTGTTCAAAGGCGCGATAAACAGAACTTGTCACTCACTGTTGCCGGTGTTACTGTGATCATTTCATTCACAAATAACACTGTGTCGAACGTATGGTTGTATCGAAGTTAGAAGAATGATCCTGTCGTTTTCCATTTTAATAATTACACGACTGTGTCGAAACTCGGATAACTCGAAGTGTTTCCTTTCAACTTCGACACAACGGTGTTTGACAGTACTTCTAAATAAGCGATCGTATGGTTGTATCGAAGTTAGAAGAATGATCCTGTCGTTTTCCATTTTAATAATCATTACACGACTGTGTCGAAACTCGGATAACTCGAAGTGTTACCTTTCAACTTCGATACAACAGTGTTTGAAAGTACCTTTAAATTTGCTACTATAGCACCAAAGGCAAGCATACCTTTAAAACTGCCCTTTGTGGAGAATGGAAGCAATCTCATAATGTCCTCTTCGCCGACAAGCACTTTGGTAACCTAGGCACAAAATTAGCCGACAAACTTGATATGAACATTAGCTAAATGATAACATTCGCCCTTCCTCACACAGATTTGATACCCTGCTCTGATGTCCAGTCGGGATACGTTGCTTAATGGATTGAAAACGGCAAGAGATGGGTCAAAATCGTCTTAGAGACCTTTTTTCCTCTCCTCTCAGGATAACGCGCCGACTAGCCCCGGGGCAGTGATCAAAGGAAATATGCAAGTCAGAGAATTGTACAGTGTAACACCACGAGGCTAAAAATACACAAGACGGATGATACGAAATGCCATTCCTGACCGTTATATCGTTTCTGCTAATGTTGCCATCTGAAGACAAGACGAAATACTCTGATCGATGTTCTATATCGATAAGCATCAATTTATATACATGTATATAGATTTTACTATTTGAAGAGGTTAATATTGGTGGGAAGCTCTTTCATAATGACGGGGAATTGTCTGTGATACATTTCCGGTTTTTGTCTTGAAAGGGACATTAATAGAACCTTTCAGAAATACATTGAAAGGTTATAATATGTCATTAGCTGTGAAACTCTCAAAAGAATGGCTTTGAAATAACACCTCATTACTGACAATTGCCAATGAGAGTCAATGCGCTGCATTAGCAAATTATCGCATGTTGTGAAGTCACTTCGACATGAGCTGAACATCGGCAACCAAATCCTGGTTACGGGCCACAATACAAGAAAGGTAATGGCGCCAGGGCCTCACCATGGAACAATCGACGTTCATTGACAGGCAGAGGTGGTCTGATGATCTGTATGGTACCCACAAGGGAGAGATTTTAAACCTTTTCTTTCATTAAGCAACCTGACACGATCAATCGGTGTCACTTAGACTCAAGCAATGGTCTCAGGAACGTGCTCTCGTGCAAATTCTTTTCTGTTGTCATGACCAGCCAATTCTGTCTCTCAGGAAAGGGATGGTTTTATAGCTTCTGCAGCAGTAGCTCTAGCATTTTTCTCGACACCTATCAATTTTGCTTGGTTCGAGTTCAGATTCCAATAACGGCATTTAGTGCCCTATGACAGACTTTGACCCTGGCATTGTTGGAAGTTGCTTCAATGCCCTGCTGTTGCCCCGAAGGAGATGGGCCATGTTGTAAACTCCCATCACTTCGGTTGCTCGTTCGCTATTCCACGGAAAACACTGCAAATTGCCACGCAGGGAACTGATTAACCAGATTTCCGTAAAGCATTTCACTTTCGATTTGTCAACCAGTTTCCCACCAATCGGGAACGAAGTTACGTTGGTTTTAAAGCAATTTGCCCAACGAAAATAACCCAAGTCCTCTTTAGGTATTACAATGGGCATCTTTATCAAACACTGTGACTACAATATACATCAAGGAATACAAACATTGCTAATTCATCGATCTTAATTTACGCATGTTTGTATTGCTGTTCGGGTTGTTGTAGACAATTCTAGCGTAGCCAGAACGTGTTGTTACCTTGTTGGGTTAAAGTTAAAACCCTTGTCAGTTTAATGGGGCGGGATTTGCAATTGGAATAACTGAACATACATTGTTCACATGTTCAAATTTAGTTATACTACAATGCACCATTGTACACGGGATGGAGACCAACAGTGGAAGAAGTGTACACAGAAGCACACGGAACTGTACACGAAACCTTTCTAACTCATGTAATGGATAGGTTTGTTAGTTCATCAGAGAATTATTGCAGACTGAGTGTACAGTTACTTTCATTTTGTTTTCTTTACCACCACAGTAAATATTATGTCCGCTATATAACGACAGGCTGGAAATAATCAAGACGCCACAATCTACTTATTGACATCATGAGTACGAGCCAAAATGCGATTGGATGGCATCCATCTTTTCGTCAGTCAACGATTTTACTTTACATGGGTTACGTTAGGTCCATTCTAACTTGAGACCCGTGAAGGTCCCGGGTTAGAATTGGTCTTCAGTAACCCATGCTTGTCGTAAGAGGCGACTACCGGATCAGGTGGTCAGGCTCGCTGACTTGGTTGACACATGTCATCGGTTCCCAATTGCGCAGATCGATGCTCATGCTGTTGATCACTGGATTGTCTGGTCCAGACTCGATTATTTACAGACCGCCGCCATATAGCTGGAATATTGCTGAGTGCGGCGTAAAACTAAACTCACTCACTCACCCCGTTCTAACTTGAGGACAACCTTCAGGACACTGCACATGCTTGTGTAGGGGCGGTGGGGTAGCCTGGCAGTTAAAGCGTTCGCTCGTCACGCCGAAGACCCGGGTTCGATTCCCCATGTGGGCACAGTGTGTGAAGCCCATTTCTGATTTCCCCCCGCCGTGATTTTGTTGGGATATTGCTAAAAGCGGCGTAAAACTAAACAAACTTACTCACTCACATGCTTGTGTACTGTGTGCAATGGCATCCCAAACCTATTCCCATAATAGGGAAGCTGGTATAGCCTGGTGGGTTGTGTGTTGATTCGTCAGGCCAAGACCTGGTTTCATTCTCATGAGGGTGCAAAGTGTTAAATCTATTCTAGTGTTCACATCCGTTGCTAGAATAATCCCATAAACGGAAACAATACCAAGTTACTCAACTCATTATTTGCGTTTTCAAATATACACACTACCATTGAAATAATAATGAGTGAGTGAGTGAGTGAGTTTAGTTTTACGCCACTTTTAGCAATATTCCAGCAATATCACGGCGGGGGACACCAGATATGGGAATTCACACATTGTACCCATGTTGGGAATCGAACCCGGATCTTCGGCGTGAGGGGCGAACGCCTTAACCACTAGGCTACCCCACCGCCCCGAAATAATAATGTAAGTGAATAGTCCCGTCGTATATCTAACGATGATCCATCAAATCGATCAAATCTCCATGTGTTTGTCTATTCAAACCCAACCAGTTGTCTTCAACATGACATCACTTTCTTCAGGACAGTTCGTTTAAACATCCCCAGCATTCTTTCGTGCTCAGCTTGGCCTTCCAGTAATGATTTCCGTACCCTGATATCCTGGATTACACTCTTCCTTTATTGTACAATCAGAGGGATATTGCTCTCCTTGAGTAAAGCATCCGTCTTTATAACACACATAATACACTAATCAATTCTGCGGATTCTTGGACAATACTCAAACATACATACGGTGGCCTACAATGCCATCTCAATGTGCCGTTGGTACTGTTGTTACTTCGTTAATGAACGCTTGTAGGTATCTAAAGACCTCTCACCGCAGCACAAAAGTAAGCTTCAAGTCAGTCTTTTCGTGGCTTATTGGTTTCATTGAAGAGACGGCGCTTACAAATGAGATGAGTGCTCCGACTGTGCGCCGATCGATTAGGCAGGTATGATGAAGTTAGTCTGCTTCAGTGAGCGGTTAGGCTTGTATATTTGCAATCTCCGGCGATCAGTCCACGTGGATTACAGCGCTGCACACTCCTCTTCTTGTGACAAGCCGAAACTTACGATGAAACAACGCCATCCGACTGAATGAAGGGAGATCAATAGGCTGAAACGTCGGCGAACATCAACTATGTTTCAAGGAACACCGTTCACAGACAGGGGCTATAACAGGTATGGGAGTTCCAAATACGTTGGACTAACAGCCATTCTGCTTCAGAAAGCTACATTTGTTTAATCATCTAGTTATTATGCGTCATGCAGACTGCTGTGCCTCTGTTGTAGCAGTGCTTGTTTCAGGTGATTGGTTGTGGAATAAAGTGACTATAGGTATTGCAGTCACCGTGGTCCTATAAAGGAACTGGTTCTTTGTGAAGCGAAAGATGGTCGTGGCTTTGAGATTCAAAGTTTGGATTAAGGAATTTGGTGTTTTATGGATTTCGTTAGATGTGTTTTATGTTTAAGCAGACATGGAACGTCAAAGGCTTTTGAAGATTTCTCTTCTAATACCAAACTTTTTAAAACCAATGTTCAAGGCGATATTGTTCTTGACTGATTCTACTTGCAGATGTGAAGGTGTAATGGTGTTTTGTTAAGATATTATACATTTAGATTCTTATATGTAAGGTTGGACTCTTACTTGTCACTGTGGGAGTCCCACATTAAGGGTTCTCTTCACAACATGAACTACCCAGTGTTTGCTGCTGTTCACGGCAATGCCTTCCCAATTACTAGTTTCGTTTTCTAGAGGGACTTCCTTCGTGTATGTTTGTGTTCAAGATAGTGACTTATTCAAGAACTGCTGCTTTTATCTGCAGGGGCTTCTCCCGTAATTGCTGTTCGCTGTAGGGATTTCCCCAGTACTTGCTGCTGTTCACTGCAGGGATTTCCCCATTACTTGTTGCTGTTCGCTGTAGGGATTTCCCCAATTCTGGTTTCTGTTCACTGCAGGGATTTCGCCAGTAGTTGTTGCTGTTCACAATAAGGATTTCTCCCGTACTTGTTTCTGTTCACTGCATGGATTTCCCCAGTTCTTGTTGATGTTCACTGCAGGGATTTCCCCAGTACTTGCTGCTGTTCGATGTGGGGATTTCCCCAGTACTTGTTGCTGCTCACTCCGATGATTTCCCTATAACTTGTTATTTTTTCAAGAGGGATTCCCTACGTATTTATTTGTGTTCACAATGGGGACTGTCTAAGTACCCGTTGTTTAATGTAGGGGCGCCACCGGCACTTGAGGCTGTACACTGTTTGGAACCACCCAAGCCCCAAGCCCAACCCCTTGCTGCCCCCTCAGTATAATCAGAATGATGTTCACGGTAGTAAAAATGTGATTACGCTGATCACAAACAACAAAACGACTAGAAGTGATGGACTACACTAGAGAAGCGGCAGCAGTGTCGCAGGGTGACACTGGTTGCTCTTGGACGTCATTACGGAGGCGGACTTTCCGCTCATTGTGGCTTCATTGAGTATACCAATCGACACATCTATAGCTTCATAAACTAGGTAATTAGCCGGAATAATAGTTGCGCCAGCTGGTCCCTCTCAACACAACACTTGGTGTTCACAAATCTACCCACACCCTGTACACACTGTTACAGGCACATCACAATAGATGACCTTATCTGATTGTGCGGAACAGACTGTGTGCGTGAGTGGATGTGTGAATGAATGAGTGGTTGAACGAGTGAGTGGTTGGTCTTTGGGTGTGTGTTGGGTGGTATGCTAAATGGTAACCGTCTGAGTCCTTCATTGCTCCTGGCTTCCCTGATATACACATTGATGTAATTAGAATACTGCTCAAACGGTTAAACCCAGCCTAGACGCTTATACAATATAGGGGACTCCAACTTGACGTTACGAGCAAGACGAACTGACTACCTGGTATGTCCTTCTACGCAGGGGCGCTGCCTATATTCATGACAGATGCTACCAGTTGAGAATCAGCTCGCTAATTTCACAGTTGTTACCCGTGAAATGCCCAACCATTGTCCTACCATCTGTTTCACGGTGGCTTGATAAAGCTGTTGAAGCGAAGTAATCTAGAAGCACGAATGAAACATTGGAATTTCAATACATGACGACGTAACACGAGGAGAGACAGGGTGCAATAGGTCTACAGCAACCCATCCTATCGGACTGTCAGGCTCGACGACTCGGTTTAAGATTGGTCGTATTCTAATTGCGTAGATCGATGCTGATGACGTAAATCACTTGATTATATGGCCCAGACTCGATTACTTACAAACATTTACACCAGTGAAAATCCAGGTTAGAATTGATCTTCAGCAACCCATTCTTGTCGTAAGAGGCGACCAACGGGATCGGGTGGTCAGGCTCGCTGACTTATTGACACGTGTCATCGGTTCCCAACTGCGTAGATCGATGCTCATGCTTCCAATCAACGCATTGTCTGGACAACACTCGATTATTTAAAGACCGCCGTCATAAAGCTGAAAAATTGCCGAGTGCGGCGTTAAACAATAAACAAACAACAAACAAACAAAGAGCCAACATTTACTTTATTGCTGACAACAAACAACGAACAAGCAGGAAACCGTACATAAATTCCCGTTTAGCCAATATCACTGTAATGCGACAATAACACTACTGGGTTCAGTAGATACAGTTTGTACTATATGTTAGTCCGACCTATAAATCAAAGTATTAGTCAAGCTTGTGTGGACCCAGCTGGTGGCGCCACCAGTCCTACGCTAAAGAGGTGTTTTGCATGCAACAAGTCCTTGCCGCCACACAGGCGTTTTTCATAATTATTTGAACGTTTTCTCTTTCTGCATCACGCGTCTTTCTAATCGACAGCCCCTGCTGATCTCCACAAGATGTATATAAATCGCCAACGATGTTGCGTGGTGACGTAAACTAGGTTTCACATACCATAATCCGCTTGTGTGACGGCCCCAATCCTCGAGCAGATGGAACATTTTCCCTGAGAGCGGAAGGTCAGTGGTTCTGGTTCGATTCCTAAAGATGTTAAGAGAGTAATTGTTGTTTCCCTGCCTGGTGAAAAGGGGATCGGAAGTTCCAACGTTAGCATACTTTGGTGGAGTAGGGTTTTAATAATATACAGTGTCATGGTATCGGGATCGGGTGGTCAGGCTCGCTGACTTGGCTGACACATGTCATCGTATCCCAATTGCGTAGATCGATGCTCATGTTGTTGATCTCTGGATTGTCTCGTCCAGACTCGACCTGTGGGTCAGCCTAGTGGTTAAAGCGTCCGCTCGTCTCGCTGAAGATCCAGGTTCGATTTCCCACATGGGTTCAATGTGTGAAGCCCATTTCTGGTGTCCCCGCCGTGATATTGCTGGAATATTGCTAAAAGCGGCGTAAACTGAACTCACTCACTCACTGGTCCAGACTCGATTACACGCGCGCACCTACTCACACACACGTACCTACTCTCACGTGCGTACTCCGACACACACAGACAGACACACACACACACACACACACACACACACATATGTCTGATGAACATTGTGGGGCTTGGTATATCTTTGGATTAGCTGGAACTTATTTTTCTGTCTAGTTACATGGATATACTTCAATCTTCAACAACGCTATCTCATGACTACGAATCCCAATGCCTTTGTCAAAAGCTCGCGTTTCTATCGACATGAAAAGTTCAATTTGCAATATGTATCCGCCAGGACTCTAAAGGCAATTCCTTCGCACTGCTATATAATTTCTGGAGCGCCCGGAGCATGTCATACTATTTAATCTGTAACCTTTTAAATCCAACTGACTAATGTGTGCACATAACCTTTCGAGAGGAAGCAGAAACCCCGTGACGGGTACAATTTAACAATACTCCCTTAACAGTTTCATGTAATAAGCGAAATGCGTGTCATGCATACATGCTGAGTCAAATACCTAACAAGCAGCTAGCATCACACTGACAAGGTATTCTCTGTTGATGACAGTGGTCAAAAATGGCTTCAGCACTGACTGCACGGGACTCCAAATGAAAGTGCTAAGTCACTCCTACAGTGTCAACGTTTCACTATTAGACAGAGGTCGAAAGGGACCAGAGAGCCTCGACGATGGCCAACGATTAGGAAGGCCTTCAACTGCCACCATTAAGGAAAATGTTATCGACATACATGATATACAATGTACGTATGGATGATCCACGACTCACCAAACGTGATGTAGCTCGTACAGTAGGCATCTCTCATGAGAGATGAATTCCTACGGATGTAGTGGGCATGACAAAAGTTTCAGCACGCCGGTACTAAGGTTTCTGCCATCTGATCGGAAAAGCTCTCGTGAGAATTTACGACGTGTTGACGAACCTGAGTTGTTGTGCGCTTTTGTAAGCTGGAATGAGACAAGGGTTCACACTACTAGCCAGAGACTAAAGAACAGTAAAAGTAGTGTAAACCTCTAAGATCAGCTACTTCTAAGATGGCAAAGTCTGTTCCATCAGCTGCCATTCCAAAGTAATCCTTCTGGTGTACTACCTCCTAAAGGTCAGATTGAAAGCCTATATGATGCTCATCTTCTTAAGAATATCACGGCTAAACGTAGTGAAAAAGTAACTAAAATGTGTTCTACCAGAACAATGTGCCGAGCACTAGTCATTAGACCGTGCAAGCAATACACAGCCGTAGCGTTGGTCTCATTGCACATCTTCTGTACGAACCAGATGCAGTGCCATGGGATTTCCACTCCTACTCAAAACTGGAGCAAGAGCTGTCTGATAGGCATTATGTAGAGCTTATGCATTAACCATAATGAGAATGACGTAATTGCTATTGATGACTTTCTACACAGCAAGAGAGCCTACATCACCAGTGGGATCCGGGTTCATCATCAGCATTGACTGTGGTGTTCATACCCCGGAACGGACATGTTGAACAATATTTGACAGCCAACAGCACAATCGGATTCCATTGTTACAAGGCTCAATACTTCCTTCCTACATGTAAAGCAGACACGGTGGGATATCCAGGTGGTTAAAGCGTCAGCTCGTCACGCTGAAGGCCCGGGTTCGATTCCCAACATGGGTACAGAGTGTGAAGCCCATTTCTGGTGTCCCCCGCCATGTTATTGTTGGAAAATCAGTTAACGCGGCGTAAAATCACACTCACTCACTCACTCACTCACTCACTCACTCACTCGTATAAAGCATAGCGTGATGAGCTGTTAGACACGGTGTCTGTGCAAGAGGATCCCTGGTACGGTTGTGGTTGCATTAGATTACACTCCATACCTATGGGGTCGTCTGAGATCGGTTTTATTGACTGTTGTAATGTGACTCTAGGTTTATTACCATTACCTCTTGTTGTTTTATTACCAACTCATATATTCCTGGTCACAATTGTCTATTTGGGCAGGGATAACCAAGTCGAAATCATAGGACAGCTCATTATTTGTTCGTTTTAAAAATATGATACAACTCGCATACGAACACTGCAAGCTGATCTCAAATATTAATTTAAAACAATATTGAAGCTTGGTAAGTTTGGTTGCTTGGCTGATCAATCTCCTGTTCTGAAATCACTGTAAAAGCTTGTTCATTCTTTCTGAGCAGCCCATGAACGATCTGTAATGCTACAATTTCAAACTGACAGCTCGGAGGAGTTGCTGAGATCTTCGGGGACATTTCTTTCCCTTGCTGCATCTCCGTAGTGAGGTGCGTTCCCTGCTATGATTACTTCTGACGAAGACATTGTCGCTCTATTGGGAGACAACGGGTAAACATAGCTTCCCTCAAAGCAATCAATGCCATAAGCTCAACTCTGAGGACCGTCCTTCAGTGGTTTGTGCTCGCGCAAGTGTGAAGCCAATTTGCTCCTGACTTCTCAAATCGAGACCAGGAACCTTCCGGCGCTGAATGTCCAGCATATTGTGAAAATGGCTGCCAGCTGGTGAGTTGGATGACAAGGGTGAATGTAGAGCAGTCTATGGTCACACGCTAGTCTGGCTGCTTGTACACCTTGACAGCAAGGCTGGGGAAATCTTGAGCAGGAACTCAAGCTTGTGACGACAAACCAACACTCATGTCTCCTGAGGATTGCCAAGTTGGAAGGTTTGATGTGGTTTTACACACTACACGATCTTGTGATGAAACTTTACCAAGGCATAACTGCACACGACCGTCTCCATACGCACGTCGGACTTCTGTTGCGGAAACTAATTAAATCAGAGGAGTCACTCTACTGCTGCGTATGCGGACAGTCCGATCACGTGTGTAACCTTAAACTAATCAGCGTTGTAGCTCGTACGTAAGAAAACATATTGAAATGTAGAATGATAAAAATAGAGTCTGTTGCGCATTCAAACGCATGATTACTTTTAGAAAAAAAAGTGCGACAATATTGTCACACCCATTCGAACAATCGGTAATGCTCTGTCCAACAGATGGCCCTGCAACAATGCAGTGTAGTACACTTATTGCACCGACTGACACAAACCTTTGTAAGTACATATGCTGCGTATATACATGCATACGGACTGAGCCAAAATCGAAGTGTGATCAGTTATGAAGTGAGTTCTTGTTTTCACAGCTATTTTGCCCTTTGAAAAATGAGTGAGTGAGTGAGTTGGGTTTTACGGCGCATTTAGCAATATTCCAGCAATATCATGGCGGGGGACACCAGAAATGGGCTTCACACATTGTACCCATGTGGGGAATCGAACCCTAGTCTTCAGCGTGACGAGCAGACGCTTTAACCACTAGGCTACCCCACCGCCCCTTGAAAAATGAAATCTGTTGCTGAAGATAGTCAGAAATGAATATTCCTTAGCTACCCTCCTTTTCGTAAGAGACGACTAACGGGATCAGGTAGTTAGGCTTGCTACATGTGTCCATGCATGTCATCGCTATACCTACTGCACATGGTATCAGTCACTGGACTGTTTTGTCCGGATTGTAATACCGCTGGAATGTTGCGGTAATAGAACCGATTGGTAATAGACAACAAACAAACAAGCAAGTCAACAAGCAAACAAACAAACATGCTGCACTAAATAACTGCACACCGGAAGAGCAGGATAGGCTAGCCCGGGTTATGTCAGAATTATGGTGGTTCATTATAGTTTATCACTGTTCGGCATCCTATGCAATCTGTATCGGCAAATAATCGAGACTGGTTAGTCCCTGGCATTGATGTTGTCCCTGCGTGACGTCTACTGTCCATCGGTGTATGCATATCAAGTATTCTATAAGTGTTAATATCTTACAAAACAAAAGAAGGTCCATGTACATATATACTGAGGGAAACAAATAAGGGAACATCACTTCATGGCAGTGTTCCTTTATTTATTCTCAGATTTCCTCCCACAGCGCTATTCAAAGCTGGTGATGAAAATATTAAATGAACGTTTGAATTTTCCTGTGTTCCTTTATTTGTTTCTCTCAGTTTATATGTACATGGACCTTCTTTTGTTTTGTTTTGATCAATCGTCATTAATCACAAACCATACAAGCACATTGCCCCAGGTCATTATACTTGTTTGGTTCTTGCCATGTCCAGTATTGTTTGAAACCCACGGAAACGGGTAACAAGATGCCACAACATGCACTGTAACATAGATCAGTGTCGATGTTCATCTAATCTTCCGGATTTCGTCTCGTCTACCGATATTCAGAACTACAGTCTCAGAGCACGATTTGCGGACCTAAAGGCATCAAAAGGAGGCGGATAAATTCAATAAGAAATCACCAAGGGCTCCTGTTTCTGGGCATAGTTCCATCACAGCAGGTCTGTCGTCTATTATTGTTCTCGGCAACACAGGACATACACAGCGAGTGTATCTCAGCGACCACGCTTATGACAGCTTCCAGAGCAGGTTAGCTTGTTCTCGGCAACTTCACAGGTTCATACATAAGACTGGTACAGGCAAAGGATGTGGGTAATTTATATAGGATATTTATATAGCGCACATATCCAAGCAACTAGTACATGCTCAAGGCGCTGATATTTTCCCCCTCGATCACTGGATGTCAATCTCAACGGCACATAGTATTATCAACCTCAACTCCCCGGGGATCATACAACTCTTGCAACCAATAGGCGCACCGAGTTATTACGGCGTTCTCATCCTTACGAGGTACCCATTCACAGCTGGGTGGACTGGGACGCATAGTCACAGTACTTTGTTCAAGTTCACTGCACGTTTGCACGTATTGATGTGGCCACCATCTGGTCATATACCAACGGATTCGTGGGTTCCTTTAAGTGCACAGGGTTGTGTACTGTACACTTTGTAATGTTTGTAGACTGACTTGTATAATGAGAATATGAATGTAAATTCTTGGTAAGAGCAGCTCTCCCCATGAGCTGTCTGGGCTGCGTGGACCTACAGTTATAAAACTGAAATGAGTTCCCTTTGGGTTCGTTATAATGGTAGTTTACTCAGTGTAGTTTTACGGTCAATAGCACTACAGGAGCACACTGACCAGCAACATGTACCTGAGTACATGCCAGCAATATTGACAAAACAACATCTTTCGTTGAGCCATCTGTCAACACGTTTTTGACACAGTGTTACAGCGTGCGTTAATAGATTTCAGATACTGTTCCGTTGAGTCTCCGTTGCGTTTTAGGGGCGGTATGGTAGCGTTGTGGTTAAAGCTTTCGCTCGTCACGCCAAACCCGGGTTCAAATTCCCACATGAGTACGGTGTCCCCGCCGTGATATTGATGAGATATTGCTAAAAGCGGCGTAAAACTAAACGCACTGACTCGTTGCGTTTTAGTCAGCAATAGGGGTCACGTGACATCTGTATCGGAAGACATACTGACCTTGCCCCCCAACACCAGGGATTCACAACTGATCCTGGTCGTTACATGGCTATCTTGAAAGGTCGCATTCTCTTCGCATTCGTCACGCATTCTTCCCTCAATTAACTAATAGCATCATTCTCTCGTAAGAGGTAGCGTTGTGGCCAAAGCGATCGCTCGTAAAGCAATTGAGTTTTCTGAGGGCATATGTTATACATTCATACATTTGCGACAAGGGTTCCTCTCTTTAAAAGGCGCTGTACATGATGCCTAATGTCATGGTAAATTGAAACGATATGAATAACATTTATGCTTCGTCGTGTCAAATCTAGGATGATCATCCGAAAACCACAGAGATATTATCGGTTACACCAGGGTTTTATCATTAAAATTAATGTCCCAGTTTGATGGCTCCTTTCTTAATAACAAGGGCAATGGGGTAGTCGAGTGGTTAAAGCGTTGGCTCGTCACGCCGAAGACCCGGGTTCGATTCCCCACCTGGGCACAATATGTGAAGCCCATTTCTGGTGTCCCACGCCGTGATATTGCTGGAATATTGTTGAAAAGCGGCGTAAACCATACTCACTCACTCACTCAATCTTTAGTAACATAATTGGGGTCAAGTGGAACTATTTAAAGGAGGCAAAAGGACAGAATAAAAACAATATGTACCCACTAAGGTCATGCGTCTGACGTGCCACATATCCGACTGCATATATACTCCTCAGAATCCGAGTTAGAATTGGTCTTCAGGAACCGAGTCTTGTCGTAAAAGGCTACTAACGGAATCAGGTGGTGAAGGTGACTTGGTTGACAGATGTCATCGTATCCAAATTGTGTAGATCGATGCTCATGCTATTGATCACTGGCTTGTCTTGTCCAGACTGGTCTTGTCCCGCAATATAGCTGGAATGTTGCTGAGTGCGGCATTAAACAAAAAACCAACCAACCGACTGTTTATGGCAGAAGTATAACACTAGCATTGTGCTGGACAATGGTACTCCATCACGTCGAACCCGGAGACACATATATCACAGTTAACAATGGGTCCCTGCAGATGCTTGTCAATGAGACGTCACCCACCGCGCTAGGCTAACACGTAGCTATACGTTATCAATTGAAAACATCTTTGTTCCAACAATTCCCCACAGGCTGTCCCCAAATAGGGAGTCATCCCCCATGAATTTCATATCCAGGATGTCTTACACGGGCAACATAACCAGGAGATATTATATCAAACTGCCTTGGTATTTCCCGTGTACCCGCTTTAGTCCATAAATGGAATCAAATCCTCGCCTTGTCTCCCCGCCATGACTACCAATCTCCAGTACCACCTGCTGCCACAACACAGGGGCAATTACAGAGATGCTACTATATCTGTTTCTGGCGGGGTCCAAAGACAGTCTCCAAACAAGTTATCAGTAGCTCGTCGACTGTACCAACCCTCCCCAGGGCGAGACGGGCACAGTCCTTCCATGCCGTAGTTGACCCTCTGTCTGGTCGATTATATTTATGTTCCTACTGTAATCAGACTGCAATAGGGGAAAGAAGACTGTGGGTTTTAGATTTAACCCCAGGATAGATTTGGTCAGACTGCGGCCCGGAAGAAAGAATAAATATATCTCTCTGGACGGACTCAATTAGGAGATATGGTCTTCTCGTCGGCGTATAAACCTGGATGAGAGTTGCCGATGGTAAAACAACTACCAAATATAATTACCATTGGGAACTTTGGATAGGCACGTTTCTTCCACCATACTGTCACCTTTCTTTCACTTGAGCAAACAAAACAGCGTTTGTCTTACGTATTGCAATACAGATTTTATCATTGTCCCACGGGCGAGCGTATTGGCGTTGATGTGTAAAGAGGGAAGGGTTTACGAAACGTGGCATAATATGTTCAATGTAAGAGCTAACGATTTCGTTCGTATTCACTGGCAGGGTGGTTTTTGTTAAAAAATCCAATTTCAGCACATCAACAATTCTTTAAAAAATCAATTGTAAAACCATTGGTGCCAGTCCATGCAGACAGCCCGAAATAACTCTTCATTTTGCCACGTAGCTAAACACTGCCAAGAGGCCAAACCAATAGGGTATTGCATGATTAGATTGTGAGCCACTTGTTCACTGACAGACGCCTTACTTAAGACTTCAAAGGACTCTCTGTAAATTGTCGACTTGGAATATGATTTCTTTGACGATATGTACGCCTATAGACTTTAATCCCAGCGGAGAACCAGTCTAGACCCGACGTCAGTTCATCAATATTGTGCATTAGTAATAATTCATAGGCCTAGTGTGACATTATTTGTACAAGATCACCACGGACTATGATAGCTCATCACTCAAATGTGTTCGTATTTACTTACAGTTGTCTGATTCTGAAAGGCACATATACCGTTACTATTGTTAAATTAACTGTAATTTGGACTGGGATAGTGGACATGTTTCACAATCCGAAACACTTATGGCATCGAATAACCACAGGTGTTGTGCTGGGAGTTCTCCCTTCCATACATGCGGACTATTTAAGATAAGGAAACGGCATTGGAAAACCTCCATGGACACTTCCCAGATACATTTCGCTGCTATGATACCAGTGAATACCATAATCGCCAATTAGCGACCAATGGGAAGCCAACATAATTCCGGTTGAGATGGCTGTGTTTGTCCCATGGGTGTCAAAAATTGACACGATAGCGCCCTCTAGGGGCTTCCCATAATGCAGGCGGATGGGAGATATCATAAATATTACTTACGCTGTGTGAACGAAAACAGAACACTGCCATGAACAATTGCAAAGAGAGTGTTCGGAAATGGAGCTGTTGTGGACGATAGCGATCCTCCCATAGTTTTTATATTGTCTGTAGCAACTCATCTCGCGGTGAGTTAATACCTTTGAATGTACGCTCTTGATAACTGACACTTCTGTGAAATGTTCGTTGACGTTTGTTAACATAGCATTTATTGCAATTATCGCTCTCACGCCTGTGTGGATATATGTGATAGAGGCATGATGGGTCATATGTGCAGAAAGGTCTTTCAAATCAGGATAATTCACATTGGTTGACACAAAAAAGTAATGTTCAGTAATTGAATTTCTTTCATTTAATTTCCATACATGTCAAATGTGACTTGACAGTTGCAACAAAATGCAATGCGCGTTGAAAGAGTGTGAATTTCAATGTATTTCAGCTCGAATTTTTCAAATATATCAAACTGCACTTAAAGAAAATCGTTAGCTTGGCATATTTCTGTAGAGTGGTTTCAGGCTTTAAGAGCAATTTTATACCCTGCAGAACACGACTCTTTTATATTAATATCCACCACTGTCAATCTGTCATGGCTTGGCCGTGATAACTGATGACGTGGCATCTACTTCATTATAGCTTTACTGTTATCATTGCAACCAGAGGACACTGTCGTAAATATACGCGTGGTTGGATGACTGTAATCATAATTACCACAGAAAAATGTAGAATTTATGTCGGTGTCTATATTAATGTTTTCATCATAAGCAGAGGAAAATGTAATGGTGTATTATCCTCACAAGCAGAAGAAAATGTCATACATACATGCGTACCTGTATTAAAGTTTTGATCACAAGCAGGGGAAAATGTAAAAGAATAAGTGCGTAGCTGTATTAAAGTTTTGATCACAAGCAGGGGAAAATGTAAAAAAATAAGTGCGTAGCTGTATTAAAGTTTTCATCACAAGCAGGGGAAAATGTCATAAACATATGCGTAGCTGTATTAAAGTTTTCATCATAAGCAGAGGAAAATGTAAAAATATAAGTGCGTAGCTGTATTAAAGTTTTGATCACAAGCAGGGGAATATGTCATAAACATAAGCGTAGCTGTATTAAAGTTTTGATCACAAGCAGGGGAATATGTCATAAACATATGCGTAGCTGTATTAAAGTTTTCATCACAAGCAGGGGAATATGTCATAAACATAAGCGTAGCTGTATTAAAGTTTTCATCATAAGCAGAGGAAAATGTCATAAACATATGCGTAGCTGTATTAAAGTTTTCATCATAAGCAGAGGAAAATGTAAAAAAATAAGTGCGAAGCTGTATTAAAGTTTTCATCACAAGCAGGGGAAAATGTAAAAAAATAAATGCGTAGCTGTATTAAAGTTTTCATCACAAGCAGGGGAATATGTCATAAACATATACGTAGCTGTATTAAAGTTTTCACCTCAAGCAGAGGAAAATGTCATAAATATACGTGTGGCTGTGTTAATGTTATCACAGGCAGAGGCAAGTGTCATAAATATATCCGTGGGGATTTCATGTTATCATCACAAGCAGAGGAAAATATCGCAAATATACGTGTGTCTGCGTTAATGTTATCTTCACCACCACGCGAAAATGTCATTAATACACGTGTAGCTTTAATGTTTGTATCACAAGCAGAGGAAACTGTCATTAATACACGTGCAGCGTTAATGTTTTCATCACAAGCAGAGGAAAATGTCATAAATACGCGTGAAATGTTATCATCACCACCACAGAACAATGTCAAAACTACGCGTGAAGTTGTATCAATGTTTTCATCACTAGAAGAGTACAATGGCACAAACATACGTGAGTCTGTGATACTGTTGTATTATTTAGTGCCCCTCAAGTCAATATTTGAGTCAATGTTCACTGCTGTAGTCACTTGTGTCGTTTCGTGGCCTTTATGGATCGAGTTGAATAATTATACTGCAGAGTATCGTTGTTGTAACAATTGTCATAAGGAGAGTTAGTTGTGTCTGTAAGAAATTAGATGATGGTGATGGTGATGATGATGATGATGATGGTGATGATGATGGTGATGATGATGATTATGATGATGATGGTGGTGATGGTGGTGGTGATGATGATGGTGATGATGATGATGATGATGATGATGGGATGCTGATGGTGATGATGGTGATGATGATGATGATGATGATGATGATGATGATGGTGATGATGATGGGATGATGGTGGTGATGGTGGTGGTGATGATGATGGTGATGGTGGTGAAACAACTGCTACCACTGCTTCCGATACTTTCCGATCTCAGACAATTCTATCAACGTGATCTAACCAGCCAAGATCTGCATCGCGCTGCAGCTCTTTAAGCGTAATGATGTCCCACTGAAACTAAACGAGTTCTGTTACCGATAACCTTCTGAAAGCAATAACATGGAACTTTAGCGCATCAAACAGACTGGCAACCTATTCTCATCAAGACACGTCATTATCACAGTCATAAGTGTGAATTAAAATCATAATTTACAAAAAAAATGTAAAAAATGTTTACGCCTAGCTGGCCAACACAATCATAATCTCAAATCTCAAAATAGCAATGTATTGTATCACCATAGGACTCTAATCATCGCCGTCTGGAGGTCACTGCTCGGTCATGACGCAAACAAATGTCCTGGAAATGGCATAATTAGCGAATCGCACAGTAGGGCAAATTAATGTTGCAGCGGAAGAGAAAAAGGACATTTAACGTCTTGGAAAACTGAATACAGTATAGTTGGGCGCGTCAGGGCTGAGTGGGTTTCTTCATCACTCCACTGTGTAAGTTTTCTATATTATTTATTGTCAGTTTCAGCAACTCCTAAGGCCTTTTCCTCGCGATGTAAATGATAAAGCTTGTTCGAAGCGGAGAATGTGTGCTTTATGGTAACTCGGGACGATAAAATTTGCCAGCATCAATTCTCACTCGAAAAAGAATAGACGAGCCGAAAATAAAAGATCACTTAGGACCATACGCCTCGGACGATAATATCGCCAACAAAGGCATGGGACGTGATGGAAACAAACTTAATTTGCCTTTCAAATATTATATTGTGGGGTTCCTCTCTTTCTTTCACCATTCATAGTGACACTAAATATGTAGCTTTCTTTTGTACGTGCCTTATTGTCAATGTGGGCGTCTGATGGCGCATGGTTCGCATCAGCGTCAAACAACGTCAGCGTCTGTCACGTCGTTGGATTGATCTGCACGTAACTCACGCATATGTATGTGAAAAGCCTTGTTAATGATGTTGGTGCTGTATATATTGACATACATTACACGTAACTAAACGACAAGGCGAGCATGTAACAAATGATCAGGCCCCTTGCATATTGTAGTAATCGTACGTAATGACTTAATTGAACAGGTAGTCTTGCACAACGTGTCATAGTACCCATGCGTTGTTGGACCCTGAGGATAAACTCAGTCACAGGTTTGTCTAGTCCAGACCCTATCACTTTTTACGTAGATCGATGATGTTGTGTTCCCGTGAAGATCCAGGTTAGAATTGATCTTCAGTAACCCATGATTGTCGTAAGAGGCAACTAACGGGATCGGGTGGTCAGGCTCGCTGACTTGGTTGACACATGTCATCGTATCCCAATTGCGTAGACCGATGATCATGATGTAAGTCATTGATTGTCTGATGCAGACTCGACTATTTTCAGACTGCGGCCATATAGCTGGAATATTTCGAGAGTGCAGCGTTAAACAATAAACAAACACACACACAAACAAACACACAAACAAACACACACACACACACACACACACACATAGACAAAACCGTCAGATTGCCACACAGCTGAAGCGAACACACAAACATCAGGACTATATTTCATGAAATATAAAACTGATATTTTATTAGATTAAATCGAGAATGAACATATGTATCATATTACGAACATGATAGTGGCATTAGTGGAATTGCGGTATAAAAAACTGACTCGTGAATATTGCGAACAAATCAGATTTGATCTTAGCGTTGGGAATTAACGCCGGGAGAAGTCTTGTTTTGGGATAGCACATAGCGCCTAGTTTGACAGAACACTCAAAGCATTTTTATCCGTTTCCCTTACAATCATTTAAAATAGATTAAGAATATGCACTGTCAGTTGTTACATGATGCAATGTAATCTCTTGAAAGGGTACGAAATCAACGTCCTTTTTACCGTAGTTTAATTATATTACAACGGTGAAGCTTGTTTCTGGAGGTCATAAACGCTCGAAATGATGAATATCAGAGTCATCTAACACTTTGATTAGTCGATTGTGCACCCACATCAAGGATAACCAGGGATTCGAACCAAGGATCTGCGGATTCTTCCTAATACATATGCTCATTGTACTGACTCTCCATATTACGTGTCTTGTTGACATTGGGATTAGTTTCCAAACTGGTATCAAATGTGTGGGAGGATATTACGAGTTCGAATCCAGGATCGACAGAATTATGTTTTTAAGAATTTATTCCCGTGCTGGTGGATTTCATTTAGTTAGTAAACGTCTGAGACTTACATTAGTCCGGGGTTTATCGCACATCAAGAACAACCAGGATGGTATAGCTGGAATATTGTTCAAAATGGCGTAAACCTCAATTCACTCACTCACTTTAGGAGTTCAGTGAGTGAGTGAGTTTAGTTTTACGCCGCTTTTAGCAATATTCCAGCAATATCACGGCGGGGGACACCAGAAATGGGCTTCACACACTTCACCCATGTAGGGAATCGAACCCGGGCCTTCGGCGTGACGAGCGAACGCTTTAACCACCAGGCTACCCCACCGCCCCTAGGAGTTTAGTTTGGATGATTAATCACTTGTCTATTTTAGGGTTCTCAGCAAACCATTTCCTGTGTCTCGATTTAGGTGTTGTGGAATTATAAACCATGGCTGCTTGCCTGGGTCAATCACTGTTATTTAAATCACAACTGACGCATAATGACTTTTCCATACAGAAAACCCGTTAGATTGTCGCTGGTTAAAATTGAGGCCGTAATTGCGAAAGAGTTCGCAAGCAGGTCCCAGTGGGTCAAGCCAGCACCTATTCAAGCATGCCTAAAATTTGCATGTGTAAATAACCTGAAAATACCTCCGTATTGATCTTATTAATCACTCCATTTGATTATCATAATTTTCTCATTCAGAATTAAACAAACCTGAGGTAAAATATCTTGCAAATAATTGGTTACCGAAGAGAGGGCTTTAGCAACGCTGAGTTGCGTTCTCCTGCAAATGGCTATTTAAATAGCCCATACTCTGCAAAATTACTCCTTAAATGGCTGCTTGGTTGTCGGAAACCTGTGATCAATGATAACTTGATTTCAATAGATATTGTGAATCCGTGTGTTAAATTGTTGTGTAAGCTGTCAGAAAGATTCAAACTTGGGATAGTATTCTTCCCGTAATTGTATTGTGAATGTCTAAACTGTTTCATATTTGTGAGATGTACGTTTCATCTGTCATGAAAGTGAGATTACAGAGACAGGAATTCCAGAGTATTTATGATGAGTTATGGCTGGTTTTTTTCCCTTTGAGGAATTCGTTTTTGGTCTTTGAGGATAGGAAAGGATCGATGACCGGATAGAGTAGTGAGTTGAAGAAGTATGGCATCAAGGCAAGCAGTATGACTGCATCCTTTAGCTGCTGCGGCTGGGGTAGTGATCGACACATATGCTGCATCTAGGCCACGTGGATGAGTGAGTTTAGCTTTACGGCGCTTTTTGAAACGTTACAGCAATTTCACGGCGGGGGACACCAAAAATAGGCTTCACATATTGTACACATGTGGGAATGAAACCCGCGAAATAACGCTTTAATCGTCCCCGGTCAGTCATTTTATACATATATAAATGTACAGAAATCTGATTTTTTAGACCACAATGAATCGAGTTAACCGTATTTCGAGTAAGACATGATATATGTGTTTGTCTGAAGACAGTTTTGATAAACATTATTTCTTAGGGGGACAGACCTCAAGGGATGGGGTGGGCGGAGGGTGGAGAGAGAGAGTGAGTGAGTGAGTAGTTTAGTTTAGTTTTAGGCCACACTGAGCAATATTCCAGCTATAAGGCGGCGGTCTGTAAATTTTCGAGTCTGGACCAGAAAATCCAGTGATCAAAAGCATGAGCATCGATCTGAGCAATTGGGATACGATGACATGTGTCATCCTGGTGCGGATATCTGTGTGTGCAAGAATGTGTGTCGCTATATTGTTAAGTCTAACCGTAAATACAAACAAAATTATTTAATTTAAAAAAAAAAAATTGAGTAAGTTTGCTCACAGAAACAGCGCCAATGTATCATGTTTTTGTGTTTTTATGCGCTTCTTAATTAACAGCTTACAGACGACGCCAACCCATACCCATTTAGTGACTTGCAAAGTTTTAATCATTAATCTGTGAAACCACATGCAAAATGTGTGTCGTTGGTATCAAAATCCTATAACTTGTACCCAGCCAAGCTATTGAGTCACGTGATGAAAATTACCGTTACATCTTTTTTACGTCTTGTCGCCTTGGCAACAACTGATTCCTAATTGAACTCACTTGAATGACTTTATCATAAGCACATGTGATTGAATTAATTATACGATGTTGAATTAAGAGCTAACACATTATGCTCACCGAGCTTACTCATTTTCATTGCAATGGTTGGAGCATATTATAGCACCGTTTTCCAGCTCGTACCGTTCTTGCCCCGTTTATTCCCGTTCAACCGGTGTAATCCATCAGCATGTTGTATGCCGTATGTTCCCGTGAGGAAACACACGTCGTCAATATCACTTTATCGACGTTTAATTATCCTTCTAATAAACGTTATTAAATAACAGTACGCAATACCAGGATTTGGGCACCACTCCTCTACTGTAACACTCAAGCTCGTATCAATAAATATAACCAAAGTTGTAACATGAGTCAGAGAGTAGGTAATAAATGACAGCTACTCGTCATTAGACCACGATAAACACTAATTCTTCACTAGAGTTAAAAAAATCAGTTTTCTCATAATACGCAAGCATGATATTATCGTACAAGAATCAAGCATTCAACCTGCATCATGTCCGCTTCAACTGGGTGCTTTGTTGATATTGACGAAAACTGCAGTTGGTCTTTTCCGTCTGTTTCTACCTGTGCACAAACTGTCAATCAAACCAGCTGAAACGTACAATGGTAATCTATATTGTTCGTGAGAGGAGAGCTGTTGAACATTGATCCAGACTTCTAGTGACTAGCCCGTCACCGCGTCCACCTCCCCAGCAGGTAGGGTGCCCAGGGTCATTAGCGCCACGATCGATGACATGTACATATAACCACGAATTTACATACCACTCCAAGTAATCATAAGTCTAGCGTTGCCGTGTCAATGTCATTACGTAATCACGTGCGATGCATGTCAACAGCAGCACTAATTCTTCCAATTTGATTGCAGGAGGTGTGTGCAGGATTTCCTTCCAAGAGTACAACTGCGGACATTAGGTAAGCGACATTTATACACTTTCTTATCTATTTTACAGAAAACAACCAATACAAAGTTACTACGCTAAATTTAATCTGTTCCAGGGCGGCGTTATAGTGTCCTGATTGTTGTGTGGATGAATAAATACATAAAATAGCACTGTATCTTTTAAGAGCATGTGAGGCTCCGCTAGGAAGCCTTCTGGTTTAAGCGTTCACCAGTTTCGTCGGATATTTGGGTTCGATTACCTACATATTAGTGATTCCATATCTGGTGTCTCAGTCAGGGCTTGACTGTTGCTAAAACGGTGCAAAATGACATGCTTGGGCAGTGTCGAAACTTGCAATTGCACCATGTATCAAACTGCTTCCAAATTGACAATACAGCAAATATCTTCAATTGACATTTAGAAGATGAAGATGGGATGATGAAGAAAAAACCCAATTTTATAGATGCAGAATATCTTTCGGTGTAGAATATCCTTCATGTATATATTCTCCTTGTGCATAATGTTGTGTATAACGGTGTTGTCATCTACACCGAAACGTCACATCTATTGCAATGAAGTTGTCTGTTCATAAAACTGTTCTTCTTCAATATATCAAATGTTTCAATGTTTATCTATGACGTTGTTGAAGTCTATTCTTGTCCAAAATTACACACATGGTCATCGTTTATGTATGCTTGTCAGAAATCTTTCCCCTGCGGCTCCAAGTTGTCAATGAATGATCGGTTTGTAGTTTTATGTAGCGCGTGGGAATATTTAATGGATTACGGACACTCTGGTTCATCCATATGAAATTATTCCCGAGGCTAGTGGCCCATCCGTTAACCTAAATACGGGCAATTTGAATACCGTGCCCACCATATGAAAGTACTATCTACAATAGCAATGTAGGCGATTAGTACACTGGCTAACTAAATGTACTGCAGTATTAAACGTAAGCTGACAGGCCTGCTAACAATGTGATTCACCTTCTATGAATCTCCTGTCGGTTATTGTCCCTGAGGCTGAGTTGGAAGGGTGTTTTTTTAAGTGGCTTTTATCACAATTGTAACCATATCATTGATGGCTGATTGGCTATACATATTGCACCCACATGGAATCGAACCTGGCAAACGCCTTAACCACATGCATTTACTGTACAATGACAAAACAATTAGCATGTGTGTATATAACATTCCGGCACAAGGAAAACACATCATTCTACCGCATGTAAAATGTATAGTATATTTTACGGTTTTATATAAACTATTTCAGAATATACAAGTGCACGGTACTAACATATGTATATAAACCATTCTAGTTTGGTCAAAAACCATTCTAGCATATGTATATAATCCATTCTGGTTTAGTTATAGAACTATTCCTGAATAGTATATAAATCATTCTGGTTTGGTTATAAACCATTCTGGCATATGTATATAAACCATTCTAGTTTGGACATAAACCATTCTGGCATATGTATATAAACCATTCTGGTTTGGTTATAGAACTATTCCAGAATATGTATATAAATCATTCTGGTTTGGTTATAAACCATTCTGGCATATGTAAATAAACCATTCTAGTTTGGACATAAACCATTCTGGCATATGTATATAAACCATTCTGGTTTGGTCATAAACCATTCTAGCACAGGTATATAAACCATTATAGCATACGTAAAATACATCATTCTACCAAATGTACAAATGTATATAAACCTTTACGGATTGTATATAAACTATTACAGCATATGTGAGTACATTGCACTAGCATGTGTATATAAACCATGCTGGTTTGATAAGAAACCATTCTGGCAGATGTGTATAAACCATGATGGTTTGGTAATAAATCATTCTGACATATTTATGTTATCCTAACTATGGCATATGTATATAAACAATTTACTTTTGGTTGTAAGCAACTCTATCATATGTATTCTGTCATATGTATATGTAAATGAGTGAGTGAGTGAGTGAGTATATGTAAATAAATCATAAGATGCCTCTGGTGCCATGTTAGCTGACGAAATAAGTGCTCAGTTAATGTCACATTGTATTTGTCTACGTTAACAATAATGCAGCTTCGTCCAGTGGGACTTTTTCATGACTGTATATGTCATGACTCTGCCAGAGTATAACCATACTATAAGCCATTGTAGAATCCTCTCTGTTGAATTGACTGTCCCCCATCCTGATATTGCTGGAATATTGCTCCAGTTGGGGTAAAACCTCACTAAGTCACTCACTCACACACTGACTCACTCACTCAGGCATTACACAAGTATCACCACACCAGTTAAGTACAACTATCGTTGTCATAAGAAGAGACGATCAAGGTCATGTTGCCCTGTGAAACATGTATTTCAGCTGATCGCATACCTCGTCTCGTCGATGCTCACAAAAGCAACAAAATACACCATTGAAATCATTTATGTATAAACCTACTCTGAATAGTTGTGCCATATGGTAACAACTATATATAGCACCTGACACAATCATTCAACGCATGACAGATGATGTATTTTAGTCTGCATTTTATTACATCACGCAGTGACCATACCCACGACAACAGTTATGACCTAAATAGAATATAGTAGCGAATTACACATAGAGGAGAATGTCATATGCATGGTTCTGCTTCAAAACTACATTCTAACTATTATAAACTATATCGATAGAATATATGTGTGAGTGAGTGAGTTTAGTTTTACGCCGCACTCAGCAATATTCCAGCTATATGGCGGCGGTCTGTAAATAATCGAGTCTGGACCAGACAATTCGGTGATCAACAGCATGAGCATCGACCTACGCAATTGGGATACGATGACATGTGTCAACCAAGTTTGGGGCGGTGGGGTAGTCTAGTGGTTAAAGCGTTGGCTCGTCACGCCGAAGACCCGGGTTCGAATCCCCACATGGGTACAATGTGTTAAGCCCATTTCTGGTGTCCCCCGTCGTGATATTGCTGGAATATTGCTAAAAGCGGCGTAGAACCAAACTCAGTCAGTCAGTCAGTCAACCAAGTCACCGTGACCACCTGATTCCGTTAGTCGCCTCTTGCGACAAGGATGGGTTACTGAAGATCAATTTTAGCCCGGATCTTCACGGGTTGGAATGTATGGAAAAGGCTGACTGTAAAACATTGACGTTGGAAACTTGCTATGTCTGATGCACCTGGTACCATCAATGATTTTCAGCGACCCATTCATATAATTTCAATCGCTATTCTGCCTTTTACGTCCAATAGAATCTGTTTATGCAGATAATAGAGACTGATTATCTTCGGGCGTTGGCGTATTGTATGAGTATTGATTATTTATTGATGTCACACCATACGCTTGCTAAAGTGCAAACTTTGAGTTGAAGTTGTAAAAGACCACCGGAGTGGGTGGAGTGGAACTTCCACGAACTTCCTTATCGAAAAAAACATCTTGTCCCAGAAATTAATTGATTGTTTGTTTGTTATTTTACGCCGCAATCAAGCTTTATGCGAGCTATATGGCGGTGGTCTATAAATAATCGAGTTTGGACCAAACAATCCAGTGATCAACAGCATGAGCATTGATCTTTGCAATGGGAATACGATGTCATTTGTCAACAAAGTCAGCGAGCCTGACCACCCGATCCCGTTAGTCGCCTCTTATGACAAACATGGGTTGATGAAGACCAGTTCCAACCCAGATCTTCACGGGTCAGTAAATACTTAGAAAAACACGACACGATTTTGTCACAAAAATGACATTGATGCAAAGTCATTTTACCCCAAAATGTTAAACGCATAATTTTTAGTGAACAAATCATCTGGTTTTGCTTCCCTACGCCATCCCTTACCTCTACCGAATGATTCACTAGTCGCTCCGCAATTTGTCCACCACACAGCTGTTGTCGTTGATGTTGCGTTGATGTGCAGGTTCATGTCGTCGTTTAATGTAGCAGACACAAGTGCTGCTACAGTGAGTCGATTTGAATAACGTGTTGTCCAGTATCACGATGCATTGAACGGATAGTCTTTATTTGTAGGGTGTATGGTGAATATTGATAGTTATTGTCCTGTCATCTGGCCAAGATATTGATGCAAGAGTGATACAATACCTGTACAAGAATCTGTATTGAGACGTCGCACTCACGAAATATAAGAAGTTTCTATCCCAAAAGTTTGAATCAATATTGTATCTCCACCTTGTTACAAAAATGTATTTCTTCGTTGTTTCGTATGTTGCAAAATAGGTAGCGGTGGTGTAGCCTAA
Organism: Haliotis rubra; assembly: GCF_003918875.1. NCBI lineage: Eukaryota > Metazoa > Mollusca > Gastropoda > Lepetellida > Haliotidae > Haliotis > Haliotis rubra. The sequence continues at coordinate 512,240 of NW_025767116.1, forward strand.
TGGTTAAGCTGGAGGCCGTGGTTCGATTCCCCACATGGGTACAATATGTGAAACCCATTTCTGGTGTCCCCCGTCGCGATATTGCTGGAGTATTGCTAAAACCTGCGTGAAACTTTACTCACTCACTCACATTTTTTTAGAAGCAGCAGCGTCTCCGCACTCGTATGCAACAGACCTTTATCAGAACTATGTCCAATGGAATCTGAGACTGACATGGCTTTGGCGTTACCGTTTCCCATTTACGTATAGAATGTAAACTACTCGTAATGTTATAATTGGCAAGGTAAATTGACAGATTATAGACAGGATTTGAAAATCGGTCCATTTCATGTTAATCCCGGCGTCTTGTGCGACTGATGGAAACCCGCTGAGTGTGATAATATGAAACTAATCTAACTCTACGGTGCACAGGCAGATGCAGATGGAGTTTATCACGTATCTGACATTGGTCCACATGCTGGGGTAGAGTGGTATTTTAGTCGCGGACCACGTTGACAAGTGACTCGCTAATTTCGCTGCACTCGCGCGTCGCGTATTCTCATAAGGGGATTAACGGCTATTGAATCGTTGAAAGCTCTCTCGATTTTAGACGTGAACGCTTGATGTCGACTAATGGACGTGCATACTGTATCGGTGCAACAATTCCAAAGAGTTGCATAACGTTAAGCTAACACTCCCACCTACCTGGCAACTCCCAAGTAGCTCAAATGCATTTCATTATACGTTATATAATATACACTAAAGAAAATTATTATTGTCTTCAATAACAGCATTAGTAGTTTGGGTAGTACTGTAGTAGCACATTGCAGTGGTATCTGTGGAAATACTAGTGTAGTTGTGGTAGTGGTGGTTATAAAGTAGTAGTTTAAATGAAGTTAGTAGTAGCGGTAGTATTAATATAGGCATGGTATTGTTGCAATATTGGTAAACGCGGCGTAAAACCATACTAACTCACGCATCTTCCTCAGAAATATTTATACACATGTACAAAAGTATCGCAACTCCTATTATTTTCAACCCAATTTAGCCATATATATTCATATCATAATTATATCTTTTTTGATTATTGTGACACTTTGTTCGCGCCACAAATTGATTTTAGATATGCACGTGTTACGATCACAGGCGAGCATCACGTGTAATACGTATAACCGTCACTAAGCAAATGTCAATTTTTTGTAAACTGATCTTACAGCTCGATAACCAATTGATTTCGTTGTTGATAAACAAATAGTGGGTCTCCTCAAATGACGACTGCTCAAAGATGGCAATTAACTGGTATGCAGAACGCTGGCATATTATTGAAGGCTATGGTAAGAGATTCTGATTGTCAGCAAGCGACTGTCCGTTGCTATACGACGAGCTTAGAAACACTGCAGGTGCACACTGGAATTGTTTTGGAGCGAGTACCGTTTGGCGTGGATTCATTGGTGGTGTGGGGTGCCTCTCACATGACTGTAAACTTGAAGTTTTACGATCAGACAAAATCTGAAACAGTGGTACATCGCTGCAGTCCTAGAAAGCAAAGCCAGAATTCACGGACGACAATGTCAGGCCAAGCCGTGCACATTGGTGACGTATTACGCCGACAGGCGATAACAACTGGACCATGGCCCCCCAGTAGTACACATCTCTATCCAACAGAGCATGCTTTGGGCATTTTGGGTCGCAAAATACGCCTGAGAGATCTTCAAGTAGAAAATCGTGAAGTATTGGAACAAGCCCTCTATCAAGAATGGAATGCCATACCACAACGTCAAATTCAACGTGTGATACAGTCGTCAGTGCAAAGAAGGGTTATGGATGTTATTCCAGTAGGCAGAAGTTACACCAGAAATGAACATTGTGATCGATTATTGATACTTATGGGATTTATGGGATCTTGAGTGAGTGAGTGAGTGAGTTAAATTATAAAATCACTTTGGCAATATTTCAGCCATATCGTGACTAAAACAGTAAATACTTTATACTTTTATTTTATCAAATATTCATCGCGATAGTAAGTTAAACTGAGGTTTGGATATGTTCCTATGCTGTGGTGATAACATATAATTGCAATTATGAAAAATGTGGGGTGTTGCGATACTTTTTCCCATTTGTATACATTATCCATCCTATATTAAACCCGTCTGTCAGCTATATCTTGACTTACAGGTTACGTTTGAAATAGAACATTCTTTCTTTCATCTTTGTCATTGTCGATCAACATGACGTATCGGTTTGAATAAACTGTTATCTATGACAGTCCGGGGTCTTTAGATCAATTGAAATCCAAACCGAAATTGACAATAAAATACCACACGTGGTGTGTGTGACGCATAGCGACAGAAGACGGAATCAATCATATTCAAGTTGACCCGATGTTGCATACTAAATTTGAAATATACAGTAAATCCGTCAGCATTATGATCACAACAGCCTACAATTTATGATGATTTGGTAAACTGTACAGGCAGACTGTTTATGGCCGGGTTTGAATGTCACATAATTATCATATGTGTTTACGAGTTGTTGACAGAATACTTTATTGTTCAAATTTATTAGGTCGAACACACTGAACAGACTGTTGCTTTGCGATTGACATACGGGAAATTTCATACGCATTATCGAGTAAATTTTAATGCAATATTTCAGTTTTGTCAAAGTATGAATAGAAGCTCAATAGACCAGTGATTGTCGTGAACACATGCAATGAAATGCCGCTTACATTACGTGTACCATATGCCGCTTGTCAAAGGACTGTTTCGATATGTGTCACTAGGATGAAATTTATGCACTTTTTATGGTAATTTATTCCGAAAGAATGTCGAATATTGACTTGAGACTCAGATGTGTTCGATGTTGGGCTTGTTTGGAAGGTGATCATTGTTCAAAACGGGTAATGTGAGTAATTGACATGGTCACTTTTATTTTTGCCACCGAGGCTGAAAACACGCAATTAGGAGCGAACGCTTGTTTGAAATCCTCGGCTTGATTGTTGTGAGGTGTTTACGAGGAAAAGCTTGTATTTTTGCAAAAGGTTCTGCACATCAACGGCCAAACCCGGTGCGTTTGATATTAAAATTGCAGGTCGGTTGAAGGAATTGAGGTATTAATCACCATTAGGGCGCTAGGCCGTGTCACATTCGTCTTGCCGCTTGAATTTGCATTGTCTCCGTGAAGTAATGATCAAAGAATATAAAAGGGACGGCCGTGTCAACGTCGTTGATGGAGAGCAGAACCGGAAACACCGTGGAGAAACATGGCACTCACAATTGCGCCAAACGCAATGTTTGAAGTGACTTAGAGCGATCGTGTAGGTCATCTCAACCTAGACGTAGACATGTAGCTAGCTGACATACGACATTTACATTGGATCAGAACAGAATCAATGTCTTCAAGGTGTAGTGTAGTGTAAATAGGTAACAGCATATGGGGGAATATATAATCTTAAGAAAAGCGTAGTACATGTTGGAGTGTATATAGTATATATACTATTCACACTTTGCTAAGGATAAAATCATGTATTCAACAGAAAACTATTATGTGGGGTCAAATCTGGTTTAAATACCTAAGTCTATTTTAAGCATGAATTTTAGATTTCAGTATGTCATTGCATCTGTGGATCCCATACCTGCTATTGAATGTGTTGTTTATTTGTCCATGATTCGTTCCATGATTACAAAATGGTTGATTGGTGCCATGAAAACCATTTTCATGGTTACTCATGTATCAAGTGCATAAGGTTAGATTAAAGTGACTATTTGCCTAATGAGGGGTACCATATTATTATTTATCCAGTTTTAAATGGATACAATTTCAAATTATGAATCTACGTTTAAGTAAAGTTGTCTTAGCAAAGTGTGAGTAGTATATATTGGAGTGTATATGAGATATATTGTATGAAGGAAACATTGTATGAAGGATATATTGTATGCTACAAACAGTGTATGAAAGGATATATTGTACCTAGGAAACAGTGTGTATATAGGAAATAGTTTATGAAAAATGCGTTGTACATGTATAAAGAAAATGATTGACGTAACATGTATTGCTTAGATGAAACTTTTTATGAAGGGTTGATTGTATTCTGAAAGAGTTTATGAAAGAAGAATGTATTATTCAACATAGGAAATAGTGTATGCAGAAAACATGTTTTGTTTCTATCCGTCAAGGAAGCCCTATGGAGGTAATTAACTGTCATGTTATGCTCTTGGGAATTAAAGGTTTTCAGAAATAACTTGGCCTTTCAATAATCCTCGGTACTGATCGTTATAAGTTTCTGTCAGCTCATCACCCACGTGTTGAGAAATTCTGGATTCTGATTCCGATTTAAAATTTCTGCAACTTGTTGAATATTCCTCATCGATCCATCCATCATTCTGTGGTGATATTGATGCCTCGCATCAACTTGTTCACATTCGAAAACTTTAATATTAGTTTACTGAGCCGCTGTAACGCAACGTCAACACATGTGACCCACTTTAACTGACGTTCTCGCGGGAATATTTGCTTATAAATATTACATTTGTTAAAGTTAATGCATTAAATTCAACCTTGCGATTCTTACGATTTTGAATGTTGTCTTTGTAGATGTAAGTAATACAAACATATAAAGTGATTCTAACTTTGGACCTGAATAGCGAACTATTTTACACAATCCATGTATCGTGAAAAGGTCACTTGTTGCGTAATGCTATATTTGTTTTGAGTTACAAACTGCTGGAAATTTCGAAGGCAGTAACGATGGGGTTTAAAATAGTTCGCGGCAGTTGTGATTATTGGAAAGAAAGATAATAACCAACTCGAAACTAGCAATTACGGTGTATCTTTCCCTTTGAATTTTTGTCGTAAATCGATAGCCTGCCTCTCTTGGGATCTGTGACATGTGATTATGTGACAGATCCCATACAGGAAACGCTGTATACATGGTATGTTGCACACAAGAAACACAGATTATGAGGCATATACTGGAAATAAGGAAACAGTTTATGAGGCTGACTATAACAAATTGTTTATGAACGATATCGCATGCTTGAAACAGTTCATGAAGCATTTGTTGTGTACAGGAAACATCGGTGCATGTATTGCACATGAACACATGGAACAGTTCATGAAGCATACATTGTATTATGAAAACTTAGATAACCAGGAAGGCATATCACATATAGGAAACAGTTTCGAGAGCTTGATATATAGGAACCACATTAAGAAACATAAATTGCACACAAACTTTAAGAAATATAAATTGCACACAGAAATCAGTTTATGAAACATAAATTGTACATTGTAATCAGTTTATGATGTATACTACCCATCAGAAGTTTAGACTCACTTAAAGCACTCACTATATGTTATGTATATATATATGTATATATATGTATATATATATATATATTTATATATATATATGGTTACATTGAAGATGAATTTCTCCACAAACTTGGGAGAACCACCTGAAAACCTTATGCGGATGAATTGCAAGAGGATCGTGTATCAATTGTTGAAAAGCATGTGCAAATATCGTGCACGTGAACAGCCGCGTGTTAGGGTAAAGTTTTGTTAAGAAATCGACAATTTTCACTGACTTTTAAGTGGCTACGTTTACACTAGTGAGTCTAAACTTTTGATGGGTAGTATATATATTGCATACAGGAATCAGTTTAGGGAGGATGCGTTGTGTGTATGGTGAACAGTGACTCTGTTCAGGATATGTTGTAAATTGGATATACAGTGCAAGGGGATGAGGTGTAGAACTGGGGACTGAAAGAATAACTCGCCGGAACATATATAGGAAACAGTTTATGAAGGAGACATTATAATGAGGAAACAGTTAATGAAGGAGTGAGTGAGTGAGTTAATATTTAACGTCACATCGGCAATATTTCAGCCATATCGTGACGAGAACACTTTATATCAACATTAAAATCAATAAATTTAGAACATAAAAAATATGTCATCGAAGGACAGTAAAACTACTAGAGTATCACAGCTCTTAATTTAAAACTAGCATGCAATCATAAATAGATATCACTATAGACAACAATGCAATATAAAAACGGGCTATTGATCACCAGCAACTGAAGGCTGATCACCATGCTAGGGACCATTGGGACTTACAGTACTTTGGCTACCTGCATGGACCCTAGCTGGATTTATATCAACTCTCAGCAGCTGGCGAGTTTGGTCAAATTTAGTTAAACTTAAAATGACAAAAATGCTACATCATATTCACATATTTAGGAAACAGTTTATAATTGATATATTGTACACAGGAAAAGGTTTATGAGCGATATATTATGAAACGGTTTATGAGACATATATTGTACATAGAAAACAGCCTAACAGATGTATATTGTACAGAGGAAACAGTTTATGAGACATATATTGTACATAGAAAACAGCCTATCAGATGTATATTGTACAGAGGAAACAGTTTATGAGACATATATTGTACATAGAAAACAGCCTATCAGATGTATATTGTACATAGACAACAGTGTATGGGAGTTATGTTATGTAGAGGAAACAGTTATAACAGGAAGCGTATTGCTGTCAAGACTATATTTCCCTGAGTACATGGTAACCAGTGGGCTGACACACACCATGCAATGTGTTGCAATACTTCATCAGTATGCAGGCCCACGAAAACGAATTTCATCGGTAAAGATTCCTACAGAGACATCTAATTCATTTTTCATGGCAATGTCTGTGTGCATTACTTGTTATAACGTACTATGTTATTGAAGCGGGTTGATCGGCCGTGGTTGATTGCTTTGTGATAGCACGCATAATACTCCAGTCACAATGGGTTTATTGATGATGGTAGCGATCCCGTGGCGTCCACAAAACACATGGATTCTGCAAACATGGGCTGCCATTGGTCTGTAGACGCGCGCATCTTTCAGGATCGTAATACATTCCCTGAACTCTGAGAGTACTGCCTTCAGTTCATATTGTTTGAAATGAATGGATTCAAGGAGCGTAGTTGTTGTTATATAAAACACACCAGTCCCATTCACAGAACACCAATGGCCTGAGTCGATATATCGACTTGTTGGCGACAATTATGCGAGTTTATCGCATGATTGCAGTACAGTGGGCTGGCTTGTAGACGGGAAGAATAACTAGCTGTAGATATGCAGCGAACAGTTTACGAAGGTTATACTGAACATAGGAAACGTTCTTTGAAGGATTGTATATCAGAAACACTTTTTGAAGGAAATATTGTATATAGGAAACTGTGCAATTGGTAGTTTGAAGAGGGGAACAATAACTAGCTGGTAGACATATAGGAAACAGATTACGAAGGGTATGCTGTATACGGGAAACTGTCCGTGAAGGATATGTCGTATATAGGAAATTGTACAATGGTTGTAGACGGGGAAAATATCTAGCTGTAGATATATAGGAAACACTTTGTGAAGGATATATTGTATGAAAGGAACGTTTTACTAAGGATGTACTCTATATAGGAAACAGTTTATAGCGAATATATGGTATGTAGACGTATATGGAGGAAATATTTATGAAGGAAACGTTTTAAGAAGGATATATTGCACTTATGAAACACATTTAGATGGATATACTGCATACAGGAAATAGTTTATGAAGAATACATCGACTTGAAAAATACATATTAAGGAGGTAGTGTACATAGAGAGGAGTGTGTGTAGGATTTACTGTATAGTGAGTGAGTTAAGTTTTACGCCACACTCAGCAATATTCCAGCCATATGAGGGCGGTCTGTAAATAGTCGACTTGTTCACATTCGAAAACTTTAAAATTAGTTTACAAGCCGCTGTAACGCTACGTCAACACGTGTGACCCACTTTAACTGACGTTCTCGCGGGAATATAAATATTACATTTGTTAAAGTTAATAAATTAAATTCATCCTTGCGATTCTTACGTTTTTTATTGAAAAATACATATTAAGGAGGTAGTGTACATAGAGAGGAGTGTGTGTAGGATATACTGTATAGTGAGTGAGTGAGTGAGTGAGTGAGTTAAGTTTTACGCCGCACTCAGCAATATTCCAGCTATATGACGGCGGTCTGTAAATACTCGAGTCTGGACCAGACAATCCAGTGATCAGCATCATGAATATCTATCTACGCAATTGGGATACGATGACATGTGTCAACCAAGTCAGCCAGCCTGACGACAAGCATGGGTTACTGAAGATCAATTCTAACCCGGATCTTCACGGGTGTAGACTGTATAATGTGTATCGAAAACAGTTTATAAAGGATGTGTTGTGTGTGGAAAACGATGGATGCAGTGTATATTGTACAGGGGAATCACTTACAGGGGATATTTTGATTAATATATATTATTCAAATGTTAATTTGAGCCCTTGGTTACATTATACTACATACTTCATGTTTTGTTTTTTTAAATTATGATATCTGACTACATGGAACTAACATGGACAGGCCATCACTGAATCTTGCAGTTTTCTTCAAGTCATTGTATAAGGTTTGAAAGTCATTGATTTTCTGTCATATGAGTTACGCCATGTCTCATTGACAAGGGAATACTACTTTTTTTATTTATATTTTTTAAAAATCATTTTATTTGTTCCCAAAATTGAGTACAAGCATACAACGTGTGGAGCCCCTATATAGTTAAGCAATAAATGCATAAATACATGATCAAAGTTCATTGGGTTCAACAAAAATGTTAGGTCAACTGATAGCATAGAGAGAATATACTCCAGTAAAATTATTCTCCTTTGATTAAAGATTACGTCAGAAATTAAATATTGAGAATAAAGGAAACCATTTGTCTGAAAATTTATCAGATTTATTGTTCCTTCTGGATATAAAATTTTCAACCGTATAAATGTCTTTCAAAATTTTAAAAAAATTATTAACTTTTGGAATTATTTCTTCAAAGTGCAAGTATATATATATTTTTTTGCAGATAAGATTATATGATTTAGTAATGGCTTATTTCCCAAAATTCCAAACCAAACCAAAGTCTTTGTTATTTCAAATTTCTGTATATTTGGGATTATCCAGTTTTCAAGTTCCTTCCAGAAGGTTTGGGCTACAACACATTCCCAATATACATGACATAAAGTTTCACTATCAACATTACAAAGGCTACATACTGCATTGTCAACCAGTTTCATTTTCATAAGTTCTTTTTTTGTATAAATAATTCTGTGCAAAAATTTAAATTGAAAGTCTAAAAGTTTTACATCTTTCACATTCCTTCTGCAAATATTAAAAATCATACGCCAATCAAAATCAATATCGTAAAATAAGTTTTCCCATTTTAGGCAAATATTAGGTTTAATATTGTCAGATAAGAGTTTATCATAAATGGTCTTGAACCTTTTTTCAAATCCACAAAATCTTTATGAAGAAAGTTATCATCCAGATCATATTGTTATGTATATTTCTGTATTGTTTTATGGTCAATTCCATGATTCAGGTATGATATAGAAAACATATCGAAGATCCATATATGTACCTCTAATATCAAATTTGAGCTTCAGATCTTCAAGAGACATAAAACCATCTTCATTACAAAGGTCCTTGATTGTTAAAATTCCATTTTTAGCCCAATGCCTGATAAAGTGATTTGGGTTTTTGAAATTATTATTCAGCCATAAAGGGAATACTACTTACCTGACAAAGGTAAGCATGTAGTACTTCTGTTGGAATGATGAATGATCGTGTAAATATACACTTGGAATTAAACTACAGATATAAAACAGAGAAGAGAAACGTTGTCTTTGAGAATTCTGTTTTTGGTATACTAAGTAACTTGCTGAAAGGATTAATGGTGATTAATGGACCACTCTTCGGTCCGATGTTGTATCAAATTCATAGATAATATGCATGGGATATATTCAGGGTGCTCTTTAACAAACTTTTTGTATACAAAAAGTAAAGCAATCCTGAGTGCCATCCAGCGTCCCAAATACAATTTTCGCCCTTAAGTTGGGGTGGTTTGTTTGTTGGTGAACGCCGCACTCAACAATATTCCAGCTATATGGCAGCGGTCTGTAAATAGACGCGTCTGGACCAGACAATCCAGTGATCAACAGCACAAGCATCGATCTGTGTCAACCAAGTCAGCGAGCCTGACCACCCGATCCCGTTATTTGCATCTTACGACAGACCAATTCTAACCCGGATCATCACGGATCTGCCCCTAGGAACAGACCCTATTTTCTAAGTATCATTGAAGTGCTTTGTGAGAAAGAGAAGTAAATTTTATGCAATTAAGGTAATCACTCGTTGATCGAGATAAAATATCTTCAGATAGCAGAGTTGAGCTTTTAATGTCCACTAAGATCTTTAGATTTACAGTCTTGTTTCAATAAACTCCAGGGATGCCTGAAGGCTTCTCGGCTTTGTTTTCAAATTATGATACTTTACCAGATGGAACAAATTGATAAGTTATCAGTGCAAGTTATCTTGCAACTTCCTTTACGTCATTATAAAACAAGATTTTGAAGACTTTTGAATTACGTCATGTCGAACTGACTAGGGAACACTGCTCCACTGACAAAGGAAGCATAATTCCTTGTAACATAGTGGTAATGCGTTATTGTTTGAGCTTCATGCCCAACGCCATCAATTCTTTGAGAAGCAGCGTTGTGGTTTATTAAGTTGAAATGAACTGCTCACATATCTCCTATCTCTCTGTGCATGCTTGTTTGGAAAGATTATCAATCGATTTCTCTAACGATAATTGTGTTCTGTTTGTGCGGAAGACAATATAGCCATGTAAGCCGAATCCAGTAGCCTTGTACGCAACTCTTCGGCAATAGCATCATGCGGATATTAACAATTTCGAGAAAAACATCCATCTATTGAATTTAGGTTTCCTTGGTAATGAGACTGCCCGCGTTTATCTGCCGCTGTGACGGCCCTCCTCCGATGTCAGTCTGGGCAGGGTGGAGAGGTCCGATGCTTGCACTCAATGGCGCGGTTACGGTTTGGTAATAGACCAGCGATTTGCCGAGAAGGAATTGAGCTATTACGTCCAAAATGTACCCATGATGCAGTGCTATATTTCAGCAAATGAGTGGCAATGGGGATGTAAATACCAGTCAGTTGGTCTGTAAAACATTAAAGGAATGGTTACTTGGGCGAATTATACGTATGACTGAGAAGCGGGGTTACGCACTGCGTTGAACGTACGGTTTGATCTCGTTACCATCAACACTTTGACAGCGGCTACCCGTGGAAGGACTTAGATATTTGGGTATACTCAGTTCGTTATATCGACAAAATTTAATTCGTTTTTTAACCCATGCGAGGGGCAATGAGGAATGTGTTTCTGAGGAGAAGCAGGTCGATGCGTCCCTGTGTTTGGATACCAACTAAATGAAGACGAAACACATATTCTCTCCGATTATGCCTCTTGGTTTGACGTCCCTGTCCTTCTTGATCTACCCGAACATAAACCATTCATTCAAATGAATACTTCTCTGATGCCAGACAACCCAATTTGAATAGTAATTCTATACGTATATTCTATGTTAATTTCATACATTTGAAGTTAAAATATGTGAGAGAGGAAAGAGTTAGCTTGGGTACAACAGAATATACAGCAAAATGATATGCCATACTAAATGATAGCGTGCGTAATATGTGTCCGTAAATGTATGCATTATCTATGTGATTTCAAATATACACTTGAACCTGAAAAATACTTAAATACGAGAGAGAGTGATATATTTTACTTGATGTTTTGTTGAAGCAGAGTGAAACTCTTTGGTACGACTTTGTACCATGTTGACCCAACAGTCAGATACACTTAGGCACGATCTTGTATCATACTTCTAGATATTGTGCCTGATATATGTGTCCAGTCTGATGGCTACTCCAACAGTTTCTGGACCAAATACTTTTGAGAACAAGAACATCCTCCCCCGCATTCTCAGTCTAGACGTTTTAATTAGTGCTTTGTGAGAAAGAGACATGAATTGAATATAATTAGGGTAATCACTGATTGATCGAGATCATAAATCTTCAGTTAGCAGAGTAAAGTGGAGTCGGAATGTGTCTGTCCACGGGGTCCATTAGCTCAATAGTCGAGCTTCAACAAAACCTTCCATCAACGCTGGCAGAAGTCTTCCTTGATACGCTTGGCTGTGGAATGCCATTTTGTTACAATGGTTATTTAATAAAACACAAATTATATTTCATTTCTATCAATTTAAATTTACAAGGTTATTATCCAATTAGTCAACAAATGTAGTTCTCGCCCACACGAACGGTATTTTTTGAAGGCACACTTTCATGTTCTTGTTCACAGAACGTTGGGGCTCGAGAAGTCTGCTGAAGTCTTGCAAATGGTTATGTACGGCTGCAGTGCATAGGTAGGCCAAAATTCTTCTGTGGGTCGTAGAATAGCAGCAAACATGATCTCAGCCATGTGCGCACAATACCTCTTAGTGTTGTTTTCACTTAATCTGTGAACACGTGTGACCATCGTAACCTCTCACTGGTTGATGCACTACCATAACAGCATCAACTGCTACACTAATGCTTAGTCTCTGAATAATATAATTTGGATTGAAACAAACATCCGTTTAAATTTAAAAGGAGCCCCACTGAGATGACAGACCTGAACGTTAGTAAATCTGGGATTACTTAATTTGAGGCTGGAAAGAACGAGGAAAAGCGCTGAGCGTTGGTAACAGTGTGTTCTTGGGTACGAGGTCTTTTAATGCTGGAAACAGTTCTACTCTTCGTACAACGTTGTACCATGCTGAAAGAGGGGCACACTCTTAGATATGGTATTTTTATCCATTCCAAAAGAGGGTTAAAGACGTTGTACCTTGTTCAGGGACTTCAACTGGTACTCTTGATTACAGCCGTGCTGAAAGAGAGTGATTCCCGAGTACAGGGAAGTACCACGCTAACGCGAGTACCCATGTCAGTATAGACTATGTCAGTTCGCTGACTGTCTGTATACCGTTCAGGCAAAATACCGTGTGACCATCTTTAGATACTCACTTCCGTTCTGGGTTTGTATCATCAAACAAACCGACAACGCGCAACTTAAAACCTCTACCACATAAAGTTGCAATACGGTTCCAAGCCAAGGTAAACTCACTAAACTATAACCTCTACCATTAAACGTTGCAAAACTGTTACAAGCCAAGTTAAACCCACTAACGTAAAACCTCTACCATGTAATGTTGCAATACGGTTCCAAGCCAGGTTGAACTCATTAACGTAAAACCTCTACCACATAAAGTTGCAATACGGTTCCAAGCCAGGTTGAACTCATTAACGTAAAACCTCTACCATATAAAGTTGCAATACGGTTCGTAAAACCTCTACCATATAATGTTGCAATACGGTTCCAAGCCAGGTTGAACTCATTAACGTAAAACCTCTACCATATAATGTTGCAATACGGTTCCAAGCCAGGTTGAACTCATTAACGTAAAACCTCTACCATATAATGTTGCAATACGGTTCAAAGCCAAGGTAAACTCACTAAACTATAACCTCTACCATTAAACGTTGCAAAACTGTTACAAGCCAATTTAAACTCACTAACGTAAAACCTCTACCATTAAAAGTTGCAAAACTGTTACAAGCCAAGTTAAACTCACAAACGTAATACCTCCACCACATAAAGTTGCAATACGGTTCCAAGCCAAGTAAAACTCACTAAGGTATTACCATATTTACACTCAAGGACACGAAGAAAACCAATTACGGCACGTTCCGATAAAAGCAATGTGATGCAATGCTTCTCATACTCTTTTATCCATCCTCCATTCTGTGAGGCGGGCTCCCGTTTCCCTGGCAATTGGCATAAAGCCGTTGTTCTTCTGCTGCATCCTACGCCTCTGTGATCGCTTTGTGTCAGTAAATTAACACGGCATCGACAAGAAACACATACCATGTGGCCGCTCAACGCGTGACAAATACTCTTTTTGCGTTTACTCTAGAGAATGCAAAGTATCAATTGAGGCGGTGATGAAGCAGAACCATCCACTTCACTGGTTTGCTGGCTCGTTACAATACTTGATATGGGTGAAGTATTAGCAGGGAAGGGACGGTGAAAATACTATCACATGATAAAGAGCCGTTGTCCGATTCTTCACGAAATCTTGAATAAATGTCCTGCACAGTCGAATTCTTTATGATTCCTTTGGGATTCCTGAATAAGAAATACTTCAATAATAAGAACGAGAATCATCGATGCGGAAATTCCTTAATCCCAATTTTCTATTCTTGTGCTTCTCCCACATGTATATTTCATGAGGCTAGCAGCTAGGTTGTAGACTAACGGCATTATTGCTGATACTGATAACGTTGTGAATACCAACAGCGTCTGTTGAACCATTTCAAAATATTAGCCAAAATAACTACTCTCACACCACCGGTTTGTGAGACATGTATAGCATTGGACATATGAAGTATCAACTTGTCTTTGTCTTCACATACATGCCACGAGCAAGATGACAATATTGGCGACCAAGACGGAATAAATAAGACTATATATACGTACATGTATATATTCAGTCAAACATCGTTCTGCCGAACTTGAAGGGACCAGCGCAGAAGAAGTGAGATAAAATTTAAAGTCACTTTGGCAATATTTCAGCAATATCGTGACGACTGAAGAAGGCTTACCCATATGTATGTATGTATGTATGTATGTATGTATGTATGTATGTATGTATGTATGTATGTATGTATGTATGTATGTATGTATGTATGTATGTATGTATGTATGTATGTATGTATGCATGTATGTATGTATGTATGTGCGCGCGTGCGTGCGTGCATGTATGTAATAATGTATGTATGTATATGTGTATGCGTGTGCGTGCGCGTGTGTGCGTGCGTGTAATTTTTTGGAGCTGATATTTTTGTAAGAATGAGCCACAATGTGTTTTATCACATTTATTGTGCGACCACGAACTTCTAGTAACAAAGACCTGTGTTATTGTGTTATATCTTTACATTACTCCGGGATTTGTAGACGCCATTTGAAAGAAATTTATTGATATATTCCTATTTTACGATATGCTAGATTTACTTCATGATGTAAAAAAAGTGGAAAACGTTCGCCAATATATAGTTAATTATGATTCTATGACAATGATGACAGTAATAGCTTCATGTGTATGAAAGTACATTTTGGTGAGTTTGGCACAAAGGCACTCTCGCTTGTACAAGCTCAAAACCAGGAACCGGTTTATGCTCACCAAATTCATCTCGATCCAAGCACTGCTGTGGAGTTAATTTCGCTGCAAATCCCCTTGTTTGTCTGACAACACAGTGTCTCGCCAATTGAAACATTTGTTTAAATACTTGTCAGCAGATTTATAAAGATAAATGGGTATAGTTCGACTATCGCAGCGCTAAGCTTCCCAAATCAATCATCGACACAGAAGCAAACTCAACTGTCGATGGTAAGCCTCAGCTCATTACACGGTTAACACGGAGCCCCGGTACGTTTGTTGTCGTTCATGTGGCCTGCATCGATCTCAGTGACGGACCTGATCATCGAAGCGGAGGGATGGAGAGTGGGGGCGGGGAGGGTGGATGCTGGGGTCGGGTGCGGAGGAGCTTGTTTGGTTGAGGGAGGTTGGTATGGTAGTGGATGGTGGGTGTTTCTACAAACGCGAAGCGTCATAAATAGAGAGAGAGAGAGAGAGAGAGAGAGAGAGAGAGAGAGAGAGAGAGATGTCTGTGAGGTGAGAGAGAGTGAGAGAGAGAGCTATATTGTTACGTATTCAGAGAGAGAGAGAGAGAGTCAGGGTGCAAAGTTGTCGCTATATTGTTACTATTCATTCTGCAAGTTACTTCTGACTCAGTTTGCTCACAGAAAAAGCGCTTTTGTATCATAAATTGACCAGCATGTTTTTGTGTATGCAGATCCGTTGCTTTAAATGCACTTATTGATTAAGAGCGTGTATAACCTTTATGCCATATACGTCTGTGAGACGACGCCATCCAATACCCATTTAGCTATAGTGACTTGCAAGGTTTTAATCATTAATCTGTGAAACCATATGCAAAATGTGTATCGCTAGACAGAGAGAAGGGTGGGTGTATGGGCTATTCAAGTGTGTTCTATTCTCGTATCCATGAAAATATCTATGAAAATTCAAGGTATGTATTTTTCCTGACAGGACATTCGTGACCACTCAAATATGCGTAGGACACTGAAATCTGTCGTACGTGCTCGAAATCGTTTCCTTCATACGCTATACCCAATACGGCACCGACCGATGCTGTACAAGTTGAGACGTGACATTGTATAATATAGCTCTTTCATATAATGAGTAGATGCTGAACGCTTGTTTGTGTAGATGGTTGTCGTGACAGTTCTCAGTTACCCGGACTTCGGTGCCACAGTATATCTTATTTGGTGCTGTTGAAAACCCATTAAAGGTTCCACTGCGAATAAAAAAGCATTGCCGCGTTTACAACATGAAAAATAACAAGCATACACCACACAAAAAACGAACAAATTACGTCATTAGCCACGTGTTATGTCAAGGCAATGCATGGGAATCTATGAAACAGTCAACCATTAAGTAACCTCGTTTCGTTTTGTTTGTCATCCCCTCAACAACAGTACATCGTTGAGGGTGGTTGGGTAGCGTAGTGGTTACAGCGTACAGACGTTACGCCGGAGATAGGGTTCGATTTCCCACATGGGCACAATGTGTGAAGCCCATTTCTGGCCCCCGCCTTGATATTTCTGGAATATTGCTAAAAAGCGGCGTAAAACTAATCTCACTCCGGCAATTAAGCAAAGGAAGTCCGTTATATATTCATGCGTGGAACACTATCTCGAGGCAATGTTATAAACCTGAAATTCCATGTTACTCAAGGTATTGACCAACCCTACTGGAGTACCATATGCTCTTTATAGAAAGCGCCTTGGTTCAAGCTACGGGTTTCAAATGTGCGGTATCATAGACTGACAATCATGAAGTTCGTGAGAACATCTTTGAAGCTTGCATGACTTCCATCACATTCTGAACAGGTCTTCATGTAAAATAGAGAAAGCAGGATTTCATGCGAGTAATAAAAGGTATGTGTTTTTCAAGCGAGAAATGAAATGAAAGCGCTTTTCACGCGAGTAACATAACTCAGTCTGCAAAGTCTTCACCCGTTTACAAGAGGGTGGTCAGACCTTCATGTAGATATTCCCGTGAGTGATATCATTGAATCACCTATGTCTTGAGTAATGGGAAAATTAGGCATTCGTGTAATAAATCATTTGATCAGCTAGGTCTTCGCATGAGTAATGTAAGGAAAGTATGCATTCGTGTGAGTAGCATTACTGAATTATCTAGGTCTTGACATGAATAATGGAAGACAAGAAGAGTTTTGTTTGTTTGTTGTTTAACGCCGCACGATTTGCCGCTCATATATTGATGATAAACATTCAAATCTGACTCCAGCGATTTTACTTGCAGTCTTAACAATTTTGTCTATTTTAGATTTGAGATGAACTGAGAGAGACCCGTACAAACAATGGAAGGAAAATGTTAAAATACTCTGAAAAAATGCTGCATGACAATCACGGTGATGACATCACGGTTGGGGTAACATACAAAGATATCAGTTTACGCATGAGATGAAGAGGTTGCTGACACATGTTGTATAGAGCTTCACTGTTAGAGTTCTAGTTCAGCTTAGAGTCAACGAAGGTTCCCAGATACTCCGACTTATAATAGAAGGAAACTAGGTATTTGTTAAGCAACATCACTGCATCAGATATCTGTTCATGTGAGTACTGGACGATAAATGGCTCCTCTTCCAAGACACATAACGAAATCATCTCTCTCTCTCTCTCTCTCTCTCTCTCTCTCTCTCTCTCTCTCTCTCTCTCTCTCTCCATGTGAGTAATATAAGAGAGAATGTCGTTTTATTGACACCATAAGCATACTGCGTTGGTACACCATGAAACTACGTGGGAGCATGTGAAAAACATTTCCTTTCATAGCCTAAGTAGAGATCCAGGGGTGCTGCGCAATCACATGTGAACCTTTACACACAAGAATTAATCCTATTTGCTAGTTATCACTATCGGTGTTTATTACAGCTAATTGAGCATGAATAATTCACTATGTGTTATTCACACAGTGCGTGCAGGTGGTCGTACAGTGCAGGAGACAAATGTTAATTAACCAAGGATGTAGTACGTTCATTAGCTTGATATATAGGTTAGTTATACCCCTCCTTGTTGTCATTTGCCCAGATGCCAGATCTGTGAGGTATATTAACTGGTTTGAATAATTCTATGGTTTGTAATTATATACCTCGGGGCAACATTATGCTCAGGGGCACAGCTGTGTTTTTTATACAAACGATGTGTAACACAGTCAATAATTTATGTAATTATGTCTCTGATGAGTGTGACTAAAACGTTCAATTACTAGGATTCTTTGCACTGACATCAACATTTGTCAAATCGATGCTACGGCAGATGAAGGTTTCAGAAGGTAGGTGAAACCTTATGTAAAGCTAAATATGTTTTACAGATACACATTTATGTATGGATGGAACCAAAATCTTTTATCAATATCATGTTACAGCTTTTCAGATCATTTAGGCGTTATGTGAACATGTTCAGAAGTTGTAAGCAACGGCGTTTGGAATCTAGAGCGCCGCGATGTACAATACCCTTGAGGGAGGCGTGAAACCAAACCCAGTAATAGGAAGAAAGGTGTCACTGAATCTAAACTGTCGTTGGTGTTCAATTAATGAAAGAGTATTCCATAAACAAGTCACTGTGGTACATCTACACATGTTTAAAAATTATATGTCTCTGTGTATATTTGTTGAAGTAAACGGCCTTAAATTATTTTCTTCAAATTACTGTAATGTATACAACAGTGGAAGGTGTCCAAAAGTAGATAATGTAAATTGCATGCAATTTCTAATATTTCGATGATTTGACAGGTGGTTTTATAAGGAATAAAACATGTTAAAACTGAGAATACATATTAAAATGAAATCCGTCATGTAGCTAAAATGTATGAACGTGGCCTTAACAAAACAAAAATCATTAGCAGGTAACAACTTTATCGTTTAATATAAGTGTCCGTGGCGAGAAATGCGATGGCACCGTGTCAGCGTCGTGGAAACAATATCTGGGTTTGTTTTATTTCTCACTCGTCTATAGATGAGCGATATGTATTTGCCTATGTACATGTTAATAAGCGAGTGTGAAGTAATCAAACCAATGGCTTAAAGCTTCAACGATCCGCTTCAGGTAATTTAACATGAGATGAAGAAACTTAATCAATGAAAATGTGACATTTGCGATAAAACTTCAAGAGACATTGTTTTGTATTCTTCTTGTATTTCTACCCATCCATCCATCCACCCATCATCCATCCACCCTCTCATCCATCCATCTATCCAGTCATCCATCTATAAATGTATCTATCTAGTTTTCCATCAACCCATCCATCCATCTATATATGTATCTATGTATCTAACTCTATCCATCGTCTTGAAAGAAGATGTTCCAAATTACCATGTAGGGAAAGGTAACACATATAGTTTTTCTTGTCGTTGAGCGTATAAACCAGTGCGTCATGGCGTCCCTTACTGACGTGCGTTGAGAAATGTAACATAATACTCTGGATTAAATAGTCTAGAACACGCTCTTAATTTATATGTAATTGCTTCCGCGAATTATGGAGATGCATAGCTCTGAGCGATACTAATGCGTCCTTAAAGTTTCATCCAGATTGTTAATTCGTCTGAAGGGCTATCTTGGGTATCATTAGGTTGCAAAATTCATAATTAATTACAATATGTAAAAATCAGAATTTCATTATTCTCATCTTAGCAAGCCTTAATAGGCTATTTCTATTTTCCAATATCAAGTCATTAGTCATCCCGTGTACAATGTCCTGGTTTTTCCTCTTTATCTAACTTCATCCCATCAATGCTGAAACCCATTGGAAATTGAAAATAAACCTTAAAAATTCAAACGTTTCTCTGTTTCATATCGATCAATTAATGCATTTCATAGCCATTACACATCTGAAACTCTTAAATTGGGAGATTTGTTTGATGATAAAACTGCCTAAAAGTTATACCCCGTTGGACAGCAAAGCTGATCCGCGGATGATTTAACAATATTGAACATTTCCTCCATCCCCTTGAAAGTTTGAAAGTCTAAGTTCTTGATAAACCTAACACCCAAGAAGGTTGAACAGGCAGAAGGAAATCGACCGAGATCCAAGCAAACTATTAGAGAACGCAGGGATGGGATTTAAAGGTTGTTACAAAATACACGCACTTAATTATATACGGCTGGGTATCTAACCGAACGATCAAAGTGAATTATCTCCCCTTAGAGTCCGTAACATCACCACAAACCACTTTATCACACCCCTGACCATGGAGAAGATGTACATGCTTAATTTCAGCCAGCAGCAAATCAAAATTTAATTTACGCATTTCCTGAACTTAAACCGCTAACTAAATTCCCCTTCTTTAATTTCGCTGCCAGTGCTCCCTCTTTCAAGTGCCGGAATCGACCCCCAGCACTTCGTTCTATAAGTCAGATAGCTGTACAAATCAACTTGTTTTCAACAGCATCGAGCTCGGCCCTTCAATTACTCACTCACTCACAGATGATGGGTGGTTTACAGCAACACTTGTATAGATTGTCATCGCTCCATTAAGCAAGTCGTTGTAAAGTGTCGTACACGATGCCCCGTTTGCCGTTCACGTTGCAACTGCCTGTTTACGGCATTGCTGGGCTCATCTGACAGTGACACTGCTTGTCCTCAGACTTTGATATATTCGACCCGCAGGCCACACTGCAACCTCTGATGATGAACAGTGCATTTAGAGAGGCTTGGTGATGTGATGTATTGCTTTAAACTCAGAAAGACGAAATTCAATAAAATGCTTGCGCTCGCTCTTATTTGAAAGGATACTTAAATTGTTTTATGTTGCCACTAAAAGCTGTTGATCTATTTATGTTCCGATATGTGGAATATTTTCCCTTACGTCAAAAATATTGTGTTAGTTTAGAACATCGCGTTTCATGGAGCCTTACTGTGTGGAGAAAATTATTATCTACTTGGGCTGACCCGTGTACAGCTGATGCCATATTGTGGATACACATGTCAGTTCCACATATGGATATGTGCATATGATTACGACGCTGTATCCATTCCCCAAACCTTGCTCGTTACGCTACAAAATTATGGTTTACAGATTAAAAACAAAATGCAGCAGAGAGAGAGAGAGAGATGTAGGGTATCGGGAGGACAGTCAGCCTGGTTAAGTTCATCATGAGCTCAGGTACCCTTGTTCGATCTACAACCAAGACAGCCATGGGGACTTCTCCCAGAAAGCGCTGCCCCGTCGAACATACCAAGAGCGCTCCGGAGAATATTGAGACGCTCCAAAACTGCAGCCTTCTGCATTACCCAGAGTGTCAGAAGGGTTGTGATCCCGGTGGTGGACCCGGGCACCCTTCTGATCTGCGTCGAGAGATCAGGAGGTACCAAGCCAAAGGCACCGAGAACAATGGGGAATCTGACGACAGTGTACTTGGGATGCAAGCGAGACATTTCAAATGCTAGGTCTGCATATTTATCATGCTTTTCCTGAATCTTGCCAATCACGTTGCTGTCAATAGGGAAAGAAAATTCAATAACATAAATAAATTCATTGACTTTATAAAAATAGGACAAGATCAGGTTTGTTGGCCGGAATTTGTCTGAGGCTGTATATGGGCCTATTCCAAAGAAGTTTAAAAGCATTATTTTCCATGACGCCCTGGACATGTTCAGGGTCGTACCACGAATGGACCGCGGAGGCATAGGCATTATAGTTATTGTTGTTACTGTCAGCGTTCTTTCGACATAAGGGGCGGTGGGGTAGTCTAGTGGTTAAAGCGTTGGCTCGTCACGCCGAAAACCCGGGTTCGAATCCCCACATGGGTACAATGAGTGAAGCCCATTTCTGGTGTCCCCCGCCGTGATATTGCTGGAATATTGCTAAAAGCGGCGTAAAACCAAACTCAGTCAGTCAGTCTTTCGACATAACCATACCGCTCGGGAGTATACTACTCCAGCTGGGTACCTGTTCGCTGCTGGATGACCAGAGGTTTATTTCGCACAATTACCACAGCCACAAGGATCCCGCATGTGTGTTTATAACCTTTAATTCAGAACCAGACAGGTCCCATGCTCTAGGCCACTAACCCTATCTTTGTAGTCATGATAATAGTAACCCCCACCTCCGCGACCTATACTATGTAGATTACAACACACTAATATACAGAGTAGGTATTCATTCCACTGTCGGTCATAAAATAATATTACGGTATTCATTACAAGAAATGATATCCATTGTTCCAAACGAACCAACCATTAGAGGACAAGACCATGGTAAATCATCGGTATAACGTATCAATAGCCATAAAACCCTCTTGCACTATTTCCTCAATCCAATAAACGTCATGGTTTCAATTTCTTATGTCCAATAAACATGGTTTGTTTACAACATTTGTTATATCGTTCTAGACCTACACTGCGCATCTCAGCTACCCCCTGTTCTGTTGCAGACTCCGGTAATTGGAATATCTCAATCGGTAGACTGGATAACCGAGAGATAAAACCGCGTTTTCTGTTCATGGGAGGCTACTCGTTTTGGGCGCCGCAATGTGCTGGCAGAGTATCGTCCCCTGAGTCCAAACCTATGATCTATTCCTGATTATGTTTCCAGGGTTGTCAGCACCATACCGGTGCTATTTTATTTTCTAATTTATGTTCATGGCGAAGAATTATACTATATAAATAATCAAGTGCTGGTGGGTTTATTGCCCTAAATTATAAAGCCACAAAACCAATGCAAAAATGTCTTCATTCGTAACCTCACAATACAACGTTTCCATGCATCTGTGAGTACGATGCTGAATACATTCGCCATAGTGGCCTTGATAGTGCCACACCCATTTATATGTATTCCCAACCGTTACCTTCTGATACACAAGCGTGGTCTTCAAATCTCACGATAAGCTCAATTTTGTATGCGTCTTTATCTCCCTTGTCACACGTCATCAGTGACAGCAAAACTACACTTCAGTCGACTTATTTTCATGCGGTATTAATCTTGATGTGTGGTATTTATGTGGTACTGCTCCTTAAGCCATTCTTCCCACCGTAAACCATCCTTGAGTCTGAAATATTGGGATGATCCGTCAGTTTCATATCGCCAGGCTGAGATGTTTCGACATTTTGTTATAAGGTGGCATTTAAAGTTTGTCCGTTGATGTGTGACTTTACACGAGGAACACTTTGTGATTAGGCATTGTAAAATGTCCGATCAAAAGGATGTAAATGATTGACATAGTTATAGTTCAATGTTTAGTTAAACTTATTCACAGTTTTTGTTATAGGGGATGTATAATGTTTGACAAGAATGATGTGCACAGTCACAGGAAGCCTCTCGATTTGGACATAGCGTTGCTTCAAAAGCATTTTAGTTAATATGCTTATTGCTGCGCGTTCCTCTATTTATTCCTATCAGTATAGTATGCCAGTTGAACACAATGCAGGTACTTCATCTGCAGTGTACTCATTAAGCGATCATTGTCTAGCTGATGAATTGCCAGCAATCAGTTGATGTGAATTTGTTTCAATACCTCCGTCACTGTGGTAGACAGAGCGTAACCAATATCTGATAGCTTTGTGTTATCACGAATAAAGGCTGTATTCGCTGGTTTTGTAACTTCATGTTCTGGCCTTCTAAAGCTGTGGTTCCTGTAATGACGTCTGCTGTATCAGGTGTATGTGGGTATGACTCACTATAAAATAGTGCTGGAACAAACTGCTGGATAAGATCAACCTTCTCTACTGTCAGTGCATGCAACGGCAAGTCAAACGTTAACCTGAACAAAAACGGGAACATGGAATTGCTTTGGACATACATTTTGTATTTGCAACTGCCCTCCACATGCGTATTATGCAACTTTACTGTCACCGTGAAAGTTGTAGCCTGGAGAACGTTTGGGCAGGTGTAGCCTGACTCTGCAGAAAATCTTCTTTAAAAGGGCTCACCAACGTCTGAAGCTGATGAATTATTGCTCGCCATAATTGTAGGAAAGTTAAAGTGTTGTATTTTTATCACTCTTACTCATTATGCAAAGGCCTGAATATGATTTCTGTGTTAGGAAATCAGTCTGAGGGAATTAGTGATATAAATATTTAATGATAGCAGACCAACGATATGGCTGAACACACTAAAAATACAGTGACAAAACCCGTTACATATCCATAAGAAATCTCCGCTAAAAGCATAATCAATTGATGGTATCATACGTTCGCGAAAGGTGCGCGCATCGTGGTCCACCGGTGGCACCCGTCATAAACATATCCCAAAACTTGTCAATATTTCATCTGGAAAAAAATCAGGAATGCGGACAAAACCCGTCATAAGGACAGGACACCGCAAAACAGCATATGAACACAACACGAAAGCCGTTATTAGAACAGGACACCGCAAAACAGTATATGAACATAACACAAAAGCCGTTATTAGAACAGGACACCGCAAAGCAGCATATGAACATAACACAAAAGCCGTTATTAGAACAGGACACCGCAAAACAGTATATGAACATAACACAAAAGCCGTTATTAGAACAGGACACCGCAAAACAGCATATGAACATAACACAAAAGCCGTTATTAGAACAGGACACAGCAAAACAGTATATGAACATAACAGAAAACACGTAGAACAAACAACACACGGTCGTAAATGAATACATTTTAAAACAAAAATCATTAAAACACTTTCCTTGATCACATAGTATGTAAAATATCACATAAAACGAAATGTGTCATCAATAATGTTAAGAAAACACACTCTTATTAAAAGAAACGATGTGAAACTTGCCCGAGTTCACTGTTATATTTCAGTCGTAATTAGTTTTATATATTTTATCTAAACTTCACTCTGGTTTCCACGACAACAGCCCTATTCCATAATTGAGATATAAGTTGATCTTTTTTATGTGCCCAAACAAATATGCCAATATAAGATATGATGGTAACGTCGTTGAGATGATCCTGTTGGCTGCAAAGGAAAGGAACATGACTTTTTTTTCTGAGGAATAGTCTGCCAATTTACCATCGGCAGGCAACATTGTTGGTAAGAATGTTTATAAAAAACTGTTACAAATCTGGCACAGTGTCTGAACGGTTGTCCCTGGAGTCCAAACGTCTTACTTGCCAAAGTTGTCGCCAACGCCTGACTGTGAGTCTAGACAACAGCACTGATCAGGTTACGACCCTCCCATGGCACCACCCGAAGAAGAGTAGGTTTTCTGAGCAACACTGAGCGCGTTACGATGACACTCCACGAACGTAACTTGCTGATTCCAACACCTCGTTGAAAAAAGATTGCGTTTTTTACGCACCGAACAGGAAAATAATATATAACTGCTAGGTATTTTTTAAGGAGGCTCAAGTAACCATTGTTCATTCTGTGTCAGACACTTTTGGGCGTTTGGGTGGCAAAATGGTTTTGGAATAGATCGCCACGACAAAAGCATGGGTTTGAGTTCAATCTGCGAAGACCATTCTTTGAGCCGTGATGTTTTTTTATTGAATGTTTTCAAAAATGGTCTTAACCCTTAGTCACTGACGAATACGAACGGATAATTGTGTTTCTGAAGCTGTCAAATCAACTGGTAAATTCAGGCGCCTCGGCATCAACAATGATGTTGACGAGTAATTTGCAGAGTTTATTTATTATGAAAGAACTGAAAGGGGAAGTCATTCAGCTATAATGATTAATGCCCAGAGTCAGTGATGTTCTAATAAGGAATATTGTTATATATTTAGAGGCAATAAAGTAAAGTGTGGAGCCAACTGAGCCTTGCGAAGCTGAACCTATAACCGGAGAAGTACGCTTTCACCTCTACGCCATCATCATTCTCTCTAGTCATCAACTATTCATAGCGTCAGAAGTGGGCAGTCACCTTGTCAGACTTGCTGACAAATTCCACGAGTATTCGATATTCTAGAACACCAAGTAACTTTGACTGTTTGCGGTACCATCATGCACTGAGCTAGATCATTATACACCGATATGTGTTAACGAGTGCAATGAGAAAATAATGTATACACTCTTCTTTTGTAGCTGACCGGAGTTGTATTTAATCAAAGCATTACAAACGCTTTCAGGATGAAAACAGTCGCCTGTAGCGAGATGCATGTAAATCAATCATGATCGGATAACCTTTTCTTGTTTGTTTTACTTTAACCATCAAACATTGGTGTCTACCTCCTTTTGCATATATATATATATATATATCATGCATTCGCATGATCCATTGTACAGACGAGTTCTCTCTTCAGATATTAATATCAAACGTCAATGCCAGAAAATAACCAGTCTCAGTTGTCCGTCGAAACAGATTCCTTATGACATAAAAGGTAAATAGCGTTAGATGTCTGGTGCACAGTTGATCCATTCTCGACACAGACACCACAGCGGTATGTTGAGGACGTTGCCGATCGTGGACGTCGGAGAACCCAATGCATCAAACCAACCAGCATGAAACAACATGAGACATGTCGACAAGTATGCCCCGAGCTACGTTCCAGGAACGGAATGTCTGAACCAGAAGCTCACGCAGCTTTTGTGTTTCATCAATGCTACCGCAGATGATGTCGCCCGGTGGTAGCGACACACTCGGCGGCGTCCAAAGATGACCATATTGACCAAGGCCTTGGAGATGGGATGTGTTAGACTGGTGCTGGGTGCATCGGCTGACGGGTTTATCAAAGCGCCGTTGTGTGCCCCATTTCACCGTCTCTGTCAGCTCTAAAGGGGAAGGCAAACACTTGTTCCTTCCAAACCAAACAGCCAGTCCCCTCCCTTGGGCTGAATGGGTTCTCAGAGTTATCAGAAATCGACACAAGGCTTAGTCGGTTCCTCTCTTGACCATTTCCACCCATCTGAAGTGCGCCCAAAGTGTCTGCTTCTGAAATTAGGTTAAGGTTGAGAACCACCGTGCTTTGCGAAGTGTATATTTGGGTCTTTTCAGAGCTACTTGTTGGTCCAAAACATGTACTAAGCGCATAACGCTTCATACAGTCCGGTAGGAATCAATGGTTTCAATGAGGTGGTTATTTCGAATCGTATGATTGCATTGATTAGTGTATAAAAACCCGGGGCTTGCACGGAATGATTTCCTCAATCACCATTGTGTTATGGCGGTGCATAAGTACAATGTTTGCCAAATCGTCGAACTGATTAAACCCATATTGAGTGATGGTCATGGTGACATATGGTTGTCTTTACAAAGATCATTATATAGTATGACCAGAAATTATTGAGAATTTTAGGAATATGTTTAATTGGATTTCTAATATAAACAACCTTGACCAGCTATCAAGTGCTTGGTTTCATTCAAGAGAGACAACTCCGTTAATCCTTTTCATTAGTTTGTGAAGAGTTATCCCCCTTTGTTTACTTGCTAGCAGACGACATTGTCAGTGATCCTCAGTATGGATGATTTAGAGAAGAGGAAGTTGATTTTAGAGTATTATAACAAGGACATCAGATCAGCTTCCCTTTGTCCACTGTTTATCGTGTTTTGAAAAATATTGCAAATGGATATGGCACTGAGCACCAGGGAGGCGCAGGTAGGCCCAGAAAATTGACTGTTGTTGACAGGAGGCGGCTTGGTATTCTTGTTTCTAAAAACAAACGAAGGAGTTTAGAAAACTTAAGGCTGGATATGATTGATAGAGGAACTGTGGCTGTCTGTAAGGAGGCAATTAGAACTGAGCTGCATGCAATGGGTTGGCAGAAACGTCGAGGAATTCCATCACCGATGATGAAACCTGCACAAAAGGAGCGAAGGTTGAACTGGTGCTTACAGCATAGAAATTTTAACTGGGACAATGTGATTTTCTCAGATGAAAGTTCTGTGTGGCTGTTTCCTAATACACTGAAATTCTGGACCAAACAAACTGAAAAACCTTTGTATCAGCGCCCAAAGTAAAGTCCGAAATTTAACGTGTGGGGTGGCATATCTGTGTTAGGGGCAACGCCCCTCTGTGTATTTGAAGGGAATATGAACAGTGAGTTGTACACAGATATTCTCGAGGGACATTTACTTCCATCTGCTCACGTGTTCTATGGAAATGTTTGGATTTTCCAGTAGGACAACGACTTTCTAACTTCTTTGATCAGCAGTATACCCCGCCGCATTGAAGCCTGCATTGCTGCCCATGGTGACTTGACAAAATACTAACTGTTCACCTGTCTTTGAATCTGGAGTTATGTTCTAATAATATTCACATTTAATACAGGAGTAATGAGTGAAAAATAATAAAAAATACAGTCTTTAAATTCTCAATAATTTCTGGTTGTACTGTATCATCATCCTATCAAAGGGCAGATCCAGATTAATATTATTCCAGGGAGATGGGGTACTATTTAAGGTTTAAGTATTTCTGTATTGTTGTGTTAGCATTACTGCAACGTTGCAAACGTAGGGACGGGCGGGGGATGGGGGTTAATTTTTGTGACATGGTGCAAAAAGAATTAAGTTTTATTTACAAAAGCATGAAGTGTTATTAATGTATTGTATGCAATGTTCGAAACGCAGGCTCTTGAATTTATCATTCAAACTGGCGTCAAAGAACCTTTGGTTCAACTAAACGATATCTCTCAGGAAATATTGCAACAATGAAATTGTCATTGGATACCACAGTCACAATCAAATGACATTACTAATCTCTGGAGTATATCTTAACAAATAATGAAACAGTTGTAGCATTGTAGTTCTATCGCGGCATGTCAGTCCACTACCAGAGGATGCAAACGTTTACCACCAATGTGAGATCGGTCGAAACGGGCTGCTGCTGCTAAGGATGGAATCACTATCATGGGGAATATTGGATTTGCACCTACGATCAAGGTTTCTTGCACGCTAAATGGCTCAAACCTCGTAAGCGAACTGCTGCGGAATATTGCAGAATATTCCAGACATTACACATTATTTGTCAGAATAATATTTTTTTAAAGTTTCCCAAACTTCCCTGAAAATATGTTCGTGAAACTTCCATCAACTCCTGTGAGATTCATAACTCCCAAGAATCGATACACTTAAGTCAAACAGATAAAACAACCGAAATGAAAACCGCGGAATAATGTGGTAAGCTTAATGGATTTGATAGCTGTCTAACAAACGCCAGTTGCAGTTGTCATTACCAGAAACAATCAGACTAGATAAAGTCATAATAGAGCGAGCGGATTCCTGTAATCAGATACAGTATCGCCAGTTAAGGCGTCTTTGGATTCCCTTGTCTGCTGTCTGATCGACGGTAATGCTTGTCTACAGCGTCAATACTCGGACTGCAACTACTATCATGTTATCCTTCATAAGCAGAACACAGTCATCAGTTGCCGTTTTATATATCAGTTGTTGTATCGTTGATCTGCACACATTTAAAGTACGAGATAACACTATCTGCTGAAGGCACTGCATTCACAAGTCTCGTTAGACTTGATTTGTATGTGTGAAATGTGTGCGAAGAATCTACATCTGTATCATTAGTTTAAAGTTCAATGGATTCTGCCATTTCACCAGAAACAGACGCTCTGATGACTTGGAAAGTGTCTAAATACGTTTCTGTTTCATCGTGGCATGAAACTCCATTTCCTTCGATCAATTTCTATATAAAGCAAATTTAAGATGGACTCTGCTGTGTGTGATCCCATGACCATGACGCGCTATGTCTTTGACTACCTCCTTGGTTCTTCACACTCAGAGACAGCACCATCTAATGTATTGAATCTTTCAGCAGGGGAGCTTGAAATGCATTGACGACACTCCATTTAACAGACGTCCGACTTGCAGCATCTCAGGAAGGTTTTCGCTATGGTCTCTTCATGTGGTTAAGAGGATACAGTACACGTTCTCCAGATTTCTCCTGCTGTTTTCAAAGACTATCGATGCAATTCATTGGCGTATGGCCTTAGGCAATGACAGTAACATCATTTGACAGCCCCACTTCCACTTTCCGGTGGAGGTTAAACGCAGAAGCTGAAAAAATGTATCTGGCAACAAAAAATGATTTAACACTTAGGTGCTGTAGTTTTTTTCCAAGCAATACACTCGTGGCGCGTGTTGTTGAGTGGTAGAGCGAAGAGAGGGAGTACTATCTACTGGGCAGCTCGCAAGGTCGTTTCTGCCAGGAAGCAGGATATATGTGCTGTATTTTCAGTTTTGAAATTGGTAAAAAAATCTATTTGTTGCGTGTTGAGAGTAATGATATAGATTTTCTACGCTGTTTTCAGTTATCAAGGTCCATTCGGGAGAGCTTACTTAACATCTCCCTTGTGCATTTGTCATACCTCGTTGAAGAGTACCGACACTTATCGATCAGTTCAAATTTGGGAAACACTTATTTTATGATTGATTGTTGTATTTTTATGAATTTATTGCCTTTCTTGTGTTATCTGTACTAGGGAACAGGCTCAGACTTAAACGGCAACAATATTCACCCTCCAAAACGGCATTTTAGGTATCCCAATGACAAACAAAACTTGTTTACCGTTTGCCAATAGCATTTGACATTGACACTCAGTTTTCTAAGATTTGTGCCCAAATGGATTTTTTTCTTTACCTGAAGGCACTCAATAATTTCAATTTTCGCAAATTTCAAAGTAAACAGACATATTTTATACAGGCTTAAATGGAAATAAAGACTAGAAATGGTTACATATGTCTATGTAGGTGAACAACATTGCTGTTGGCATTGGCATTAATCCTAATACACTAACTTAAAGACGCAAGCACTTCTAAGTCTCTCGTAATTACTTCATTACGACATCATGGCTCTTCAGGGGCGGTGGCGTGGCCTAATGGTGAAAGCGTCCGCTCGTTACGCCGAAGACCGGGGCTCGATTCCCCACATGGGTACAATGTGTGAAGCCCATTTCTGGTGTTCCCCGCCGTGATATTGCTGGAATATTGCTAAAAGTGGCGTGTAGCCATACCACTCACTCACTCATGGCTCTGCAATTCTGTATTAATGACTATTAACGAGTTATTCCTGTGTATGTGTGACATATTACACCGGTATATGTTGCGTCTCGGCTCTCCATATAGTCATATGAACTATTGCACGGTAAATACTTTTAAATGCACGATGGCTTACAGACCTGTGAAGATCCGAGTTAGAAATTGTCGTCAGTAACCCATGCTTGTCGTAGGAGGCGAGTGGTCAGACTCGCTGACTTGGTTGACACATGTCATCCCGACTGCCTAGATCGATGCTCATGGAATTGTCTGGTCCTGACGCGATTATTTACAGACCGCCGCCATATAGCTGGTATAGTGCTGAGTGCGGCGTAAAACAACCAACCAATTCCTGACTTCTTACAACTGCCAAACATGGCGTCTCTGCTGTGGATACAAATGTTTGTGTATGTACATACTGCGCATGCATTATAATTGCATGCGTTAGGTTGTATCTCCACACTTTAGGGTAAATAAAAGTATCATTTATCACACGGTGTAATCAGCACCGTCCGATGATAATTAAACCCTTCTTCATCATTCTCCGCGATTCAATATAGCATCATCCGCGGAAGCAGCCACGCTAATCCATCAACTTTGTTGACCGTTCGGTCTTTACATAAATATTTACAAGTACCTCATTTGTTTTCTGGCACATCATTCTAATATCCTTCCTGATAATAAATTTGTGTGCCTATCGCTATATTTTGCTCCATCAATTGTCTATGTAAGCAGCCATTTTGACATACTCGTTGGTAATACCTCTCCCCGGCGTCGCTGGTAGCCGCTGTTTTGGTCAAAGGTTGTGTTCGACGAGACGCTTTACGTCATTGTGAGAAAGTAGAAACACTGTTCTTCTGTCAAGGTCACTGATGCCCGACCGTAGAGTTCTGTTTCAGAAATATTGTCTAACTGTCCGTCTACATGTAATCCTCCCTAGTGTGGACTTCGGGCAAAATATTGTTCCCCATCGACCCATGCTTCATCAATAAGGACGAATAAATGAATATGGGGATCAGACTAATTGATTGGTTGATATCTCAATTTTGTGGCTCGATGGTCATGATGTCAATCCCTGGCTTGTCTTGTAAGATTCTTCACTAACGCTCCACCGCCTCATTTGGTTAAATATTGAGTTAGGCATTAAAATACAACAGACGTACCGACATAAGGAGTTTCAGAACTCACGTTCGACCATGGACAACCCGTGAAGATCCTGGTTAGAACTGATCTTCAGTAATCCATGCTTGTCGTAAGAGGCGCCTAACAGGATCGGGTGGTCAGGCTCACTGACTTGGTTGACACATGTCATCGGTTCCCAATTGCGCAGATCGATGCTCATGCTTTTGATCTCAGGATTGTCTGGTCCAGACTCGATTATTTACAGACCGCCGCCATATAGCTTGAATATTGCTGAATGCGGCGTAAAAATAAACTCACTCACTCACTCCACCATGGACACCAATAACACATGGTATTGTCTCTTGTAGATAGTGATTCATAATCATATGCTTATCATCCTGTGGCGGGAAGTCATTATCATATTGATCGTTTATGTAACTATGGTTTGCATACAATTGTTTAAATTAAATACAAGTGTTTGGAAATTGAGATCTTACTGTATGCAGCAAGGCCTGAAAGATCAATATGTAAAGCAGGAAGTAGTGCTCGCGGCATGAATTGTGCTTTCCTCTGGAACTAGTTTAACTTGCTATACAGTCACATCTGTCATGTAGGTTGGAAATCTATTATCTAGACTGCCTAATCACAAAAAGAACTGATGAATGCACAGCTGTTTGTACAATAACACTTATATAATGCTTGTCAAACATTTATTTATTGTAATCCATGGTTGTATTTTTATATCACTGCATACGTTATTTTCTCCAGCAATGTGATACATTATTTCCAGGACTGAACATATTCAGTCATTCATTAGACATGAAAGCAGATCATCTAACTTATATAACAATGTTCATCACCCTGTCTACTGACTTACAATAGACACCCAGCCTTTACCACTACCGGTCGTTAGTACACAACATTTAACAGTGCGATGAATCCTATTTGGATTTGCCAGCATGATGAATCGACGTATTCTGCATTAGTCAAGCGTTGTGGATGAGATGAGATAATGTACCCACAGGCAGTTTTTTTCGCAGCTGCGGCTTATGGGCTGGGGTTTTGTTTGATGATCTGTAAAACAAATACTGTTTTAATACACCACCGTCAATCTCCACGACAATAACGTTCATACAAATATTATGCATTTGTCCTCAGGCAAATCGTTCCCGTAAACAAGTGCAGATATGAATAGGTATTTGCATAGTGCACTCATGGGTGGATCGAGGACACACACAGGAATACATTAATTAAAGTCTAGCGCTCATGGACCTATTAAAAATACACCTTATGGTATCATAACACTTCAGCGATAAGCAAGAATTCCCGTACATCTGGCAGTCTTTCAGGGAGGTTAATTTACTTCGTGTGAATAACAGTAAATATCATGCCTGGTGGCACAGACACAATGGTGAGCAGGCTACCAACGTCTTCTTACATTTGCTTTTCGATCATTCTAGATAATCCTTTTTCCGTTGAAATGACACATTTTCGTAATTCCAATTACCGTAGTTACGAGAATTCCGTCCAACTCCATACTGTATATCAATTGCACTATTCATTTGAACATTTCAAGATATTGTTTACCGATCAATATTCGTTGAGAAAAAGTAATTTAGAAGCACTTATCAACTTTGCGCCTCTACCTCGACAGATGGTCTATTCACACGAGCCATAGGAGGTAGAAACACTTGTTTCCTATTGCGTGAGAATGGTTTTAAGCAGCTTTTAGCAATATTCCAGCAATATCACGGCGGGGGGACATCAGAAATGGGCTTCCCAGATTGCACCCATGTGCGGAATCGAACCCTGTCATCGGCGTGACGAGCGAACGATTTAACCATTAGTCTACCCCACCGCCCCTGTTGTCTATTGTCAGGAAGAAATGAGTCAGGGCTGATGCCGCCTCGCATAATTTTTCACTTATGATCACTAAGTGACAGATGTCCAAATATCATACCTTATCAGTTTATCGAAGCCAGTGCACTCGAGTGTGAAGCTGGCAAACCTAAAAACAATCCCGGTTTGAAACGTTCTATCACAGGTCCAGGTGTGGCTATATGACACACAAGACAATAGTAGTTGTTACCATGTCTGCCATTCAAGGTATAAACAAGGGCTGTTCGGCTCGTAAAAAATAAACTGTGCCTCGGTGGGCTAGCTAGATAGGTTAAGCTACATAACAGACTCTCAGCGCACCAGCCGGTAATTGTCTGAACGAGTTCAAGCACACACACAGGTACACACCACACACAAACAAAACGCACATGCACGCTAAAACACACACACACACACACACACGTGGAACATAAACAAACACATGTGCAATAATCCTGAGCCTTCATCTTCCCTGTATTGAAAGTGCCCCACAGCATGTTAATTCTGTTTGGTGTAACGTATGGAATAAACAAGATGTTTTTTCCTGTGTTTCAGAGAGGATCAGCTCATGACGGCAAGGCGTGGATCCGTATCCCGGCTATAGCAACACAGAAACAACACACGACCGACCGACACAAATGTGAATGCCGTACGTAATCATCAAGTGGTTTCCTCCCTAGAACCCATGGACCTGTGCCGCCCGGCGTTGGGAAACATCTTCCAAAACTCTAGTGCTTTACAACATGTGAACTGTATAACCGTTCGCGTAGAAACATTCTAGAAGTGTGTACACATATATGTTCCACAATGGGACTCTACCTTTATGACTGATCAGCATATTACTCAATAGCTATAGAAGAAACACCATAAGGACGGAAAGCCCTGTAACCATGGAATTCAACCAGACAGGACTTCCGGGTCCTACGACGGAGTCCGTGAACAACGTCACCGTATTCACCCCATTCTCCATTCAAATGCACAGCTTTGAACATTTAGTGGTAACTACGACAGTTCTGGGTTTGTTCATCCTGGTGACTATCATAGGGAACGTGTTTGTGATCGCTGCCGTGATCCTGGAGCGCAATCTTCACAACGTGGCCAACTATCTGATTCTGTCTCTGGCTGTAGCGGACTTAATGGTGGCGGTTCTGGTCTTGCCCATCTCTGTTGTTTCTGAAATAAGTAAAGTTTGGTTCCTTCCAGCTGAAATCTGTGACATGCACATATCTTTCGACGTTCTTTGCTGCACTGCTTCCATTCTGCATCTCGTTGCCATAGCAATGGATAGATACTGGGCAGTCACCAGCATAGAGTATATTCGTAACCGCAGTGCTAAACGGATCAGCATCATGATTGCTATTGTATGGACAGTTGCAATGACAATATCCATTCCACCACTTTTTGGTTGGAAGGACGCAAATAACGATCCCGATAAAACCGGCGTGTGCGTTATTAGCCAAGACCATGGCTACACTATTTTCTCAACGGTCTGTGCCTTTTATCTTCCAATGCTTGTCATGATAATAATCTACATTCGAATATACCAAGTTGCGAGAGCAAGGATTAGGAAAAACAAGTTCCCTAATAAGAAAAAAGATAAGAAGAAAATGGTTAAAGAGGACGCTACTACGACGACCATATCGCCCAAAACAGAATATAGTGTTGTGTCAAACTGCAATGGATGTTCCCCAGAAAACAGCATGAAAAAGAAGGAAAAGAACAGCTCGGAGAATGAAACCGTTCCCAACGGCAATGAGCACTCCCAAGATGACGCCAATGCGGCCATGTTGCAAACCGCTGCAGAAAAATCTAAAATGGCCATGTCTCGGAAGGAAAAACTGGAACTAAAGCGTGAACGGAAAGCAGCCAGAACTCTCGCAATCATCACTGGAGCTTTCATCATGTGCTGGCTCCCATTTTTTATCGTTGCTCTTGTCAATCCCTTCCTCCCAGAAGTCGACAAGGTCCCTCATGTTGTTATCAGCATCGTGCTTTGGCTTGGGTACCTTAACAGCCTGCTTAATCCAGTCATATACACAATATTCAGTCCCGAGTTCAGAAATGCTTTCCGGAAGATTTTGTTTGGAAAATATTCCCGGGATAGGTAATCGGCCTCGAACGAATTCCAGTAACTGTTTTGTTCCAAAAAGGCCATTGGACCGCCATGGACAGCGATTGTATGAGTTTCGGCAGTGCCAACAGTGTATTTTTTTCCAGTGGTAGTATTTATGTATCTATTTTTATGACTTTTTGAAATGTTGCAACTGCAGGTATGCTGTGACTTCTGAGTGTTCTCAACCTGGCCTTTAACTCTGTGGCTCTTGGCGTGTAGCCCAAGAGGTTAAAGCATCTAAATGTACTTTTAAACAGGATTTCCTGAGGACGAAACAGCAGCGAAGTCAGCGCTACACCTTGCTGCAGACTCTGAAACGCCATCACCCAATGCGCTACTTCATGGCAAGTATTGGTTATGTATATTATGGGACTCGTGAGTCTACCGTGATTGGTAGATACAGAGGAGGATTGATAGAGTAAATGACTCCAGAAATTGTATATACTCGACAGAAGAGACATTTACTGAGGGTAATTCTAGCCCTCACGAGAACGATTGGATGGAACTTGGGACATTGCGTTAAGGTGATTCTTAGTGTGACATAAAGTCATCATAACGTTGACATTCCCATAGAAGTGAGTGATCATTATTCGCTTTGTATCATTGATTTTGTCTATATACATCCATATAACCAACATGCTGACGAGCTGCCGTCTAGAACACAACACAAGTGATATGACATAGACATTTAGTTCCAGATTGGTTTAAAGGTATTTTTGTAAATGTATTGTTGCTCCATCTCGTGAGTAGCTTAAGATGTGCTTGCCTATTTGTAGACTTTAAGGCTTTGAGCTGTCCTGTGTCGATGGCCCCCGACACTGGACATCCTCAAGCTAGCTGCAATTCCATCTACAGGACACAAAGGTATCTATTCCCAATTGTCTTTTTAAATGTCTTTGGGAACAACTAAAATGTTAGTGTCCTTTCCTTTGTTTCTTTTTTTCTTTGAACGTCACAAAATATGCACCACTGAGATGCAAGAGGAATTATATCGTGAAGGAATGCCTGGTTCCATTTATTTCTTTGTAGCTTATGTTTCTGAATAGTTCCAAACAATACAGTATTATATTTGTAATTGCAAAAGACTATATGTACCTGAAGCAACCTCGTGTATGAATAGGATGTCGGAACGGTTGTAAAGAAAAGTCACTCAACGTTGACTGGCTAAGTAAAACAGTATCGTAAAAAAGACAAGTGTGTTGTGTGAGGATCATTATAAGG
Source organism: Haliotis rubra (assembly GCF_003918875.1). Lineage (NCBI taxonomy): Eukaryota > Metazoa > Mollusca > Gastropoda > Lepetellida > Haliotidae > Haliotis > Haliotis rubra. The sequence continues at coordinate 549,599 of NW_025767116.1, forward strand.
AATATTACAACTTCATTACAGAATCAACATGAGAAAAAGTGTGGAAATTATTAAGGACTTTTCAATTTATCAGTTCATTCATGATCAATTGACTGACGAGGTCTGCTGTGCAGAGTTGATCCTATTATTTTTTCAAATGTGTTTGCAGTTCATTATGTATGTAACCTTCCATCTAGACCTGATTGTTCCTTCAACAATCAACCTCCTCATCGAGGTGTAAACCTGGGAAACATGGCTCTCCGACCCCAAGGAAATACAGCCACGTTGCTCTGATACCTTTCTGTCCTGCAATGCCACTTGTTAATACAGTCGCTATCAGCCGATATACTCACGTTAAGACAAACATCGCTCATGTGATAATATGTCCTGTACGGTTTTAAATCAGCACATTAAAACATTAAAACAACAGTGTGTGTTTGGTGATCATTACACTCAACCATTACGCCTGTGTATTTTTGTCTTGTGACGTAAATGTGTACCAGTCGATAATTGTAATTGGCCTCTTTTCATGAGTAACTATGTAAGGTTTCACAATTGACACGAATTCGTAACTTGTTTATGGTAAATGTTACTAGGACACCATTGAACGATGTTTTTTGAACGACCGAAGACGTCATCAGTTATTTTGCAAACCCACTACAGTCCTAAATTCGTTGTGTTATTTTTTGTAAGCTAGCTGTTGCTGATAAGTCGGGTCTCAAAATGGATGACCATGTGACATGAGTGAGTGAATATGGTTTTACGCCGCTTTTAGCAATATTCCAGCAATACCACGGCGGGGGACATCAGACATGGGCTTCACACATCGTACCCATGTGGGGAATCGAACCCAGGTCTTCAGCGTGGCGGGCGAACGCTTTAGAACAGTGTACGTTAATGTCACACAACACACTGTTCTGGGTGACAGTGTACGTTAATGTCACACCATACTACTTTGTGTGACAGTGTACGTTAATGTCACACAACACACTGTTCTGGGTGACAGTGTACGTTAATGTTACACACCATACAGCCCTGTGTGACATTGTACGTTAATGTCACACCATACTACTCTGTGTGACAGTGTACCTTAATGTCACAACACACTACTCTGTGTGACAGTGTACGTTAATGTCACACCATACAGCTCTGTGTGACAGTGTACGTTAATGTCACACCATACTACTCTGTGTGACAGTGTACGTTAAGTCACACAACACACTGTTCTGGGTGACAGTGTACGTTAATGTCACACCCTTCTGCTCTGTGTGACTGTACGTTAATGTCCCACCCTACTACTCGGTGTGACTGTCACACCCTACTACTAGGTTTGACAGTGTACGTTAATGTCACACCATACTACTCTGTGTGACAGTGTACGTTAATGTCATAAACCATACATCTCTCTGTGATCATGACAGTGTATTTTAATGTCACACACCATACTACTCTGTGACAGTTTAACCCGTGAAGGTCCGGGTTAAAATGAACCGTACAACTAAACTCACTCACTCACTGTGACAGTCTCACACCACAGCGCCCTGTGTGATAGCTAACGTTTATGTCACAAACCATACGTTTTCTGTGTGGTAGATTAGTTCAATGTCACACATATTTATCTGTGTGATGGTTTACGTTCATTTCACATCATGGTGTTCTGTGTGACAATTTACATTCATGTCACACAATTGCATATTCTGTATAAAAGCCACTATGCTCTGTTTACATTTGCTGTGTGACTATATTGCTCTGCGTGACAGTTTACTTTAATTCCCCACCATGTTTCTGTGTGAAAAATGTACGTTGATATCACACCACTTTGCTCTATATGGGAGTATACCTTCCTGATCCACACTGTTGCTCTGTATAACATTATACCTTGATAGATTGTTTGTCTGTTCTCTCTTTTAACTTTCCTTTTATACACTCAGTAATATTCCAGCAAAACAATGTCAGTCTCCCCACTGTCCAGTCTGAAGACGACCATCTTGGGAATCACATCCTGGTCTATTTATACCATTATATGCATTCTCTACATATTCAGTCTGAAGGACCTATTTCTTCAAAAGACGATCCGGTTGTTATAGAATCATTGACAATGACGACATTTCCTCCAAAGCTGTTTAAAATTGAGATGGAGAGAGAAATCTACATAAATGTAACAATACCTTTTGAAAAAGAAATTAAAATTGACATTATAAGGTTAATGACATTATATTCATCCATTACAAGATTCGAAACACATGAGTAAAATAAATTAAATTATTTTCAACGGTATATCTGAGAACAACAAGACACATGAGGTACAAGCTCTTTAGATCCAGACCTTCACATTTGGCAAGAAGTTTTGTTTTAAACATATTTTATTCATTCAAGAAAAGGATTGGGCACAAGTTATCCAACTTAGAAAAGCCCTCTCCAGGCAAGAAGTGTCACACCATTACAAAATGTGTATAAGTACGATTGACATTTAAAAACGGGTTGTCATGGTTCCAGAATCTTGAATCTTAATATTCCTCTTGTGAATAGCAGCAAATGCAGTGGTAGGAACTGTTCACCAGAGAGACATAACTTGATCGACTCGTTGAGCAGGAAGCCCATTGTAGGCAGCGGACACAGGAACGTGACCATCTGGAACTCCTTCCCCTGACGCAGCATCCAACACCGACAACGGCGGTGTGTTGACCTGTCTTTCAACTGTATTGACAACTGAGTAACGGTAAACCGTGCCTGTGTCTCTCGATACGACGATCGCGCCTTGCTGAATGCTTAGCAAACTGTTCTTCTTATACCCCTATGGCCAGGAGTTGCTACAACACAAATAATTGTTCCTCTGTGAAACCTCGCGGGTGTCGTTGACACGTCTTTGAACTGCTGATGATGCTGTTTGTGTTGGCTAGGTTATGGCGTTTTAACGATTTTCCCATTGTAAATGTATTATTGCATGTGATGTACATGTTTATTGTAGAGCGGGATTGAGTAGAAAGTATCCCCAGCGATCAACCAGCGGCAGCCGTCACGGCTTTTGTGAATGGACACGGTTGTGGTGATTTTCATGCCGAAGAATTTCGAGACTAGCGGAAATATATTGAATTGCAAAACACCACTTGACATTTCTTTGTATTTGAAAACTTTGTGTTTTGATATTTCAAGTTTAACACAGAATACGTTTCACAAGTTAATTTAAAGTCTTCAATTTCCAGTAGAAATTGAAATTTGCGGTATGAAAAATCTACTTTTCGAACTGCTGGTAAATCCGATATCATCCGCGTCAAATGAAAGGCAAGAAGTGATTGGTGACGGGTTTACAGTTACATTTAGGGGATTTCAAACGGGAAGGACATTTTTGTGGAGGGAAAGCCAGAGTGACAAAAGTTTTAAACAGGCATCAGTTTTTAAAAATCTCAAGCATGCGTTCATGTGGTGCATGTTCGCCAAGGATAACATCGGCAATATCTCAGCCGTATCGTGACGAAAACATTTTATACAATATAAATGAAAACATTTTAAAGAGTATTATCTGTCGATGATGGACAGTAAAAATCCTAGAGTATCACAGATATGAATATAAAACTAGAATGTAAATCTAACACAGTTAAATTGAAGAAGACAGTACAATATAAAACACGGGCTATAGATCGCCAACAAATAAATGTAGATCACCATACTAGGGACGCCAAGGCTCTGGAGAACAAGACTGCAAGTTCTTATCCCATATTTGGGTAACATTACAGTTAAAAGGTTTAAATACGTCCACTTGTCATGAAAGGTAAAGCACGTGGCTGAATATTGTTTGTTTTATGTTTGCTGAATGCAATAACGCAGTATTACGGCTACGTGGAAGTGGTTTGAAAATAATTGAGTCCGATCCAAGCAGTCAAAGGACTGAGCTCATGATGATCGAACCACACCACTGACATTCATCAGAGGGGTACACAAAGTCCGTGGTCTTGACGACCAGTTGTCCGAATTTCATTTTTGTGGAAGCCGCGGTGGCTGAGTTGGTGCTGGCGATTAGGTGCCTGACTCCGATGGTGTGGGTTCGAATCCGGGATGGGACTTTGTTGAGAAAGTGTAATTCCAAATATTACAAACGTTAAACACCATTGAGCCTAGTCATAATACATGCAATCAGCTATGTCACTGAGTCTCGTAACCCAATCCACTGGCGATAAGCCAACGTTGCTGAGGACCGATATTCTTTCCACGGATGACTGAACAATATTTTCAAGGGACACCTTGTTGGATATGACTAAATCACCACGTTCTTACAGCCCAAAGCGTGGTTCTAATACTAGATGTGTCATTATTCCGATTTGGCTGTTCTTGATGTATTTTTAATTGCAGAAATGTAAACAAGATATTTAATTTTTACATATTGCTCAACATTCTTATTTCAATATAGACATGATCATAAGTCATTAATAATATACACAACATCTGGCCGTACGCCCTACGTGAACCTAAGCGAAACAGTACAACAGCATCTTGTGGTTCCTCAGACTTTTTACATTGTAATTAGAAGCGAGATTTACCTTAAGTCGTTTTAACAGTTACAACAAACAATGCTAGCGTGGGTTTTAACAAGCCTACATTTAAAACTTGGTCTGATCGACAGGAAGCCGCAGCTCGTGAGCCCGTATTCGATCCGTCCTGTTTTTGCTGGTTGAGTAAAGTTGGTTGTCATGTGTTTCGAAATTAAAACAAATTAAAACAAAATGCAGGCCCATTGAACAATGAGCACGGTCGTCCAGGACCACTAGACTCCCACCGCCCCAAGCTCTTGTTATGAATAAAACACATGCCTCATCTGTTTGTTGTTCTTCTTTGCAATACATCCCCACAAACCATTAGTAATTTAGCAGAATGCCTTGTTACGTATTAAGATACTTCAGCGCGATCGATGTTCAACACTGTCTTTGACACCAAGGCATGACAATGAGGCTTCCTTTCAATTAGCCGATTGGTATCGCATCTGTTTGCCAATAGCCTCGTACAATCCAAAGTCGTGAATGATCGCACATGTTGTAGATTTAACATATTTTATATTTGGGATGTACCTATTCAGCCGACGCGGCTTCCAGTGAAAGAAAATAGGCTGCAGGTGGAAGCTTGGTGGCTGAGTGGGTTAGATCGCTGACTTTGTGTGTTGGTGATTAGGTACCTGACTCTCAGGGTGAAGGTTCGAATCCCAGATTGGACTAAACAAACCAAATGCTCTAGAATGTGTACTTTACTGAGAAAGTGGTATCCCAAATATAACATGTTACACTTAAACACAATCTAAATGGCATTGTGTGGTGGTGTGTGGTCCTGTGCATAGAGCTCAGGTCACAAATCAGTTGAAGTTAAGCAACGTTGGGCGTGGATAGGTGTTTGGCAGCCTGACTCCTGAAAGTTTTTAAGACTTCAGTCCTGCCCCACAACGAAGAACATGTGATACATGTGATCTCACCTTAGGCAAGTGAGTTTGTTTAAGATTGCCTCTGTTCACCAAGCAGGGAATGGGTACCCGGTGGGATAAGTCATGTAACCTTCTAGCGCCTCACAGGTAGCTTGGGTTATCCGGGGTAACAATAATCAGATTATATTTGTGAGATTTGAGCAGAATATGAAGCCTGGAGAGGCGCGTTATAAATATTCTACATTATTATTCTACATTATTGTGTATTTTCTGCTGTAAATTGTCAAGATTGCCATACTATTATGTTTACGTACGTCATCGTATGTCCGTGTTTGATCGCCACGAACCAACGATAGCAATAGAGAATATTTCTGGCTGAAAAATGTAAATGTTTGTAACACGTTGTCGCCACGTCTCGCGTTTGAAGTGATTATCACACAATACCACCGAAAAAGTCGCCACATGTCACGTCTGAGAAAATTTGTTACGGCATCAGTTACTATGTCTTGCGTTTAACATTCAAAGCACTCTTTATTCCCGTTATCTAGATCATATAGCAATTGCGTAGATCGATGCTCATGCTGTTGGATTGTCTGGTCCAGACTCGACCAGCCATATGGATGGAATATTTCTGAGTGCGGCGTAAAACTAAACTCACTCACTCTCTCATGTTATCTAGATGATAAAAGTTGCGAGTTATATTTTGAGAATATGTGCATAAAGGTGGCAAAATGTTCTACCAGACACTTGACGAATGTTACCATTAGCTACAAAATTGTCATGTATGCGATAACAAATGTAATCAGTTGAAGAATCTTGATTCCAGTATGCATATTTTCTAAAAATTCAAAGTAACATTGATTCCAAGGTAAATTTTCAGCATCTTCAGCATACAAATGACCATCTGCAAAAGATGTGTCACATCATCGAAATTATTCGCACCGTTAACGTCAACCTTATATGGCCAGATGTACATTCCTTGAACAGAAACGGGGTGGTGGGATAGCCTACTGGTTAAAGCGTTCGCTCATTACACCGAAGACCCGGGTTCGAGTCCCCATATGGGTACAATTTGTGAAACCCATATATGGCGTTAAACTTAACTCACTCACCCCATTAAACAGAAACCCTGTGGGGATTACCAGTCAGAATATGTTCCAGTACCCCCAGTAAGTCTTATGGCTCCAGTCATGCTTGTCCTATGGTAAAGGTGCGGATTGTTTGCCTCCCGCAAAGAAAGTACGGACTGGAAAGGTCATGATAGTGAAATGGACCCGAAACTACTTATTCTTCGTTGTTTGTTATTGAATGTTTCCATGAATATTCTATGTAGTGATGTATTATACTTGTTTCCCTCGGAGGATCGAGCGTCACATTTTCCGCTCTGAGCGACATATTGCAACATTAGATGATTCGTAACTCTTTTGATCTCTCTTGAAACCCTGATAGATTTCGATACACACGTGTTTAGCATGTGAAACTAGATTGTTCTTTAACGGAGCCACTAATCCATATGCAGCTTCTGTGAGAGCTTCTGGGCGTTTTCTACTTGATCTGGACCTTTCATATCTTTGTTGGGAGATTAAATTATTAAGTTCACCAGAGGACTTGTGTAATACAAGTTCGGAAACAATTCTCTTTCGCAAAAAACCACTTTTGTCAGTACATCTCAAAAGGCTTTTGTTTTCTACTTCTCCAATAGCCATAAGATATTCAGGGCTTCAGCAATGCAACCGTGCCCAGTTATCTGTCGCATGCTTCATCTTATAGAAGCACACAACGCACAATCATAATTATTTTCTTTCTTCCAGTATGTTCGCGTTTAATTGGCTGAGGGTTGAGCCACCGCGACAATTTTCTTTTCCAATAAGGATTTCAAAAATTCTAAATCTGTCCTGCAATTTGTGTTCTTTTCACAAGTTAGATTGAATTTGCTGTTATCATCATTTCAGATTTGCAGTAGTTTGAATTGGAACAAAAGTTAAGGTTAGGGTTTAATTTTGGACATTTGGACCATGGGTGTTGTATGCAGATTGATGATCACTCAATTCAGCCCCACCCGCTTTGTCAGACACTCCAGCTGACAGAGAGGTCAAATTAAGTCAGTATCAAATGCTGAATAGGATGCAAGCTCTATTTATCAAATGTTAGATATATATTGGTCTACTCAGACTGCATACACTACTACTAAAATGTAATATTAGAGAAATGTTGCAAAAACGGTAAAACGGCCATTTACAAAATGTCGTCTCAGTATCTCACAGCATTCAAGGTCTCCTCAATCGCAACCACTGGCGCCCCTCCTGAAAATGGTATCCTAGCCCATATCACAACGCACTCATATCCGACACGATTCCATTCCAGAGCATGTGACCTGATGTAACGTTCACCGGTGCGCCCTTAGCCACGTTTTCTGCTATCAACTCGGTGAAGAAGGAGACGTGACTCATCGATGAAGAGAAAACCCTTCTCCCCTTACCTGCTCCGCATTGCAAGTCCTGTCCACACAAACACATCGATGTTCTGGAGTCATAATTGACCGTCAGGCTGGGCGTCTTGCCCAGATGTCGTAGACGTTGTCGAACTCTCTGATATCGCAGGGCTGTGACGGTCGTGGCTGGAACCTGTGTCGCGGGTGCGTGGTTCGAATCCATCAGACATGAAGACGGATAGTTAATGGTGGCTGCTACGACGCGGATGGCCTATAATTTGATTGTTTCGCTGAAAACGTTGCCATAATTGCCAAAAGTGTTTTTCTCACTTTTGCACTTCTTACGACTGAATTGAGTGGAAATGGTAAGCGACAGGTTGTCTGTCCCTTTAAAGTGACCAATGAGGACCATTTTTCTCGAGTATGCCAAGGTTCTTGCAAATTTCATGCAATTCGACAAACAACTGCTTGGTTGGATTTCTTCGACCATATTAATACACGTGTACACACTTTCTCCGGTTCAAATCTAAAAATCCATTCAGAAGATTTCCAATTAAACCCATCCCAACTTTTGCCTTTGAGTATATTTAATCTTTAATGTTACTGATTTGCATACACAGCTATTTCATCTCAATGCAAGTCCCTCAGGGTATTTACATAATCATCGGACTTACAATACTACGTCTGAATGATCAGTTTGTTTAGCACTCACGGCATGTGTTGTGCATTCTTCTGGAACAATTTAAGCTGGATATACAGTCACATCTGTTATATAGGCGGGAATCTATTGGCTTGACTGACGAACACCACTAACAGAACAGATGACTGCACGGCTTGTTATGACAAAAACACTTAAGTAATGCTTGTCAAATATTCATATATTGTTATCTATGATCACGGATGTTTTGTAATATTGTAAAGATTATTATCATTCCTATCACACTGATACATCAATTCTAATATGCACATATTCGATTTATTCATTATGAAAACATAACAATGTACACGATCTTGGCCTCTATTAACCTACAATGGACACCCTGTGATTATCGCTCCGAAACGTTTGTACGAGACCTAACGAATAGATTTAGCGGAGCGAGAAATCCTGTTTGTGTTTTTAACAGTAGAGTGTATCGACCCCATTACATTGAAAAATGTTCGTTCTGTAAAACGTAGTGGATGAGATGTGACAATGTATCCAAAGGCAATTTTTGTTCAAAGTTTTTGTGCATATACTGAAAATTGTCACAGATCAATAGTAAAACTAACCGAGCTTATTACTCAACAATGAGGAATACGAGCACTAGGTTTTTATCAAGGTAGTGCAATTCTCCCCAGACAGTTTGTTCTCATATACAAGATTAGTGTGGACCAATTATTTGCATGAAATACTCGTGGTTGGATCCCTGACCTCAGCGTGACTTCATGTCTAGCACCCATTGACCAGTGATTAAAAAATAAACCTAATGGTATCGTTAGAGCGCTAGCCATTGGCGATAAGATCAATATATCTGGCGGTTCTGGGGAAAGCTACTTTGTTGTGAACAAACACGTTGGTAAGCCACTAAAGTTTGTTTTATCTAATGTGTCCCTCAAAAGTGTCAGTATAATATATTTATTTGGGGGCAAACTAAGAGCATGGTAACTGCGAGCGGTCGATTCCGTTAAATACCCATATGGAAGTTTCACAGAACACAAATATACCTTCCGTAGAACACCGTGTTGGTATTGCTGCTGTGGCGCTCAGAAACGACATGACGTTTATAATATCCACAACAAAATTCCAACTTATAGAGTGTTGCCTTTGTAACTTCCTCTTTACGTTCTTTTCGATATAAGCAGATTTGATGTGATTGTCTCGACTCTCCTGTATACTGTACAGGACACCCTATGTCGTTGTTCTCATATCCTCACGCTATTATCGTCACGCCGAAGACCCGGGTTCGATTCCCCACATGGGTACAATGTGTGAAGTCCCTTCCTGGTGTCCCCCGCCGTGATATTGGCGGAACATTGCTGAAAGTTGCGTAAAACTAAAACTCACTCACGCTATTGAGCACCGTATAAGAGAAAATATTTCATTGTATCCACTCCGACGTCAAATAACCGCACGAGAACGATCAGCTGTTAGAGTGAACTTTAACTTACTGAGAGTTGTTTCCCCTGACAGATTCTTGAGTTATAAAGGTCACGTGGCCTTTACAAGGTCAATACCGTCAAGTCCTTTCAGCCAACACTACGTACTAATCAAATATAATGTTTAAGCGCACCATGTGACACCAAACTTCTCTGAAAATATGTACTAATATAATGCATTTCAGTCAAAAATACTAACCATCAGCCCTCAGGGAAGCTACCATATGATTTACTCCCCCCAAAATACGTATTTAGATTACGATATTAAATTAAAATAAAATTAAATCAAATTAAAAATCGACTGAATTAATGCATCGTTGCATTAAATCGACTCTCCCGCCCTCTACCGACCGAACATTATGTTCCTTGGAGCGCTCTTTACGAATATCCTTCGCACAACTTGTGATTGAAACCAGTTCGGCAAACACCGACAACACCGCGTGTTTCGATGTACAGAGCAATTGTTGACATTCCATATATGGCAAGTGTTCTGTTTGGAAGCTGTTCGCCTCGAAGTTTCAACTATCGATTTCAGGCAAGTCGTAAGGGATAATAAGTCTTTTTTTTGCATCAATAGGAAGCTAAAGTGAGTGTATATGCCCATATATATAAACTATAGGCCCCAAAAATATTGTGTGACATTATGCCTTTAATGGTTAAAGGTCACATGCAACCAAAAAAACAAATATAATTCAAACACAATTATCACCTATTCATAACATATAATATACATTGCTGATTATGAAATAATAAATAAACAAACTTATAAGCGTACAATCGCAAATCAAAAGTGTAATATTTTGTACTTGGATTTACTTCCCTAGAAGCGAAGCAGCCGGGATACCGAACCCAGTCAGAGCGGGTGGGTGTGCACTCAAGTGTAACGGCTGGTTCATTTGCAGATGCACTCACGGCTCATTGTGTGTGTGTGTATATAGAGATATTGGGTTTTGTAAATACATGCTCTTATTTCGTGTATAACATTTTGCAATCAATAGACATCGTTATTTTTCATCGCGTTATTTTTCAACGTTATAAGTTGAATTTGCATTTTTGAATATTTGTTTCGGTAAGTCCATACCGAAAGGTATCAGAATCTGCAAAGTTGTGTTTTACGTTGCATGTGACCTTTAAGCTGTAATATCTGCGAGTATGTATTTTACAGTGAGTGAGTATGGATTTCAACTCTTTAAACAATATACCAGCATTATCACGGCGAGGGACACCAGAAATGGGCTTCACACATTCTACCCATTCTGGAAATCGAACCCGGGTGTTTGGCGTGACGAGCGAACGATTTAACCACTAGGCTACCTCACCTTCTCTGTATTTTACAGACATATGTGAGGTAACAGCATAGGAATGATGCTTGTACAATGTCAATTAAAACTATCATGTTTTCACGAACGAATTTAAGTAGCAAGTGTTAGCCCAGGGGAGGCTCTCCTTCCTATTTCCACAATAAGCACACTCAAAGGAAGTGTTCAATTTATCCGCGTGTACGAACTCAAAGTGAGTGCAGCGAATAAAATATGATCCTTCAAACAAACATAAAAGTTGTCCGATTCGAAGAACTGCGCAAACGAGTATTTTTTGTTTAATTACAAATAAAATCAATCTCAACCAATATGAACTTTGGGCGGATGAATTAAACTTATTCAAACATTTAAAATCCTTAGGGGTTAATTACGCCCTAAGTGGCGAATCTTTCACAAATCATGCGATTTTTCTACACGAAACCCCGAATATTTAGAATTCACCAAGAGGAAAAACTATGACATAAGCTCAAGACGAAGCTTGTCCCCATTATACAGTAACCCGGAATTCAATTTGAAAGACCCTTGAGGAATTATCCCGCTTCGTTAGTAGACCCCTCAGGACGAAAAGGGAAGCTAATGCCTAAATCGAATTACTAGCGTGGCATGTGATAACAATAACATAGTTATTGAAGACGAGGGTGAATAATTTCTTGTAATAGAGAGGGCGCCCCTAAGGTCGAAGAGACAAAAGCCCCCAATCAATGGTAACAGGTTACACTTGCTTTCTGTGACGTCTTCACGATCTCCAGAATGTATGAGCGTTAATATATATACGTGTTTCAGACCGGGATATGTCGATACCAAAATTTGGTATAATATTATGTGCTGTCAAACGTATCTGCGAAGAATGTATTCAGTTATTTTTATGATCGGCCGAAGGGAACGCTTGTTAGGTATTTATGCAAAAAACAGTGGTCTAGACGTCCACTCTACCCAAACTCGTATCAGGCGCCATATCACATTGCATCTTACTTAATTATGATGCTGACGTTTCCCAAGTCCTGTTGGGATCCAGAGAAGCCGATGATATAATTAATGTTTGGAAACTGTTTGCGTCGAACAGAAAGTCACGTATTGCGTGTTTCTTGTTTTGCTAGGCGGGGTGGGGGCAGAATGAATGGTTTCATACATTGCACCCTTGTTGGACTTAGACTTCTACCTTCTGAGTGAGGCTAGAACGCTTCCACCACTAGGTTAACCCATCCCCAAAACAAGCAAAGAATATGGAGTGCAACGAAGAACTCAAGTATTCAGTCAGCAATGAAGTTACAAAACAGGAAGGTCACTATACTGGAAGGTCAAGATTGGAACGTCACTACTTGAAGGTAAACGTAGCAGTCAACATTATAACTGTAGCCATGATATACAAGTCACTGACATCACAGGTGTAATAACCACAGAGTAGAGCTGTAGCCATGATATACAAGTCACTGACATCACAGGTGTAATAACCACAGAGTACAGCTGTAGCCATGATATACAAGTCACTGACATCACAGGTGTAATTACCACAGAGTACAGCTGTAGCCATGATATACAAGTCACTGACATCACAGGTGTAATAACCACAGAGTACAGCTGTAGCCATGATATACAAGTCACTGACATCACAGGTGTAATAACCACAGAGTACAGCTGTAGCCATGATATACAAGTCACTGACATCACAGGTGCAATAACCAGTCAGAGGTGTAATGATATACAAGTCACTGACATCAGGTGTAATAACCACAGAGTAGCCATGATATACACAAGTCACTGTCACTGACATCACAGGTGTAATAACCACAGAGTAGAGCTGTAGCCATGATATACAAGTCATTACTGACATCACAGGTGTAATAACCACAGAGTACAGCTGTAGCCATGATATACAAGTCACTGACATCACAGGTGTAATAACCACAGAGTACAGCTGTAGCCATGATATACAAGTCACTGACATCACAGGTGTAATAACCACAGAGTACAGCTGTAGCCATGATATACAAGTCACTGACATCACAGGTGTAATAACCACAGAGTACAGCTGTAGCCATGATATACAAGTCACTGACATCACAGGTGTAATAACCACAGAGTACAGCTGTAGCCATGATATACAAGTCACTGACATCACAGGTGTAATAACCACAGAGTACAGCTGTAGCCATGATATACAAGTCACTGTAGGTGTAATTACCACAGAGTATACAAGTCACTGACATCACAGGTGTAATTACCACAGAGTACAGCTGTAGCCATGATATACAAGTCACTGACATCACAGGTGTAATAACCACAGAGTACAGCTGTAGCCATGATATACAAGTCACTGACATCACAGAGTGTAAGCTGTAGCCATGAGGTCATGACACCACAGAGTACAGCTGTAGCCATGATATACAAGTCACTGACATCACAGGTGTAATAACCACAGAGTACAGCTGTAGCCATGATATACAAGTCACTGACATCACAGGTGTAATTACCAGAGTACAGCTGTAGCCAGCTGTCAGCCATGTATATACAAGTCACTGACATCACAGGTGTAATTACCACAGAGTACAGCTGTAGCCATGATATACAAGTCACTGACATCACAGGTGTAATAACCACAGAGTAGTAGCTGTAGCCATGATATACAAGTCACTGACATCACAGGTGTAATTACCACAGAGTACAGCTGTAGCCATGATATACAAGTCACTGACATCACAGGTGTAATAACCACAGAGTACAGCTGTAGCCATGATATACAAGTCACTGACATCACAGGTACAGCTGTAATTCACCATCACAGAGTACAGCTGTAGCCATGATATACAAGTCACTGACATCACAGGTGTAATTACCACAGAGTACAGCTGTAGCCATGATATACAAGTCACTGACATCACAGGTGTAATTACCACAGAGTACAGCTGTAGCCATGATATACAAGTCACTGACATCACAGGTGTAACAAGTCAACCACAGAGTAGTCAGCTGCTGTAGCCATGATATAGCCATGATATACAAGTCACTGACATCACAGGTGTAATTACCACAGAGTACAGCTGTAGCCATGATATACAAGTCACTGACATCACAGGTGTAATTACCACAGAGTAGAGCTGTAGCCATGATATACAAGTCACTGACATCACAGGTGTAATAACCACAGAGTACAGCTGTAGCCATGATATACAAGTCACTGACATCACAGGTGTAATTACCACCAGCTGTAGCCATTATATACAAGTCACTGACAGCAGGTGTATTACCACAGTACAGCTGTAGCCATGATATACAAGTCACTGACATCACAGGTGTAATTACCACAGAGTAGAGCTGTAGCCATGATATACAAGTCACTGACATCACAGGTGTAATTACCACAGAGTACAGCTGTAGCCATGATATACAAGTCACTGACATCACAGGTGTAATTACCACAGAGTAGAGCTGTAGCCATGATATACAAGTCACTGACATCACAGGTGTAATTACCACAGAGTACAGCTGTAGCCATGATATACAAGTCACTGACACCGTAGGTGTAATTACCACAGAGTACAGCTGTAGCCATGATATACAAGTCACTGACATCACAGGTGTAATTACCACAGAGTAGTCAGCTGTAGCCATGATATATACAAGTCACTGACATCACAGGTGTAATTACCACAGAGTACAGCTGTAGCCATGATATACAAGTCACTGACATCACAGGTGTAATTACCACAGAGTAGAGCTGTAGCCATGATATACAAGTCACTGACATCACAGGTGTAATTACCACAGAGTAGAGCTGTAGCCATGATATACAAGTCACTGACATCACAGGTGTAATTACCACTGTAGCCATGATATACAAGTCACTGACATCACAGGTGTAATTACCACAGAGTAGAGCTGTAGCCATGATATACAAGTCACTGACATCACAGGTGTAATTACCACAGAGTAGAGCTGTAGCCATGATATACAAGTCACTGACATCACAGGTGTAATAACCACAGAGTACAGCTGTAGCCATGATATACAAGTCACTGACATCACTGGGTGTAATTACCACACAGCTACAGCTGTAGCCATGATATAAGTCACTGACATCACAGGTGTAATTACCACAGAGAGCTGTAGCCATGATATACAAGTCACTGACATCACAGGTGTGAAATAATACAGCTGTACCACAGAGTAGAGCTGTAGCCATGATATACAAGTCACTGACATCACAGGTGTAATTACCACAGAGTACAGCTGTAGCCATGATATACAAGTCACTGACATCACAGGTGTAATAACCACAGAGTACAGCTGTAGCCATGATATACAAGTCACTGACATCACAGGTGTAATTACCACAGAGTACAGCTGTAGCCATGATATACAAGTCACTGACATCACAGGTGTAATTACCATATATCATATAACTCCTGCAATCACACAATAGGAGACTCATCTGTTTCCATATGTTGCAGCACGGGCAAAAGTGTAACTACCACACATGCAATTATCACAAAGCATTTATCGGTACCACAGTTGTAAACAGAACAGCACTAACAGCTTAACTACGATATATTAATAAGCAAGCTCACAGCTGTAAGCAAAATGCCTTCAGCAACATCTCGACGACTGTCACGCAGCACAGTCAGCAATATCACAGCTGACATCTTTTCATAACACCGACGCCCCAACCACCACCCTAATCCTGAGATTAGTTGGGTTATAGTGACCTTCGCTTTCAACCAAGACAACACTAATAGTGAGTTAGGTGAATATGAAATGAGTGAGTGAGTGAGTTTAGTTTTACACCGAACTATATCCCAGCTATATGACGGTGGTATGTTAATAATCAAGTCTGGACCAGACAATCCAGTGATCAACAGCATGTGCAACGATCGACGCAATTTGGATACGATGACATGCGTCAACCAAGTCAGCGAGCCTCACCACCCGATCCTGTTGGTCCAGACTCTTGCGACAAGCATGAAGATCAATTTTCTAACCCGGATCTTCAAGGGTCAAATAAGAAGTGAGAGTAGGATTTTTAACACAGCTTTCTACAATATTCCTATTACAGGATGTCGTGTCAGCATACTGTGTACTGAGGAAAGCTCGACCAGACACAGGTCTCTGACGTTTACCTTTCTAAGTGAAACAAGTATGCATGCTGCTCACAACCTGGAAACATTGCCAATTCCAACCCACGATCATGGGTTACTGCTGAACCCAAGGGACCCAACTCTCCACATTAGATGACTGTGCCACCAGTGATCCCTGGCAAATGTGCGCAGGGTTTCAGGAACTTGACAAGTATAGTTTTGACAGATAACGTGAGAACATACAGACACCAACACCGATGGCACGGATAAATATCGAAAACCATCTCAACAGCACTACTGACTGTGATAATTCAGAACGTAATTATGTTTCTGTACAGCAACCTTTTAACATTCATGGGTACGTTGCCTTTCTGAAATGAAGTCCCAACCCATTTCGACAAGTGACAACCTGTTTGTTAACTATCTTAACACGAATATGATCTATTATGGCTGATTAGCTGTTCGGTTTCTATGTTTCCAATCAGCCCTGATTGGCGCTGACCAACTCGCTACATCACGCCCTGTGTCAGGAACTTGGACGAGAGTACATTTCAGTATCAGCTACTTTGTCGAACGTCTTCCTTCGAGTAATATGGATTAGTCTGAAGATATCGGACACTGAAAGGCCTCTGGGGCACTTACTGGACACCGGGAATGGTTGCGGGGATGTGGGGGGATGGGAATCAGGCAGAATGGTGATGTGTGTGAGGGAACCTGTTGGGGTCAGCAAATGGGGTTAACGTTATTCACTGACCGCCCCATCAGGGCCTGACAATCAATAGGCGAAACACACACAGTATTACTGTTATTGACGTTTGTGCACGGATCACTCAAATATTGACAGCAGTAGTTAGTCTGTACGCTTCCCGAATAACTTTACATGGATTTGCCATATGATGGATGCACCATTCTAGGTACTGATGATGTTTTAAAAAGCTGTTTTGTGGGTTTAGCATATAAAAGCATATGAACTGGACCATTTACAGTCTGTATTGCAACAACACCGACGTGACGTTCTCTTGGCTCCTCAGCTGCTTACATTGTCGAAACTGATGAAGTTTTAAAAAGCTGTTTTGTGGGTTTAGCATATAAAAGCATATGAACTGGACCATTTACAGTCTGTATTGCAACAACACCGACATGACGTTCTCTTGGCTCCTCAGCTGCTTACATTGTCTATCCGTGTTAGAAATGGACTTCAGACATCCATGCTTGTTGTAAGAGATCGAGGAGTGGTTGTTCTGAGTCATCGTATCTTAATTCCGCAGACTGATTTTCGTGATTATGTGGTCCAGACTCGACTATTTACAGACCGCCGACATATAACCAGACAAGTGCTGAGTCGGCATTAACCAACAAACAAAGAAAGTTTACATTGTTCGAAAGTTATAGATGAACAAAATTACCGGTCGTCGATAACGTCACAATTCGCTGAGCAGAGTTCAGTCTCTGAGTCTGGGGGTAGGGGTAAGGGTATGGCCGGGGGTGGTGGGATCTGTGATCCTTGTTCGAATCGCCTTGTTCATTATACAATATACCGTTCTCGTGGGTTTCACCAAAACACATCCGTCTTACATAATTGCGGGCTTTCTAAAACTTCGGCAAATGACTGAAATCTTGTTCCAAATCCACCTCAAATACTAATATGTGAACCCCTGAAAATCCCTGTCTTCCAGACTCGGTTATTTACAGAGTGCCGCCACCGTGTAGATCTAATATTGCCGAGTGCGGCGTTAAACAACAAACACTAAAGAATAACGTTTGAATATGAAAATTTAGGTTTACTTCTCTCTTAATTAACAATTCATGTGAAAAAGATCCAGCGGCTTCAGATTGTAACTGGTTTCTGTAAGTGGACGCCGTCGGCGGTTGAATATTCACCCTCTCAGACTGTTGCCAAAATGTCTTCTTGAAATGGCACGTTGGGCAATAAGATGTCACCTTTCAACCGGCGTGTTAATCACAAGCACCACGTATTCTCATATTTAAGCACGTGGCATTCTAAGTACACTTATTTATACAGCTCGTTGTTGCCCTTACGCCAAAATGGACGTTCCAAATTTGATTTGTTCAACTATCTGACCTCTAGACATATTTCAGAACAAAGCAACCACAAACTACCTCGCTTAGGGGCAGAGATGGTCTTAGAAAGTCGTCTGGAAATGCTGAACGAGGTCGACGCTGAGGGGAGATGTGGCAGTGCGGTAATACACCGACGGTATCAGCATCCCCGTCTTCATTTGCACAAATAACGTAACGCTAGCCGCAGGGCTGACACAGTTAGTCCTCTGATCATTTGCCTACAACAAACCGAGCTCCGTCTATATCCCTGGGACATTCGCTCGCTTTAGAGCTTGGCGCGTTAATGATGTCAAGAGTCTTAGCCGCCATTCATAGGAAACAGCAGAATGATCATTGTCTTTCAACAAGTCGTGCCCATATATGGTGTTTCTGAAACAGTAGATTATCATTACCTACAATTCCTTACCGTCATTGTAAAAGCTGTTTAACTTGATTTCCTTTATATCCACGTTTCTGTAAACTAACATTTATCCCCAAGTCAGTTTGGTTTTACGCCGCTTTTAGCAATATTCCAGCAATATCACGGCAGGGGACACCAGAAATGGGCTGCACACATTGTAGCTATGTGGGAAATCGAACCCGGGTCTTCGGCGTGACGAGCGAACCCTTTCACCATTAGGCTACCCCACCACCCTTATCCCCAAAGAGGGGCGGTGGGGTAGAATAGTGGTTAAAACATTGGCTCGTCACGCCGAAGACCCGGGTTCAAATCCCCACAGGGGTACAATGTGTGAAGCCCATTTCTGGTGTCCCCCGCCGTGATGTTGCTGGAATATTGCTAAAAGCGGCGTAAAACCAAACTCAGTCAGTTATCCCCAAAGAAACATATGGAACAACAGAATGGTCATTCAATTAATCGTGACCTGAGGTAGCGTTACTGAAACAGCAGATCCTCATTTTCTGCACTTCGGCACCGTATCGATAACAAATTTTTACCTACTTTTCCTTTATGCCCACTTGTCTTTAAACTAAAACATAACCAAAAGGAAACATCCGAACGGTCAGTCTTTCAAAACTTCGTGTCCATATATGGTGTTACTGAAACAGCATCTCATTCCCTACACTTCCCCAGCGTGTGTGAAAGCATTGTAACATGGTGTCCTATATACCCACATCTGGGGGCGCGGTGGGCGAGCTGGCTAAAGCGCCAGGCTAGTGATCCAGCGAGGTTGAATATGTCGGGATCGAGCCCACCTGTGACCGGGTGTAAAAACCTTGGAGTCAACTTTGTGTGCAGACTCTTTCCGTGTTGTCACAACCCCTAGTGTACAGTACACATCCCTGTGCACTTAAAAGAACCCACGAACCCGTTGGTATATGACCAGATGGTGGCCACATGAATACGTGCAAACACCTAGTTGCGGGTACAGCAACGTGCAGTGAAAAGTACTGTGACTATGTGTTCCAGTCCACCCAGCTGTGAATTGGGTACCTCGTTAGGATGAGAGAGCCACAATAAACTCGGTGCACCTAGTGGCAGCAAGAGTTGTATACTCCCCAGGGAGTTGAGATTGATAACACGATGTGACGTTGAGATTGACATCCAATGATCGAGGGAAACAAATACCAGCGCCTTGAGCAAGCAATGGTTGCATGGATATGTGCGCTATAAAAATATCCTATAATAAAAACAAAACAAAAAACATCTCTGTGAACTAAAATTTAACCCCAAAGAAACAAAAGAAACAGCAGAATAGGCATTGTCTTTCAACAAGTCGTGGCAACATATGGTGTTACTGGAACATCATTTTCATTTCCTACAGTAGCTATATAACTGGGCATGCTGGGACACCATTAACCATGTAATCTTCCATAGAGATCATGTAGCCTCCCTGAAGTCGAGAGGCTACCCCCACGCTAATGACGTCACGAGGGGAATCCCCCTTCGCATCCTTGCGTGTGTGAAACTAGGTCATGATAGCGTCTTCCTTTATAGCGTGGGCCGACGCCATAATGAAAAAGTCGTCCGGCTGTACAATGAATGTAAACGTATGAATGTAAACGTATGGGGCGAAAATAAACAACGACGAGATACGACTTCTATACACAATAATTTTAATAAGCTCGTAAATAGCAACAGATGCCAAAGCTACTTTCACGATACATCATATCATAACATTAGCCTTTATATACATGTCGGCTTACAATTTCAACTATGTTTCCCACCTGCTCATTATTATCTATCCACAGTATGGCATATTCCATATAATCCATGTGATCAACAAACAACATGGTATATTCTAAATATTCCATGAGATCAACAGTCACATTTTGTCACATCGTCACGTAAACATGCCTTGTCACGTAAACAGAGCTCTCTCTGTCGTACGGATTCGTAACAGGCTACATCCATAAGTCCTCCAAATAGAATAGAAAGCAGTCCTAGGTTCATACATAGTTTTACACATAGTGTAATATCCATCCACTGGTATCCAGCAATATATTTCGTGTTGCAGTGGCTTGTGTATAATGCAGTCTTAACCTATGCCCACACGTATAATGCAGTCTTAACCTATGCCCACACGTCTCACTACCTTCTAAAGACATGGGATCGGTGGGGTAGTCTTATAGTTAAAGCGTTGGTCGTCACGCCGAAGACCCGGGTTCGAATTCCCACATGGGTACAATGAGTGAAGCCCATTTCTGGTGTCCCCCGCCGTGATATTGCTGGAATATTGCTAAAAGCGGCGTAAAACCAAACTCAGTCAGTCAGTCTAAAGACATACATGGCCGGTAAAACTAGGTCAGTGTGTTATCGGACCGGTCTTTCAAATCATTTGGCAGAGCTGCAAAGCAAACCATGATTATAAAAACGTAACCACCAAGTTTTACAGTCATTTAGACGTGCAGTCACGATATTACATTTAATAATATTTGCATTAGCATTTCTTGAAATGTTTTATGCACTGACATTTGGTTGTGTCACTTCAATAGCAAACACTTAAATTAAAACTTAATTATGAATCAACAATATCAAGTCTATGAAAAATTCGTGCGAACGAGAAGATGGTGTTTATAATCTAAAAATCATTAATATAATTGGAAATAAGACGTGAATTCAGAACAGAAATGCATAGATAATGATTAATGAAAACACAAATAATGAGTGCAGATGGTCTATAATTGAATTTCAATCATTTTTAATTGGGTGTTCCCTCCGACGTCCGCGCCTGCCAAATAAATACAGTGTCATCGCGCGGGTCATTTCATTGTCGTTTGGACGGCTACAGAAGACTTATACTCAGACGTTTCTAAGATTCCCAACCGACATTCTATTGAAGTATGTGTCCATACTTTTACAATTTTGATACAAACGTGACAGACTGATAGTTGGTATTGTTTATTCAATATTTCAGTTATTTATTCAATATTTTATATACTTATAATTTACGAAACATTTTAATTTGTTTACTTATATATTTGATATTTTATTTGTCACATTAGTAGAAATGTATTATGAATGGAACATGATTCATACATTAGCACCAACTTTTACACATAGTCCAACCAGGTGTGTATGATAAGACAATGTATTTCGGTATTTGTATTTCAGGAGTATGGAGCCCCAAGCTAAGAAATTCCGTATGTCTTACAACTGCCATGAGTGTGGTCAACAATTCGCTCATAAGTCAAGTCTGCTACGACACAAGCGAACCACTCATAGGCCGGAAGAATTTTCCTGTGACTATTGTAAACTGAGATTCTTCAACTGGCAACGTCACATGAAGGCAGCGCATGCTTCTATAACAGCAAGTGGGTCGTGGTAGTGATCAGCACTGTGACCTGCAAGTTTTAGGCGGTACCGTCAACATCCATACTATACCCGGAGGAGGTATGGAGAAGTATGACACCATGATTTTTCTCAAGAGTCGGCACGAGCAGATCAAGTCTGTTTTACAGAAGGTTATTGTTAACAAGGGGGCCGTCAAATGGTATTTGGCGATGAGAGTAAAAATGAGTCGTCATAGGGGAGCGACTACAGATACAGCTAAACCGATTTTCAGGGGGAAATGCCAGACTGTCCTCAAGTTTGAAGATCTGGATGATGGTCTTAAGGCGTCCATTAAGAAGATATACACATCATTCATCGAATACCAACGTCAAGGTAGTAACTGGACTGTAGACAAAGTACTAAGTCTCACCATCCACATGGCCAAATATCGTCCACTAAGAGGATCCAGTTATATACCCCTACCTGTCAAGCTGAGGTCGAAACACGCTGTTATCAATGTGAAGAACAAGGACCAAAAAGGTTTCATGTGGGCTATCCTCTCAGCACTGCATCCTATGAAACAACATCCTGAACGAATTTCCAAATATGGGAAACATGTTGCATTACTGGATTTCTCTGGAATAACATTTCCAGTCAAGTTGGCTGATATTCCCAAGTTTGAGACCCAAAACCAAATCTCCCTATTGTCAGACTCAGACTCGTTGGACCTCAGAAGATTGAACTCCCAAAAGAAGAGGACAAAAGGCTGTATTATCAAGATGTCAGAAAACAAATTAAGGTGCCGTACATCATCTACGCCGACTTTGAATCCCTACAAGTTCCTGTTTCGGTCTGTTCTAAGGATCCACCGTCCTCTTATACTGAAAAGCTCACGAAGCACATCCTGTGTGGATTCGCCTACAAAGTCGTTGGCTTAACACCAGATCATTGCAAACAACCTATAGTCTACCAAGGACCCGATGCTGTAGACAAGTTTATCGAGGCTATGGTGCGAGAGCAGGATGATATCGAGAAAAGATCGTTGAACCTATGGCAATGACTGGACAAGATTGGCAAAGGTTTAAAAAGGCAATACATTGCCATATCTGTCGGGAAGAATTCCAGTGGGTTTTCACAACTTGAGCTGCTATGACAGTCATCTGATCATGCAGGCCATGGGCAAGGTCCAGGATAAACGAATTAGTTGTATCCCCAACAACATGGTAAAATACATTTCCTTTTCTTTAGGCTGCATGGACTTTATCGACAGCTGCCAGTTTATGCCCTCCTCCCTCGAAATGCTAGTCGGCAACTTCGCTAAAGAAGGACCATCAAAATTCATTCACATGGAAACCCATTTCGGACTGGACAGACCACCCTTGCAGGTGTACCCCTATGAATAGTTTGATTCCATGGAGATATTCATGGATACATCTCTTCCTCCAGTAGACGCGTTCTACAGCTATCTGTCAGGTGACCATATCTCCATAGAAGACTATGACCAGGCTAAAATTATCTGGGACTCGTTTCAAATTCGAGACCGTGGCCAATATAACGATTTGCATGTCCTCACCGATGTATTAACCCTGGAAGATGCTTTTGAAAACTTAAGGAATATATGTTTAGGAGCCTACGAGTTGGACCCAGTCCATTTTTATACCAGTCCTGGTTTAGCTTGTCAGGCTGCTCTCAAAATGACTGACGTGCAATTGGAGCTTCTCACGGATATTGACATGCATCTATTTATAGAGCAAGGTTAGAGGGGAGGTATCTCGATGATCACGCACAGACATGCCAAAGCCAATCATCCTGATCTTCCTGACTACGACCCAGAACAACCCAACAACCACATCATGTATTTGGATGCAAATAACTTGTATGGATGGGCTATGTCACAATCTCTTCCTATGTCTGGCTTTACCTGGTTGTCGCAAGATCAACTAAATGACTTTGACGTCATCTGAGTACCTGACAATGCAGCAGAGGGATACATTCTGGAAGTGGACTTTGACTATCCAGCAGAGCTCCACGATCTTCACAACGAGTACCCCTTGGCTCCAGAAGAAATCAAAGTGACAGAGGATATGCTCTCTTCCTATGCTTCCCAATTATTTGATGATGTGAACTTGAAAGAACCTCGACAGAAACACTTACCCCTAATCTTCTATCAAAGACAAAATGTGTTGTTCACTACAGGAACCTGAAGTTTTACCTTTCTTTGGGCATGAGACTGACCAAAGTCCACCGAGTTCTCACGTTCATGCAGGAACCATGGCTCAAAGACTACATCCACTTCAACACAGAGAAACGAAAGCGGGCTAAGAATGACTACGAAAAGGATTTTTACAAATTGATGAATAACTCTGGCAAAACCATGGAGAACTTGAGAAAACGAATAGATGTGAAACTTGTCCAGGGACAGAAGAGGCCAGAAAACTCATCGCCAAACCCTCCTTCCTTTCAACGATAATTTGGTGTCTGTCCACATGCTCAAAGAGAAGTTATATCTCAATCGACACATCTACGTGGATTTACCATTCTGATGTATCTAAGATCCTGATGTATGATTTTCATTACAATTACATAGAACCAAATTTGGATCCAAGGCAAAGTGAGCTTCTTTACAGACACCTGATTCCTCTGTTATTCTATATGAACCGAAGACATTTATGCAGACATGCTAAGAGACCAATACTTATTTGACACTTCTAATTACCCAAGTGGCCATCCTCTCTACAACACGGCCAACAAGAACGTCCTCGGCAAAATGAAGGGTTTGTAGGGCTCAAGTCCAAAATGTACTCGCTCATCTATGAAGAGAAAGGTCATCTGGTTGAAAAGACGACTGCAAAGGGTATCACGAAGCAAGTCATCAAGAGAGACACCAGACATGAGCACTATAAGCAGTGTCTGTTTGAGAGACAAATCCACATGTCTCAAATGACTCAAATCCGGAGCTACGGACATGAGCTATACAACATTCAGCTCACCATGCTGCGTCTCAGCCCTTTTGATGACGAGCGATATCTTCTCGAGGATACCATGACCAGTCTAGCCTATGGTCATTGGAGGATCAGTCAACTATAAAAGTCGAGAAAATTCAGATTCTTATCATTCGAGAGCTGACCATCAAAGAATAAAGATGTATTCCTGTCCAGTGTGTTCTAAGCAGTTTGTCCATGATTTGGCTCGTCATATTCGAGCAAAACATTCAGGAGACCTCAAGCAGCAGCAGCAACAATCACAAGCAGCAGCAATTACAACAGCCACTGCACCACAACCACCACATACCACCACCACTAGCACCACATACCACCACCACCACAACACATTACCACATGGTAGAGAGATTGTAAAGTGTATTTGTACTTTTTAAGAGACATCTGTATATAGATTGTGAGGGTGGCTTGGCGTGGCTCTCCGACCCATGTCCATTTTGTATGTACGGGGATATTAAACACTGCGTATAGAAGTTGTCTATTGTCGTTGTTTATTTCATCTCATAAGTTTACATTGCGTACGCAGGTGTCATCACACAAACGGACGATTTGAGTTTTTTGATTATGGCGTCGGCCCACGCTGTAAAGGACGCGAGCTATGACCTAGTTTCACACATGCAAGGATGCTAAGGGGGATTCCCCTCGTGACGTCATTAGCGTTGGGGTAACCTCTCGACTTCAGGGAGGCTACATGATCTCTATGGAAGATTACATAGTTAATGGTGTCCCAGCATGCCCAGTTATATAACTACTCCCTACAATTCCTCAACTATCTATAACAGTATTTTACTTTGGTTTCCTCTATACCCACGTCCCTGTAAACTAAACCTGAACTCAAAAGAAACATAAAGAATCAGCAGAATGGTCATTTTCTTTCAACAAATCGTGACCTTATTTACTGATACAGCAGATTCTCATTACCTACGCTTCCTCGCCACACCATGGGGCGGTGGGGTAGCCTAATGGTTAAAGCGTTGGCTCGTCACGCCGAAGACCCGGGTTCGAATCCCCACATGGGTACAATGTGTGAAGCCGATTTCTGGTGTCCCCCGCCGTGATGTTGCTGGAATATTGCTAAAAGCGGCGTAAAACCAAACTCAGTCAGTCAGTCGCCACACCATAAACTAAAACTTAACCCACAAGAACAAAGTTACTTGATTAATTCCAACTCTTTTCAAGCACACAGCCGGGTTTGAGATCTATGTTTGACAATAAGCGCAAACCAGGGATCTCGTACAGAATTCGTCAAGCAGATTTGGTCACGCGCATCTCGACCACAGTTACCGCTTTGGCTATCCATTAGATTATAACAGAGTCGATTAAGAAGAAAAGCTCTTTAACTTGATTTCCTTTATACCCACGACGAGCCCCCCACAACTTTCCTATTAAGACCAAGTGTCCAAGGGGTACTCGATGGGGCATAGCTGTCCACGTGTCCATTGTTTCTGGTAGGGACTATCTTCACATGACTGTGCCCAGAAGAATCAAGAAGAGTTGAAGTAGGACCGATAGGGCTTCCAGGCTGTTCCGCATTCACCGGTAAATTTTTATCTATTTACCCAAAGTGTCTCGCGACTGTAGTGAGAAATGGCCAGCGTCAACGGGCCTATATACACACTTTAAGAAATACGTCCGTCGTTGTTACCGTGTGTAGTGTGACATGTGCTGGTGATATATGTGACATTTATCTGACTTTTGAGGGTATCGGGAGTGAGTGAGTTAAAATTATCGACACATCGGCAATATTTCAGCCATATCGTCACGAGAACAATTAATTATTATACATAGTAATTACTGGTAAATTATAAAAAACCAAACATATTAACGAAGGACAGTAAAATAACTAGATTATCACAGATACGAATTTAAAACTAGCAAATAACTCTAAAACACTCTTAAGTATAGATGATAATACAATATAAGAACAGGCTATAGATTGCCAACAACTGAAGGTAGATCACCATACTAGGGACCATGGGAGAGTATCGGGAATTTGTGTAGTTATGCATATTATTAATATATTTTAAAATGCTGACCAGAACTTTCAAAGACAGTGTTATGTAACTGTTATTTTGTTTCAATTTGTTTATTATGAGTTGTTATGTCGACCACTTGCTTAATATGCTATCCCATGTGTTAGCAAACTCGAGAACCTTTCCACTGACAGAATCCACTATTCTAGAACTATTGGAGTGAGTGAGTAGGGTTTTACGACGCTTTAAGCAATATACCAGCAATATCACGGCGGGGACACCAGAAATGTGCTTCACACATTGTACCCATGTGGGGAATAAAACCCAGGTCTTCGGCGTGACGAGCGAACGCCTTAACCACTAGGTTACGCACGCACGCGCGCACGCACACACACACACACACCGAACTACTGGAGTAGTATTCCAGCAATATCACGGCGGGGACGTAGAAAAAAGGCTTCGCACATTGTACACATGTGGGAAATCGAACCCGGACCGTCGGCATGTCGAGCGAACACTTTAATCACCAGGCCACACACTTGATCAAGAGTGAGTAAGTGAGTTAAAACTTAACGTCACATCGGCAATATTGCAGCCATATCGTGACGAGAACAGTTTATATCAATATTCAAACCCATAAATGTATAATGTAAAAACCTGTCATCGAAAGACAGTAAAACTACTGGAATATCACATCTCTTAATTTAAAACGCTATCATAATGATATATCACGAGAGACAACAGTACAATATAAGAACGGACTATAGATCACCAGGAACTGAAGGTTACCACCTACATGGACCCTAGTTGGATTTACATCATCCCTTCAGCTGCCGGCGATTGTAGTCAAATTAAGCCATAATTAAAATCACAAAAATTCTACGCTTAAAATCCTGGTAATTTTGAAATTTACTTTGAGAGTTTTGGGACTTACGTACCCTCTCAGGAAGTTGATCAAGAAGCAATCCAAGGTGTTAGCAAACTCGCGAATACTTTCACTGATAGAATCCATTATTCTAAAACTACTGGAGGTAAGGACGGTTGGGGATCCACCAATCAAGATAACGTGTCGTCAGTAGAAACCAATGTAGTAGTGAGTGAGTGAGTTTAGTTTTACGCCGCTTTTAGTAATATTCCAGCAATGTCGCGGCGGGTGACACAAGACATGGGCTGCACACATTGCACGCATGTGGGGATTCGAACCCGGGCCTTCGGCGTGACGAGCGAACGCTTTAACCACTAGGCTACCCTCCCCCCTTAATGTCCAAAGTAAGTGATAACAGTATACACGTTCCTGCGGATCACGTTATCCCTGGTACTTCCAGCACTACTTCAACAAGCTACCTACTCAACTACTACTACCACTACCACTGCCCATCCAGGCCTCATATAATATACAATTCCATTCATACTAATTGCGTGGCTGTATTATTACCTCAGTTAATAGATCATTTTCAACTCCCCGGGGAGTATTCAGTATCTCCCTAGTATCCTTCGAAACAACTCTGTGCTGAATAGCTTCTTTCAGGTATCTTTAAATCCTTCATAGCAAACTGATTGTACAGACTTGGTTTTGAAGTCCAAACATACTACTCTAGAAGTGAGTGAGCGAGTGAGTTAATATTTAACGTCAC
Source organism: Haliotis rubra (assembly GCF_003918875.1). NCBI lineage: Eukaryota > Metazoa > Mollusca > Gastropoda > Lepetellida > Haliotidae > Haliotis > Haliotis rubra. The sequence continues at coordinate 578,340 of NW_025767116.1, forward strand.
ATCGGCAATATCTCAGCCATATCGTGACGAAAAGTATTTATATAATACAAAATGAAAACATTGTGAAGAGTTAAACCTGTCGACGATGAAAAGTACAAATACTAGAGAATCACATGATATGGAGTGAGTGAGTTAATATTTAACGTCACATCGGCAATATCTCAGCCATATCGTGACGAAAACAATTTATACAATAAAAAGTGAAACTATTTTGAAGATTTAAACCTGTCGACGATGGACATGTAAAAATACAAGATAAATCACAGATATAATATATAAACTAGCGAGCAAAGCCTGTCGATTCCAACTGAAAAGACAATACAACATAACACGAGCTATAGATCGACAAATAACTTAAAGCGTAGATCACCATAATTAGGAACCATGGTACACAGATAATGAACATAAACTAGCATGTAAAACTAAAACAGTGTAATTAAAAAGACAATACAATATAAAAACACGGGCTATAGATCGCCAGCATCTGAAGGTAGATCACCATACCATAAAACCATGGGGACTTCTTACATTACTTTTGCTACCTGCATGGAACCTAGCTTGATTCTTACTTTATTCTAGGAAGTCACTACAAAGCATCTGTCAAATCAACCATTGCGTGACGAGTATTGGAAGCCAATAGAATATACTATGGACGTTAAGTGACACAGTGCGAAGATTGTTTTCGGTGACTGGACCCCCGATTCATTCATTACAGAACAGAAAGACTCCGTTCTAGTAAGTTAATATTTCAACGTCACATCGGCAAATATTTCAGCCATCCCGGACGAGAAGAATTTAATTTATATCAATAGTAAAAAGCAACAAATTTAGACAATAGAAAAGCTGTCATGAGTTTATAGACTAGTTCTAGAAGCATCAACCACTCCATCAACCTCTCACGAATGTAGGTCTTGAACGCCACAACGAAACAGAGAATACCCAGTCTCGATCATCTTCAAGGACCGAATATATACCAAAACAATCAGTGTTCTTTAACGCCGCATCTTTGCAATATCTAAGTATCATCACGACGGGCAACCCGTGAAGGTCCGGGTTAGAATGGCCCTTCAGTAACCCATGTTTGTCGTAAGAGGCGACCATTAACGGATTAAGTACTCAGGCTCGGACTTCTTATTGACAACTGTCATCGGTTCCCAATTGCGCAGATCGATGCTCATGCTGTTGATCACTGGATTGTCGTAGGTCCAGGCTCGATCTACCTACATACCACCGCCATATGTATTGGAACATTGCTGTGTGCGGCGTAAAACTAAACCTTCACTCACCCATTACGACGGTAACATATTGATTTTGTACTCATCTAAAATGCCATAGTGTTAAAAGCTACATGAATGATTAAAAGATAAAGCAATGACTCTCGCAGCATATTGTAGCCATATGACGACTCCTCACAAGATAATTCCACCTTTGACAAGATAAAAACACTAGGACTTGAGACCGCCTCCGTGGTGTAGTGGAAAGTTAGAGCGTCCGCCCGGAGAGCGGAAGGTCGCGGGTTCGATCCCCCGACCGCGTCATACCAAAAGACGTTAAAATATGGTACTTGTTGGTCCCCGCCTGGCGCTCGGCATTAATGGGTACAACAAGGACTGGTCGGCTCGGAGTCAGTATAATGTGTCTGAGTGGGTATTCATGCTTCACTGCGGCATGTGCATCTCAGTGGCTAGCACTATAAAACCAGCTTCAGTCTGGGCTAGTACAAGCAGCCGCACATACACATAGCATGCACGTCGTCATATGAGCGAAATATTCTCAAGCACGACGTTAAACCCAATTTCACCTCACTTACAAGATCATATTGACTGCGGGGCTGTTCGGGTTCTTGGCGTAACTCTCTACTATAGAAATTTGCGGTGTGGTCAACAGATAAAATAACCTTGAAAAGATATATTCCACCTAGAAGTGTCTTTGTTCCCGTTGATAATCTTGCTGCTACGAAGAGATTTCAGAGCTTATTCTAACAAACAGACAGGCAATTGATATAACACGCAACGTTGGGCATGGGTAACAGGTTCCTGGAAGCGGCCCCAACCGATATCAGATATATTCTAAAGTACACAGCGATGGTTCATTTGTTGTTATTTTCATGACGCCGCACAGCAATATTCCAGCTGCATGGCGGCAGTCCAGGCGAAATCGAGACTGACCAGACAACCCAGCTAAGCGTTAATCGTGACCTTATTTACTGATACAGCAGATTCTCATTACCTACGCTTCCTCGCCACCATGGGGCGGTGGGTAGCCTAATGGTTAAAGCGTTGGCTCGTCACGCCGAAGACCCGGGTTCGAATCCCCACATGGGTACAATGTGTGAAGCCCATTTCTGGTGTCCCCCGCCGTGATGTTGCTGGAATATTGCTAAAAGCTGCGTAAAACCAAACTCAGTCAGTCAGTCGCCACACCATAAACTAAAACTTAACCCACAAGAACAAAGTTACTTGATTAATCCCAACTCTTTTCAAGCACACAGCCGGGTTTGAGATCTATGTTTGACAATAAGCGCAAACCAGGGATCTCGTACAGAATTCGTCAAGCAGATTTGGTCACGCGCATCTCGACCACAGTTACCGCTTTGGCTATCCATTAGATTATAACAGAGTCGATTAAGAAGAAAAGCTCTTTAACTTGATTTCCTTTATACCCACGACGAGGCCCCACAACTTTCCTATTAAGACCAAGTGTCCAAAGGGGTACTCGATGGGGCATAGCTATCCACGTGTCCATTGTTTCTGGTAGGGACTATCTTCACATGACTGTGCCCAGAAGAATCAAGAAGAGTTGAAGTGGGACCGATAGGGCTTCCAGGGTGTTCCGCATTCACCGGTAAATTTTTATCTATTTACCCAAAGTGTCTCGCAACTGTAGTGAGAAATGGCCAGCGTCAACGGGTCTATATACACACTTTAAGAAATACGTCCGTCGTTGTTACCGTGTGTAGTGTGACATGTGCTGGTGATATATGTGACATTTATCTGACTTTTGAGGGTATCGGGAGTGAGTGAGTTAAAATTATCGTCACATCGGCAATATTTCAGCCATATCGTCACGAGAACAATTAATTGTTATACATAGTAATTACTGGTAAATTATAAAAAAAAAACCAAACATATTAACAAGGACAGTAAAATAACTAGATTATCACAGATACGAATTTAAAACTAGCAATTAACTAAAAGTATTAATTAAGTATAGATGATAATACAATATAAAACAGGCTATAGATTGCCAACAACTGAAGGTAGATCACCATACTAGGGGCCATGGGGGTATCGGAAATTTGTGTAGTTATGCATATTATTAATATATTTTAAAATGCTGACCAGAACTTTCAAAAGACAGTGTTATGTAACTGTTATTTTTGTTTCAATTTGTTTATTCATGAGTTGTTATGTCGACCACTTGCTTAATATGCTATCCCATGTGTTAGCAAACTCGAGAACCTTTCCACTGACAGAATCCACTATTCTAGAACTATTGGAGTGAGTGAGTAGGGTTTTACGACGCTTTAAGCAATATACCAGCAATATCACGGCGGGGACACCAGAAATGTGCTTCACACATTGTACCCGTGTGGGGAATAAAACCCAGGTCTTCGGCGTGACGAGCGAACGCCTTAACCACTAGGTTACGCACGCACGCACGCACACACACACACACACACACACACCGAACTACTGGAGTAGTATTCCAGCAATATCACGGCGGGGACGTAGAAAAAAGGCTTCACCCATTGTACCCATGTGGGAAATCGAACCCGGACCGTCGGCATGTCGAGCGAACACTTTAATCACCAGGCTACACACTTGATCAAGAGTGAGTAAGTGAGTTAAAACTTAACGTCACATCGGCAATATTGCAGCCATATCGTGACGAGAACAGTTTATATCAATATTCAAATCCATAAATGTATAACGTAAAAACCTGTCATCGAAAGACAGTAAATCTACTGGAATATCACATCTCTTAATTTAAAACGTTATCATCATAATAATATATCACGAGAGACAACAATGTAAGAGCGGGCAATATACCAGAACGTTGATCTATAGATACTAAGGACCATGGGGACTTGTAGGTTACCGCCTACGTGGACCCTAGTTGGATTTACATCATCCCTTCAGCTGCCGGCGATTGTAGTCAAATTAAGCCATAATTAAAATCACAAAAATTCTACGCTTAAAATCCTGGTAAGTTTAAAATTTACTTTGAGAATTTGGGGACTTACGTACCCTCTCAGGACGTTGATCAAGAAGCAATCCAAGGTGTTAGCAAACTCGCGAATACTTTCACTGATAGAATCCATTATTCTAAAACTACTGGAGGTAAGGACGGTTCGGGATCCACCAATCAAGATAACGTGTCGTCAGTAGAAACCAATGTAGTAGTGAGTGAGTGAGTTTAGTTTTACGCCGCTTTTAGCAATATTCCAGCAATGTCGCGGCGGGTGACACAAGACATGGGTTTTACACATTGCACCCATGTGGGAATCGAACCCGGGCCTTCGGCGTGACGAGCGAACGCTTTAACCACTAGGCTACCTTACCCTTAATGTCCAAAGTAAGTGATAATAGTACACGTTCCTGTGATCACGTTATCCCTGGTAGGACCAGCACTCTCCAGCCGCTACTTCAACAAGTACTATCACCACTACTACTACTACTACTAGCATCTACCATTGCAATTCCATTCAGGCCTGACTGTATTATTACCTCAGTTAATAGATCATTTTCAACTCCCCGGGGAGTATTCAGTATCTCCCTAGTATCCTTCGAAACAACTCTGTGCTGAATAGCTTCTTTCAGGTATCTTTAAATCCTTCATAGCAAACTGATTGTACAGACTTGGTTTTGAAGTCCAAACATACTACTCTAGAAGTGAGTGAGCGAGTGAGTTAATATTTAACGTCACATCGGCAATATCTCAGCCATATCGTGACGAAAAGTATTTATATAATACAAAAATGAAAACATTGTGAAGAGTTAAACCTGTCGACGATGAAAAGTACAAATACTAGAGAATCACAGATATGAAACATAAAACTAGCGTGTAAAACTAAAACAGTGTAATTAAAGAAGACAATACAATATAAAACACGGGCTATAGATCGCCAGCATCTGAATGTAGATCACCATACTAGGAACCATTGGGACTTACATTACTTTTGCTACCTGCATGGAGCCTAGCAGGATTTACCTATTCTAGAAGTCACTACAAAGCGTATGTCAAATCAACCATTGCGTGACGGGTACTGGAATCTAATAGAATACACTATGGATGTTATGACACGGCGCGAAGATTGATTTCGGTGACTGGACCCTGATATATTCATTACAGAACAGAAAGACTCGTTCTAGCCATAATATTTAACGTCACATCGGCAATATTTCAGCCATATCCTGACGAGAAGAATTTAATTTATATCAATATTAAAAGCAATAAATTTAGACAATAGAAAAGCTGTCATCGAAGGACAGACTCGTTCTAGAAGCATCAACCACTCCATCAACCTCTCACGAATGTAGGTCTTGAACTCCAACGAAACAGAATACTCATACTCGATCATCTGCCTATCGAATATATACTGAAACAATCAGTGTTCACGACGGGCCACCCGTGAAGGTCCGGGTTAGAATGGGTCTTCAGTAACTCATGCTTGTCGTAAGAGGCGACTAACGCGAACGGGCGGTCAGGCTCGCTGACTTGGTTGACAATTGTCATCGGTTCCCAATTGCGCAGATCGATGCTCATGCTGTTAATCACTGGATTATCTGGTCCAGGCTCGATCATTTACATACCGCCGCCATATGGCTGGAACATTGGTGTGTGCGGCGTAAAACTAAAATCACTCACTCACTACAATGGGCACATTTGATTTCCACTATCGAAAATGCTAGATAGTGGTGAAAGTTATATGAATGACAAAGATAAAGTAACACTCGCAGTAATTTAGCCATATGACGACTGTAAGATAATTTATCTTGACAAGATAAAAACACTAGACTAAAGGTGTATTCACATGAACAAAGGATAGTACAATAACTAGGACATAACTATATCTATAACGAGTAAATGACCAGAAAACAATATCACCACACACACCAGTATCTTTACATGTACAGTGTCCATACATCTACAACACCGCCGACAAGGGGGACACGCAGTTCTTATGATACCTGCTTGGGTCCGTGGTGTAGTGGTTAGAGCGTCCACCCGGAGAGGGGAAGGTCGCGGGTTCGATCCCCGACCGCGTCATACCAAAAGACGTTAAAACATGGTACTTGTTGGTCCCTGCCTGGCGCTCGGCATTAATGGGTACAACAAGGACTGGTCGGCTGGGAGTCAGTATAATGTGTCTGAGTGGGGTATTCATGCTTCACTGCGGCATGATATCTCAGTGGGCTAGCACTATCAAACCAGCTTCAGTCTGGGCTAGTACAAGCAGCCGCACATACACATACACACGCATGCACGTCGTCATATGAGCGAAATATTCTCAAACACGACGTTAAACCCAATTTCACCTCACCAGACTGGATGAAAACTGTATTCATGAATGGAACGTAAAGAAATCAGTGATAACAATAGGTCTTTGCGAATACCACTGCAAGAACTGCTGTATCCCCATTATATTTACAACACAGGTTCAGGTTTACTTCGGGGAAATACAAGATCATATTGACTGCGGGGCTGCTCTGGTAATCTAAGGGGTGTAACTCTCTCACTATAGAATATAATATAAAACTAGCAGTTAAAATAACCTGAAAATGTATTTCTCCCAATTTGTAGTGTCTTTCTTCCCGTCCATTATCAGGCTAAATGAAGAGAGTTATACCTTTATTGTGACAAAACAGACAGGCAATGGGATATAACACGTGCAACGCTGGCCATGGGTAAGTGGTTTAGGAAGCGGCCCAAAAATATAAGATATATGACAAAGTGCACATGATGGTTAGTTCGTTGTTGTTTTACGCCGCACTCAGCAATATTCCAGCTGTATGGCGGCTGTCTGTAAGTAATCGAGTCTGGACCAGACAACCCAGAGATCAACAGCATGAGCTTCGATCTGCGCAATTGGGATACGACGACATGTGTCAACCAAGTCAGCGAGCCTGACCACCCGATCCCGTTAGTCGCCTCTTACGATAAGCATGGGTTACTGAATTCTAACCCGGACCTTTGACGATTCTTATGAAATTCCACTTTAGCAAATGATGATTGAAAGAAGCGACTTCCGGGATGGGGTGGCCAGGCACGCTGGCTGGGTTGAGTGAGCGAGTGAGTGAGTGAGTTAATATTTAACGTCACATCGGCAATATTTCAGCCATATCGTGACGAGAACATATTTGACATTGAAATGGAATACATGTATATTAAAAACCTGTCGACGAAGGACAGTAGAACAACTAGAATATCACAATTACAACTAAAACTAGTGTGGAAACTTAAAAGTGATAGCACTATTTGGACAATACAATAAAAACTGGCTATAGACCACCAACAACTGAAGGTAAATCACCATACTAGGGACCATGGGGACTTACGGTACCTTTGCTACCTGCATGGACCCTAGATGGATTTACATCATCCCTTCAGCCGCTGGCGACTGGGTTGAGATATCACATCGTATCAATATTGCGAAATCGATGCGCATGCTGTCAATCACTAGATTGTGCCGTCGAAACTAGATTATTTATGTCGTCGAATGACAAACAAAACTTTTAGAACTGAACAGGTCATATGGAAGGGCAGTTTACATCTAGGCACAGTAATAGGAAATACATAACCCGTCTAGCACCGACCATGCCGATAACACGGAGAGGAAGTTGTCCAACCCTACAACTCTGTATGATTGATGTGACAGCCAAACTTTGGGAAATCGGTAATAGGCCCTTTTGTTGCAATTGGTTGAAAAAGCAACGACAATTACCAATTTGATGTCATTTTCACTCACTGCGGTGAACTCGTCATTCATCTGCTGACATCGATTATCTAAACAAAAATCCCATCTCGTTTTTATAGCTGTTCAAATAATTCCTCAATTTAATAAAACTTAACCACTCCTTGCGAAACACAGAAGGGGGATTGTCTATTTATATCTTCCACAAAATTGTGGGAATTGAAAATCGAATACTTTATTTAAAGAATTACCGGAATCAATATCGTAATTCAGTTAAAATGAGATGGGATTATGTTGAAGATAATTGAATCGAAGAAAAGACAGTTAAATGCTTTTGTAGAAAAATATTTCTAATATTGACAGATGAAAAATGAATATAAAATAATACGAATATGGGTAAATTGAGGTATCCAAATTCGTGAGTATTCAATACAGTTTAATTGCTGAGATTGGTTATAAAGAAACCTTTTGTCCGTCACATAAACACTTCCAACATTTAGACATCTAATAAATCGAAATTGTCAGACAGATCTATCCTGTACATTACATTTGGTAGGATTATCCCTCTGCTATCTTACTGCATTTGAGTCATTTGTCGCGTCGCCAACGACACGAAAACACCTAATACTTTTTGTGGACTGCCTAGTGTTGGTATCATTTGGTATTGTTTCAAAAACACGTGCTAACTGTATTGTCAGAATGGTACGAAGCGATGTCTTGTCATTATGGAAAGGGGTTTGTCGCGGCAGTTTACGAGCGCTTCGTTTGTTTCCGATCGCTTCAGCGGTGAGGTGAGATGAGGTGAGGTGAAATTGGGTTAAACGTCGTGCTTGAGAATATTTCGCTCATATGACGATGTGCATGCGTGTGTATGTGTATGTGCGGCTGCTTGTACTAGCCTAGACTGAAGCTGGTTTTATAGTGCTAGCCCACTGAGATACCATGCCGCAGTGAAGCATGAATACCCCGCTCAGACACATTATACTGACTCCGAGCCGACCAGTCCTTGTTGTACCCATTAATGCCGAGCGCCAGGCAGGGACCAACAAGTACCATATTTTAACGTCTTTTGGTATGACGTGGTCGGGGATCGAACCCGCGACCTTCCGCTCTCCGGGCGGACGCCCTAACCACTACACCACGGAGGCTGTCCGATCGCATCAGACTCGTTAAGAGAAACTTCCATAAAACATTTCTTTGGTTGGTTGGTTGGTTGTGTAACTCCGCACTCAGCTATATCGCAGCTAAAATGTCGCTGTGACGCCATCTGCAATATTGCTGAGTGCGGCGTAAAACTAAACTCACATACTCCAACAATTAGATATCTAATAGATAGAAAATATCAGAAGAGCCAACGCAATTTCTGACAGCTGGACGCGAGATCTATGTTGTATATGACATTTGGTAGAAGTGTCCCTCTGCTTTCTTGTTGCCTTTGAGTCATTTGTCGCCAACGACACGAAAACACCAACATACTTTTTGTTGACTGCCTAGTGTTGGTATCATTTGGTATTGTTTCAAACACAAATGCTAACTGTATTGTCAGAATCGTACGAAGAGATGTTTTGTGATTATGGAAAGAATTTTGTCGCGGCAGTTTACGAGCGCTTCTTTTGTTCCCGATACGCCCGTATCACTATACCTAAGGTGATGGTCGTAACGCACGTTACCAGCATCCCAACATGGCGGCAGGTAAGATCGCTTGGCGACTACTCCCCTCGAATTAGCAGTCTTCCACGTGCATACAATCAACATTATTTAGCACACCGATAAACTTTGATGGTGTGAATACATTGAATGCACTGAATTTGCTTATTAATGTCTATGTGTTGGAGAATAAGCATTTTTAAAATCGCGCGAGGATGTCGGTAACTCAAAGTCTGGATGTCGGTGACGTGCAATGAATGATGCTGGTAACTCATACTGTCCTGCGGTAGTCGGTAAACAGAAATTGTCGATTTATGTTTAAATACAAAGGAGATACTAATGTCAGATGTTATATTTTACACAGATGTGTACTGCTGCTACATTAACAGGATGAGCGACTTTTTCTGTGCACCGGAGAGTTGTTGCTTGTCTTGAAGCAGGGTGTGTTTAATCACACTATTTCAGTGAACTTGAACGGATTAAGATGTGTGTGCCCATTCTGCTGAGAGCTTTTTCTCTGTCCCTCCTCGGTTCGGACATTTGACATGTTGATTTCGTTGCAATGTTGACGTTTAAAGTGCGTCTTGCATCGTGCATTTACTGGGTATATTACATTACATTACTAGAGGCCGCGGATAACCCGGATGGAATGTGAGATACGATATTCCTAACAATTACTGGCGCAGCCACTTCTCTTTTCTTTACTCTTTAAGTTGAGAATGAGGAACTGGACAAAAAAGCGAACATTTAACGCTATGAAAACTGGAACGGCTAATTGCCTGACTAGAATTTAAATGTCCATGAAAAGTGTTTTGAATGGAAAGGAAGGAAACACGAATTTAGTGAGTGAGTGAGTTAAGATTTAAAGTCAGATCGGCAATATTTCAGCTATATCGTGACTAAAACTAGTTATAAATTCATAATACATATATATAATACAGACATATATTATATAAAACCCTGCCAACGAAGGACAGAAAAATTACTAGATTATCACAAAATGAGTGAAAACAAAACCTACCTAGCATATATCTATCTAAACACTATTTTTGGACAATACAATGTATAAATGGGCTATTGATCGCCAGCCTCTGAAGGTAGATCACCATATTAGGGACCAGGGGGACTTATAGTACTTTTGCTACCTGCATGGATCCTAGCTCGATTTATATAATCCGTGGCGATTTTAGTCGAATTTAGCCAGAAATTAAAAACAAAAATACTACGTTTAAAGAATCTGGTAAGTAAAATTTACTTTAAATGTTTCTGGACTTACGTACCGTCTCAGGACAATAATTTTACAATACTTTAACCCCCTTTGAGGATACAGCCACTAACAATCTAAGTTACTAATCTAAACTACCAATCATTAAAGTGCATCTATCTACAGAACATATTAATCGAAATTCATCAATTTAATCAATTTCTTTTAAAACCCCAATAATTAACATGTTTGAGTGGTATTTTTGAAGTTGAGACGTACAATATGGAACAAGTTTTTATGGATAACAACTTCTTTATTTCGTGAGTTCGACTTTTCGATACAGATTCTTGTACCGTTGTCTTCATTCTCGCCAACAACCAAACGGACTTCACTAAACGCAAGCTCACCGAAGCCATTCACATCAAACGCCATAAGCCCACCATCAACCGTGACCAAGGATACTTCATTCCATCAGCTTATGATCCACTCCTCCACCAAGCCAAATCTGTTGTATAAACATCGCATCTATTGTATAAACATCTCCTTCATTGTACCACTCCTGCATTTATACATGTCTTGCTTCCATTCACTATCCTTTGTGTACTCACTGGCTTCATCAGCTTACTGCTTAACCAATTATGGCAATTATGTTGTTTCCTTTGTCAATTACAATGTATGTAGTTTCATTGTTATACACAGTATAAATATGCAGCTCCTCCACTTCATGTATCACTCTTGCTTGACAACGGTACAAGAATCTGTATCGAAACGTCGCACTCACGAAATAAAGAAGTTGTTATCCATAAAAACTTGTTCCATACAATAATTAACAGTGGTAAAAAGATCCTTAACTGTTTTCACATTGAAATTTTTAACCCTTTATGATGGAGAATTCAACAGTCAAGCAGGACATAGGTTATCTCATCACAAGGGATACAAAACGGAGGATCTTCACCTTTTAACAGGTATTTGTGAGTATAACGCGTACGGCCAATGCGACATCGTCGCATAATTACCTCTTCAAATCTGGACTGACAACAAAAGTAGGTGTAACCAATATATGGTTTTATTTCATCATGTAATTTGTGGCACAAATGTGTTTTCTATTAAATCAAACACATTTTAAATATTTGGCCACTCCCAAGGTATGGCAATACATACCTTGTCTATGGTGTTTGGCACTACTGTGTACATCATGTGCATGAGAAGCTTCCTCCTCCACATTCCGAAAACATTATTTTTAAGTCTATATAAGTAATTTTCAAACTGAAAAGCAGATACGTCATTCAAAGATTTGCCAAAGTGTTTAACATCATCTGCCAATTACACTTCCAAAGACCTCACGTTTCAGGTCTATCATTAAAATGTTGCAACTTTGTCAGCAAGAGTTCTTTATTTAGCAGATATTTTGTCATCTCTGACATGACTGACTGGCCAGAATGATTTTCTTGGTATACCTGTTCATGTTTCTTAACATAGGCTTCAGTTTTCTCTTGCGCTGTCTGAGTTTGTAAACCTTTAACATCCTTAACACCATCTGCTATTGAACCTTCCTGTGACACTTCTTCTAAAGCCTTGACTTCAGCTTCAGTTACAGAAACCTCTTTCTCATGTCTTAAAGCTTCTAGTTCTGTCTCTTGCTCAGCCTGCTTTTTCTTCAGGTCAGCTTCTTTCTTTGCATACAGTAAAGCTACCTCCTTAGCAGCTGCCATCGTCCGCTTCCGTGCAATAATAGTGTGCAGCGACACATCACTGCTCTTAGACTGGCTTGTCTTAGATGAATGGTTTGAGTCCTTGTCGTTTTCCTTGAGGGAGTCCTCAATGTCCTTAATACCGTCGTTGCTGGCCATTATCCGAGGAAGATTTGATTCAAAGTTCTTATACTTTTATTGTAAATAAAGCTAACCCAATTCGGCGTCCGCCAAATGTCAGGGTAAAAGACTGAAAGAAAAAAATAATGTTATAAACAAACAGTCCAAACCCGACCCAATTACAAACCGCTAGAAAGGTATTTTGGCGCGGAGTTACGTTCATCGTGTTCATCGACTCAAACCAAAAACGCTTATAAATAGCTAAAGAAAACTTTACAACATTGAACACCGTCTGTAGTCGGTAAACTAACACCCTGTAACTTAAATTCAAGTAACTTACTCTTTGGTAAGTCTTCTAATATAAAAAATGGCATGCAAATGCCGAACCCAAATGCGATGACAACCACTAGCTATCCATTTCGCTCGCCTCGCCGTATCCTATTAACCGACCGCTAAAACATTCTGGTTTGCTTGCACTGAAAGTTGTACAACACACACACAATGTATGTTCTACCATTATTTGTTCAAGGTTCTCCATAAAGTGAATAAACAATTGTGTTTTATAACAGTGGGTGCGTTTACTTTGTCTTTTCCACGACCAGTAAGGGTAGGGTGCAATGCTGCGCCAGTACCAACCGTAGCTCGCAGGTTTCATCGTATCACATAACCACATTGGTTGTTACAGGCTTTCCTCCTGCAAAAAACCTGCAACGCCGCGATATGACTGAAAATTGTTGAAAGCAGCATAAAACCTCAATTCACTCTCTCACTCACTTTGTCTTCATATCATAAGCCCCAACTTTCCCAGGGAATCGTTCCCTGACTACAGCCCTGATTGCATCAGGGTATACCAAGGTGGTCCCTATAGGAACCATCTTCCCTCCATACTGTAACAGATAACAAGGCAGGTTCACTAACTTGAGCTCCAGGAAATAGATATATGACCCACCCCTAATGTTTTCTTACCCACTCCCTATTATGAGCGGCCAACCCCGTTCTATAATAAATTACCGGTCTCTAAACTGCTTAAATGTGGCATAATGTAGTGACGTGGCCACAGTAAAAAATCAATGTCACATTCATGTATATTTTTGGTACGAGGTAAAGCTCTGTGTCTTTCCATTGATACCAGTTTCATGAAATACGTTTGAAAAATGTGAAAAATATTGACATTTGAAGTCAGGTCCCGTATATGCATGCATGCGCAACTATCGCCATGAACCCGAAAGTAGGAATTTTCCGTTTAGATTTTGTAACTGAATTGTAAAACGTGGGGTCATACATACCACTAGCTGCCCATACATATACTTGTACACCTGCTTACTGGAGGTGCCATGATGAAGCAACACATGTTTTAAACCGGGTGGCACAGCCAGGCCACTTTCATTAGCAGTCCCCTTTAGGAATTGGAAGCTTGAACGCTACCCGCTTGTTCCACACGACACGCCATTTTGAACACAGGTGCCTTTTACCCTTACCCAAATATGGAATAACAACTGGGGTCATATTTGACTCCAAACATAGTTAGTGCCATTTTTCGGCAACATCGCACAAAGGTTAAGTTTGACCTGCCTTGTGTTATTTTATATATTTAAAGGCACACCATATACATATAATCACATTCAAATGGCAACAAGAAAAACATACAAGCCAACATATATACAACAATCATTTTTCCACTCCCAAAGTAGCTCAGCCTGTACACAATTACGAAATCGGCGTCGCATGTATGTCATTCTGGAAACTAGATGTGATTAAATTTCGTGCACCAAAATTGCCTGTTATAATCGTTTATGTTTCCAGTAAGGACTTTAGTGTACCCGGAAACATGTTGGGACGGGACAACTTTAAACAAATTCACAAGAAAGGCAAGGGCGTCCATTTTTTGTGTGTCAAAAGCCTGACGTGCACGTCCACCTTTTACGTGTCCTGTTATGTACTTCACGCAGTGTGAAAATCCTCGTGAAGATTTCGAATGCAAGAGCTTCTCTTGCTGTTGAGCCTTGAGAAAGACATTCAGTCTCCACGTCCTCAAACCGTCATGTCCTAATGACCTACGCTATCATGTCATCGGTTATGTTTATGAGTATGTTCAACTGGCCTCAAATCCCAAATCTGGCGGTTGGTCACTACCTTCCGTTGTATCTGATCCGTTGCATCTTCACAGTAGGATGGTTCCGTCACTTTCACATTTCACTTTCACTATGCTGGAAATTGAGGCAAAGCAGACCTGGTATGAAGTCAAGATCTGTGGAGTTATCTCCCTTTGACCAAGATCCAGCCTTGTGTGTTGCTAGTGTACTTGATACTCACTTGGCCAAAACTATAGATGTGAGAAACAGTGAAGATCAGTTATTGATCAGCTTTATTAAGCCTCACAAAGCTCTTAGTTGTCAGACAATAAGCAGGTGGATTAGATGTTGTATACATATAGCTGGTATTGATGTTACACAGGTTAAGGCGCATAGCACAAGAGTTGCTTCAGTGTCAGCTGCTAGTGCAGCTTTCGTGCCAGTAAGTGATATCATTAAAACAGCCGGGTGGTCATCTGATCATTGTTTTGTGAAACATTATTCGGTCTTTGTGGAACCCAGTTCTCAGCAGAGATTTGCTCATGCCATACTAGGTAGAAACTGAAATCCTACCTGAGGCAAAGTGCAGAAGTGTATGCAATTGTATACTAGTAATTAGTTACCAGGGAATTGTTCCAGAGAACTTGTGAAATGTATAATAGATTCATTAAAAAGGTGAATTTGAACATGTTTGTTTTTAGTTTGGAATGGAAACGTGGTAATTAAGTTTAACCAAGAGATGGAACTTAATGACATAAGCTTGGATATATAACTTCCATGGATATTGGAAGGTCTGTGAACTAGTCAAGTGTGTCAGTTGCCAACTAGGCTATAAAATCTCACGGAGCACTCAGTGCGATGACAGGACAGAATTCGGAAATTAAACGATACTTACCTATAAGTTGAAGTTTGATTGGAGTTCTGCCCAGTCATCACAGCACTGAGTGATTCGTGCCCATCCTTGGTCTGTTGGCACCTGACTGACTTGTACTTTAAATACTGAAGTGACGTCCCTCCGCACGTGCGTAATGCTATCTCACGAATCACTGAGTGCTGTGATGACTGGGCAGAACTCCAATCAAACTTCAACTTACAGGCAAGTCTCGTTTAATTTCCGAATTATATTGCATGTAGCTAATTAATTTGGCCAAACAATTTCTTTTTGGTCATGACGCTATTTGACCTCGGTAAGATGATGGGAGTTTTGGTGTTATTATCTCCCTTTATGTGACCAACTGGGCTGAAGGGTTTGGACTGGGAGCTTGAGTGTTATCATCTCCTTGGTTTCAATGACAACCTGAAGACTGGCAGATTGACATACAATTTCCTCTTTGAGATATACTGACACAGTTCACTATCAAGAAGGAAGTTAGTTAGTGCTCAGTACATTATAAGTTGTTCATTGGTCACGTGGGGGGAGGCATGGGTTGATGGGTTGATGTACCCTAGATGTTTGTGTTCCCGGACATCGAGGGAACTGAAACTTGGTCCCGTGTGCAAATACAATGCATACGCTACCAACAACACCGAATGGCGCTTCAGATTCACTGGAAACTAACACATACCTAACACTACAAACTTCTAAGCCCACTACTAACTTATTTTTTTTGCAAAAACAAAACATAAAAAATGAACAAAGTAATTACTAACTTAAAAAATGCAAAACATTACACACTATTTACAAAACAAATACTAACTTTAAAAAATTCAAAATAAAACATAAAAATATACAAAACAAGTACCAACTAAACCATACCATAGTTTGTCCCCGACCACTTCTGACAAATGTCCTACCGGTGAAGGTCCGGGTTAGAATATTGATCTTCAGTAACCCATGCTTGTCGTAAGAAGCGACTTACTGGATTGGCTGGTCAGTCCCGCTGACTTGGTTGACACATGTCATCGGTTCCCAATTGCGCAGATCGATACTCATGCTGTTGATCACTGGTTTGTCTGGTCCAGGCTCGATTAACTGGGATATATCTGAATGCGGCGTAAAACTAAACTCACTCTGTTAATTTTCCGAATTCAAAATCAATACAATTTTAAGTATACAACCCCAACGCTTTTCGTCAAATTCAACTGAAACTTGGTCCCGTGTTACACGCGTGGAACAGGCCTGTGTGCCTCGTTGCACACCCGTGTCACATGAGCATTACACGCGTTCACAACAATACGACATCGTCTTCTTTTGGTTACCCAGCTGCGTTGGCATTTCCGGGAGCACAATGGCCGATTTTGCTGCCAAGCCAGCACTCCAGAAATCTGTGACACCACTTCTTCCATATTCTGATTACAAAGCTAGCATTAGAACTGATCTGATGCAAAAGAAGTGGGACCAAGTAGGTATCAATAAATTACATGAAATAAGACCAACTATCGGTTATACTTACTTGGGTTGTCAGTCCAGATTTGAAGAGGTCATCATACGACGATGTCCTATTGGCCACACAAGATATATCCTCTGTTTTGTATCCCTTGTGATGAAAGAATCACGGTAAAGCATGTCTTGCTTGACTGTGTTGAATATTCCATCACAAGGGATATCTATTTCAAATCACGAACTATGAAGGATCTTTTTAGTAATATAAGTTCTCATTTAATTATTGCATTTTAAAAAGAAGTAGATCTGTTAACTGATTTGTAAATAGGTAAATATTTTATGATTGGGAGTTTGAATTAATAACTTACATTGTTAGTGGCTGTATCCTCGATGGGCTTAAAGTACTGTAAATTATTGTCCTTCTGAGAAGGTACGTAAGTCCCAAAACTTCCAAAGTAAAATGTAAAGTTACCACATTTTAATCGTAGTATATTTGTTCTTTTAATACATGATGTCAACTACATGCGTTTAACGTGCCAGCTCGATGTCCAATTCTGACACCAGAACAGTGGTGGAGGCAACACAGGAGATGGGGAACATGTTTATAGGAAAGATCTTCATCAATGAGTCATATTTCCTCCTTCAACTGACGTGGGTCACCCAAGTAGGTATCAATAAATTAGATAAAATTAAACCAACCATCGGTTGCACCTATTTGGGTTGTCAGTCCAGATTTGAAGAGGTGACCATGCGACCATATCGCATTGGCCTCAGCAGGTATACTGTTAAAAGGCGAAGATCCTCGATTCTGCATCCCTTGTGATGAAAGAATCACGGTCAAGCATGTCTGGCTTTACTGTATTGATTTTCCCATCACAATGAATAAAAATTTCAGTGGCAAAACATTAAGGATCTTTTAAATAATTTAAATTATCATTTAATAAAATAAATAAAATTATTAGATTCTGATTAAATGTTTTGTAAATAGATAATGGTGTTTTAAAATTGGTAGATGAAATTCGTCACTGAGATTTTTAGTGGCTGTATCCTCAAATGAGGTTAAAGTAGTGTAAAATTATTGTCCTCCTGAGATGGCATGCAAGACCACGTCCTTCAAAGTATATTTAATCACATCACTTGTTTAATCGTAGAATATATATCCTTTTAATATATCGTCAGATTTGTCTCTAGCAGCTGAAGGGGTGGTGTAAAAGTCAGCTAAGGTCCATGCAGAAAGCAACAGTACTGTAAGTCCCCATGGTCCCTAGTATGGTGGTCTATCTTCAGTTGTTGGCAATTCATAGCCCGTATTTATGTTGTCTTGTCATATGTAGTTAAAATATTTTAGA
Organism: Haliotis rubra; assembly: GCF_003918875.1. Classification (NCBI taxonomy): domain Eukaryota; kingdom Metazoa; phylum Mollusca; class Gastropoda; order Lepetellida; family Haliotidae; genus Haliotis; species Haliotis rubra. The sequence goes on from NW_025767116.1 coordinate 596,664, forward strand.
TTAAATAACTAGTTTGACATCTATATCTGTGATATTCTAGTTGTTTTACTGTCCTTCGTTGACATGTTTTCTAATTTGCCTTTAATTATCATAAATCTATAACATGATTTAGTCACGATATCGCTGAAATACTGCCGATGTGACTTTAAATCTTAACTCACTCACTCACTTCTTCATCTGACGGCCGAACACGTGTCTACAGGCGCGCGGTCGAGAGATGCATCAGCCTATGTTTGCTGGAAGAGTATTGTTTTGGAGATGAAGTCGTCATGATCTTGGGTGTGATAACTGCAGTTATCACCTTAAAGATTGGGATTTGAAGGGGACCTCAATTCTGTGAGGTACCGAAACTAGATTTTGCAGAAGGCCACTTTACTGTTTTTGCAACAGAACGGACTTGCAGTGACTTTTTGCCATGTTGCTCCAATTGTACAGGGTATCTAAATCGGAACCACTGTCAATGTTTACCCGACCAACCTTCAGTTGCTGGTGATCAATGGCCCGTTTTTATATTGTATTGTTGTCTCTAGTTATATCTTCTTTATGATAGCGTACTAGTTTTAAATTAAGAGCAGTGATACTCTAGTAGTTTTACTGTCCTTCGATGACAGATTTTTATGTTTTAAATTTATTGATTAAATTTTGATATAAATTGTTCTCGTCACGATATGGCTGAAATATTGCCGAAATATTGCCGATGTGACGCTAAATATTAACTCACTCACTCAATGTTTACCCTGGTTCACAAAATCCCACACGGAATGGGATGAAATGAAACCACCTTAAAGACTGAAGCCTCCAATAACGTTGCAGGAACTCTGCTAAATCCTTCTTTGGATATGGAGTATATAATATGTGGACATTTAGTGGCGTAATGAAGCGATGGTACCAGGTCTGCATAAATGCACCATGTGGACACAATGGCTACTGACTGTGAGAATGCATTTGCTAGTTGTTGTGTTCTTATGAACTCTTTGCTCATTACCATCCTTTGAAAACAATTTCTTACCAATGTATATAATAACATTTCATTCGCGGCAGTAAATGTTCATCATTGATGCTGTTTGCCTTTGAGTATATTTATGACTGAGTTACAACCAGTTAGTGATCATTTCCACACTCATTTGTGCACAAGGACGATGCTACACATGCATTTGGAACTGTTCGACTAAACTTTATTGATACCAAACTCATGCATGACTACATATTTTAGCAATGCACTGCATGACAAAAGTGCATTGGTAAATCATTTTTCATATAAACTTTGCACTCAGTTGACAGACGTTCTTCATCCATTAACCAGGTATTTTACGGTTCTATTTTCCATTCGGTTAAACACAGTTTTGTCATCTACATTGCGTCAGACAATTTGTGATGTGATGGCGTATGTGTACAGCGTATATTTCAGGATGGTCTTATCACATTTCGAGACGACCAGAGGAAAAGCAGTCAGAGAAGCCACACATACCCAGTTACATCTAACAATAAAAGGTAAGCCAGTGTAACACTTCAGGAAAATTAGGTCGGTCAGTCATAATCGAAACACATCATGCATTGTATAGTGTGTTTGGATCAAAATGATACCAATAAATCACAATCTAACTCCAAATCGGTTCATGATCAAACATTCCTGCAAAGGTACAACTGTTACTTTACCTTTGTAAAACTTCACACGGAAAATCAAAACAAAATGATGATAGTTTGTTTGGTAACTTTTTTATTTTTGAGAAAAACGTTATGAAACATTTTTCCAGAGTTTGTCTGATGTTTTCATTATATTCTGCGTTGAAATGAATGTTTGATCATGAACCTATATTGAGTCAGCTTGTGATTCATCGGTATCATTTTGACTGTACCTATATATGACACTCCTATTAGGTCGCCTTTTTAATGTATGTCTCAATGTGTCTCACTTGCTAGTAGCTGAAGGGATGGTGTAAATGCAGCTAGTGTACTGTAAGTCCCCATGGTCCCCAGTATGGTGATCTACCTGCAGTTGTTGGCAATACGTAGCCCGTTTTAATATTGTATTGTCTTCTGAAATAAGGTGTTTTAGAAGACATCAGTTTTATATTCATATCTGTGATGTTCTAGTTGGTTTTACTGTCCTTCGTTGGCAGGTTTTTTAATACATTTACCTTTGTGTATTCTAGAATTATTAACTTGTTTTTAGTCACGATATGGTTGAAATATTGCCGATGTGACCATAAATCTTAACTCACTCATTCACCCTATTAGGTCGCGGATTTGTCCACTCCCGTGCAGCGCTCGTTAAAATCATCAAATTGTCACCCCTTCGGTGTTTTATCCCCCGCAACGCGTTTTGCGTGGGGTATTATTTTGGCCTCCGTCCGACCGTCCGTGCACATTCGTCTTCTCCGGAGCAGAACATTTTTATGCTTGGTCCTTGGTCGAAAAGATGACGTGAATGTCCATTAAACTTAAAAGTTTTATCTTAAAGATCAAGTTACATTCGCCGTGTCTTGGCGCACTGTTTACCAAGGAAGACAACTCTCAGTTGACTAAAAGTATTACCGTGAACTAAATGAAACGAAATTAAATCACGTAATGTGACAAACATAAAAACCATTCAAAATGTATTCACCAAACTTCGTAGATATATAGGTCTGGCTGTGAAGTAGTGCCTGTTTGGTAGTTTTGGATTTCTGGATAAAATATATTTTGTCATTTCCATGGCAACAAGTTTGAGTTCGACTGAAATTGGTGGTAGTGATCATTTCGGGAACAGAAATAAAAAACCTTTCAATACTCTCTTTCCTCTTTGTAGGTATCCAAGAACCTAATGACATACATCAACAGTGCCACTCTATCAACATCACTGAGGTACATCAACCGAACATTTGACATAGTCGTTACTAGTTGACATATCCTTGATAAGTATTTTACCATTGCGGGGATATTGATGACCTTGTCATCTTGTTAGATATGACATGGATGGTATTCTAGCCTATATGGTCCATACTGATTGAATATAATCCTAAGAAAACCGTGTTTTTATTCTTTCTTTTCAGTGATTTTGTATTCCAGCTTAGCCCTGTAATGTCAAGTGCATGAGAAACGACAAATACTCTTGAGAGTTTAACTTAGTAAACCCATCATGTCTACATGGCCACAGCGGGGATTGTAAAGTTCACAAATCCCATAAATAGTCAGAAACATGGCACCCTATGGTCCTTTCCTTTATCCTCTAATAATTAGTCGTATGTGCTGAAATAACACCTCCTGAAAATATATCCAGAGTACCCCGGAACAGTTAATCGCTTCGAGTCTTACCAAACCAGAAAAGAATTAGGATATGTGAAACAAATTTGTTTAA